>NC_139346.1:218029293-218574785 GCF_055883805.1 Amblyomma maculatum | reverse complement strand
TGGAGCCTTTATATTAAAATAACACTGTCGCTCAGCAAACGTTCGACAAGCATATGACATGTATTGCGGCATGGTATCTACTTTTGTTCATTTTAATCTGAATGTTTTCCCAAGCCTGTACAAGAAGATGAACAAAAAAAAAAATGAATGAGCATGATCACATCGAAGCTTCTTCAAGGCAAACATAACAGCAACAATGGCACAACCATCTTTCAGCGCTAGATGAGAAACCATCGAGGTAAAACCGAAGACGAAAATAATTTTATAAAAATGTAATGTAAGTTGCACAATGCTTACATGACATAAAGTATTAGTATAACGTCAGAGTAAACGCTTTTAAGTTTTGTTATCAATTTTGCTATAAATTATAGACCAGCAAATGTTTTATGTTGTATTATAAACATTATTTTAATTTTGCAAATAAACGTTGGTTTAATGAAATGTTTACATGATATCATGATTATTTCATGAAAAAACATGAAATCTATAATTCTTAGCAATATTTTCTTTCTTTTTCTAGTATGTTTTTGAACTATATAGTTCCAACTATCTGTGCAGTAATGCCTGCCTTAGAGAGCCATCGCTGTCCCATTATTTTGGTAGAATGCTTTGCTTATTACACATTCGCCACTGTTACTCAAGGGTTTTCTCTGTGCTATTTATTCAGAGGTGACTATAGGAGTTGTATGTCGCGCTGTATTGCGCGCCTAGGCACCTAGTGTCGACACCGACGAAATCATTTCAGCTCTGCCGCAATCAGTAACCGAGGAACTGAAAGAAGTGATGGTATCTCCTGTCATCCCATTACCCACTGTCACGTATTCTGGTTTAGCTTACGTCGCTGGATACATTGTGAAGTTAATCAGTGACTTCGGGTGTGACGCTTGTGCTATCCTTCTTGAAACCAGCGAAAGAAGCAGCCCCATGTACACTATATTCTGCGAGGACAAGATTCTAGCGGACTGCATATTATCCAAAACCAGAGTTTGTAGCCCTCTTGGACAAGGTTGTTTTTTTTTTTTTTTTGAAAAAGCTGTCGTGCACCTACCACACAGAAATGTCCTTGAAGTCCTTCAAATCTTAATCCAGCCATCACTTGAGAACTCACCTTTGCTGAGTTGCCCGGAAGGCATTGACAATAGCCATGCTATAAGGTCCGCTTCTTTAATATGTGAGAAATTTCTCAGAATCCTTCTTGTCAATTATGCTAAGAAAGTGACAGACAGGAACGAAAGGCCAGCTCCTTATGTGCACAAACCATCCAGAAAGATTTTGAGACATTAATTTTCTAGCCGCATGTACCGTTTTGATGAATGAGTGCAATGTGTTAACTTTGAAGGACATTTTTTTTCATTTCTTGCTGCTCTTTTCAATTATGCATATCTGTTTATGCCCATTTCCTTGATTAAATGTTTTTTTTTTATCACTGTATTAAACTGACTACGACTGTCTACGTGTGCGTCAGTCGCGAGACTACGTATACATCTGCTGTCTTTCAACCTACTGATTTGTTTTAAACGAAGCTAGAACAGCCCACATCACTAGACAACTGAAATTTTACTGTATGCGTAAATTTTTGTTCCTTACTCTGAATCTGAGACGTGCTATGAATTTTCGTCAGTGCCTCTTTTGCTCTAAACGAAAACGGCAGCGGTTGACAGAATATCCACCGAACAGTTTGTCATGCACTAGCGTCAGGTCGCGCTGTACCTGCTTACAGCTTTCAAAGGCACACTGCATAAAATGGTACATATAGTTTTGTGAAAAATTTAGGGGCAAAAAGTGTTGATGTAAGTGCACCCGAAACTTCATTCGACCGTGCGCGACAACACTGATGAAGGCGCGCGCGCTCTCGCGCGCACGCGCATTATTGACTATTTTATTGCTCATACACGATAAATCAGACGCTGATTACGGCTTCTTCCTATAAGCCATAAGGGGTGAAATATCAGGACCTGCCGGTTGCAACCGATGCGGGCGGAGCGAAGAGCGAGCGCGCGTTTCCCTTGCGCGTGAACGGCTGTAGCGGAGGAGCAGCAGTGGGGCGGTGGCGACCCCACCGAGGCGCGGCGGGCGGTGGAAACAGACCCCATTGGAGAGGCCGTAAGTGAAGAGATAAACGCGCTCTCCCTCGAGACCGGCCGTGCCTGCACATACGCCCTCTTCCCAAGCATCGCAGGGTGGCGCTGCGGGCGCCAGTGAACCAAGTTGTTTTACAGTGAACAGTGCCCTCTCCGGCCGACGCCATGTAATCGGTCGGTAGACTTTCGTGCTTTCGTGTCTTTGCAGCCTCTGCACGCGGGAGTAACTCGCTTTGCGCGCACTCGCGTTGTTGAAAGCTGCTTGCGCTCGCGCGCGCCGTGAACGCAGTCTACTCGCTTTGCGCGCGCTTGCATTTCCGTGCTGAAAGAAAGCTGTCTTGCGCGCGCGCGCGCTTCTGCTTCAACTTTTCAAACTCGCGCTTGGACGAAGTGGTGTTTGAAGCGAGTGTGCAGCAATGTACACGCTTCGATGTGGTTTAAGAAAATAGCCGACAGCGGTGGCTATTTTCACAGCACAAATGTCAAAAGGGGAGAGCTGTTAGTCAGCCATGTGCA
This sequence comes from Amblyomma maculatum, assembly GCF_055883805.1. NCBI lineage: Eukaryota > Metazoa > Arthropoda > Arachnida > Ixodida > Ixodidae > Amblyomma > Amblyomma maculatum. The sequence goes on along the minus strand of NC_139346.1, from coordinate 218,572,188 downwards.
TTCTGTTGAGCAGATTATAGAAGATAACCTGTTATCGTGAAGGCTAAGTGTGTGTCGTAGGTCAGCGACCACATCGCGTATGACGTGGGATTTGAGGCAAGTATTTAACTTTTATTATACCCATTTCATCAAGGCCCAGATTGTAAGGCGCAGCGCAGTTTGCTTTAATTTCTGAAGAGTTTGCACATGTAATCTAGTTGGTGCCTATGAACTTAATAAAAGATACGTGGGTTCGTTCGCATCTTAGGCGCGCTTTTCGGTATATGCCGATATGTTAATTTTGATGCCGATTGTCGTGCAATTGCACACTCAGAACATTTTATACGTAGCTTCCACCTGAATAGAATATGCATTCACATGTATACAAAGAAACAACCCTTCTGCTGCAACCGAAATATTTTCGCGTTTTAATTTTCGTGAATCACATTCAGCTCCTAATAACTGGTCCCGCAATTGATCGAGTAATTTCAATTCCACATAGTAAATGAGACAGTTCTGGACAATATCTAGAAAAACAAATTTTCGCTGTGTGGTTATTACTTCATTGTTCCTATAGCTTTTATATTGGTATATAACTGTTTTATTTAATCACTCGCCCCGCCGCGGTGGCTCACGCGTTAGGGACTGTTGGTCATGGCGACGCGGGTTTGATCCCGGCCGCCGCTCGCTGGAGGCGAACTGCAAGGAGGTCTTTAGAAATATACGTTCCCGTTAAATAACCACGGAAGGGGGGGGGGGGGGGGGGTGAAATTTTTACAGGTCTCCAATACAGCGCCCCTCGTAGCCTTGTCGCGCTGAGGTGTACGTTAAACACTACAAAACTAAACGAACATGTTCACTCAATTGTATCCTTGCTTACAGGTCATTTTATATATCCTGCCTTGGAGCTTCAGTGTCTGCTTTCTAAAGAAGAAACAATTTGCGTCTGAGCATGAATTGCGAGGCAGTATATCCTTGTTCTTTTTTGTTAGTTTTGCTCCTTATGTCGTGGGTTCGAAATGAACCAGAGTCTCTGTTATGTGACATTTTTCTTTGCAGCTAGCATGGACATGCCCTGAAAAGCGCCAGCTTGCGATTTCCCGTGCTAAGTGCACCTGCTAGGCAGGAATTCAGGGGCGCTGCAAGCATGTTGCTGCTATGTGATGTTTCATAAACGGCCACGAAGATGAGTCCTGCACAAGCCACGCGCAACAATGGGGCGAACCCAGCGGCAAAAATCCGAAGCCCTCTTTAGAGAGCATCTGAGCCTTAATGAAATGGGTATAATAAAAATGAAATACTTGCCTCAAATCCCACGTCGTACACGATGTGGTCGCTGGCCTGCGACACACACTTAGCCTTCACGATAACAGCGTTGTCTTCTACAATTTGCTCAACAGAATGCACATGGCTGACTAACAGCTCTCCCTTTTTGACGTTCGCGCTGCGAAAATAGCCACCGCTGTCGGCTATTTTCTGATAACCCTATCGAAGCATGTACATTGCTGCACACTCGCTTCAAACACCACTTCGTCCAAGCGCGAGTTTGAAAAGTAGAAGCAGGAGCGCGCGCGCAAGACAGCTTTCTTTCAGCACGGAAATCCAAGACTGCGGTCAGAGCGCGCGCGCGCGCAAGCAGCTTTCAACAACGCGAGCGACAAAGAACGCGAGCTGCTTCCGCGTGCAGAAGCCGCAAAGACACGAAAGTCTACAGGCGAGCTGTTGCGACAACCAGCAACACAACAATACACTTCCCCACATTTCGAGCGTCGCGGAACCACTCCAGCCATGTTTTAAACTCAGCTATGACACCTGTTTGCATGCCTGCGAAGCCACGGCGGCGGGTCGGCGCGAGCAGAGGTAACGCGAGCGACGCGAGCAGCACACGAAGCCGCCAGAACACGTTCGGTCAAGCGCCTCATCAGCGCCGCGCCCAACCAATGCTTCAAAATTTTGCCGCTTGCGGAGGAGCGCGCGCTGCAGTCGCGCAGCCAAACTTGAGGTTGGGGTCCCTTACCACAGTGGCAGGCGCCTTGCGCGGGCGAAGGCACTGGCCCGTCACTATGGGAACAAACACGGAATATTCTACGTGGATGCCTCCGGCCCTCACCATGGGTGGAGGGGGGGGGGGGGGGGTACACAGCCGCAGTCGTCCATAAAAAAAAACACGGTGAATGGCCTAACGTTCCGAGCTCAAGACATAACATATGCGGAAGAAGTTGTCATCGCGTTAGCCGCCGCAGAAAGGGCTCACGAGTCATCATCACCGACTCGAGAGGGGCCTGCAGAAATATTAAACAGGGGTACATTCCTCTCATTGCGCACCGCATCCTTCAAAACAGTGACTACCTCGGGGCCCCCGCGTCTCAAACGATTATATGGGCTCCAGCTCACATGGGCCTCGAGGGCAATGAAACGGTAAATGCCGCCGCCCGCGCGCTCACTCTGGGCAGCGTCTTCGGAACCTTATGATACGGATCTCGAACCCAATTCGGCTGTCACTTTTCAAGAAAGTATTGAATTATTTCAATTCGGCCATGAAATTTATCTTAAGCCTTGTAAGGGCCTTACAAAGGTGGAGGAGCGCACACTCCTCCGTCTTTACACCAAAATGCTGCTGTGCCCGGCAGTTTTAAAACACTTTAATCTTGCCTGTACAGGAAAATGCCCGCACTGTGCGGAGAAGTCTTCGGACATCGTCCACATGGTGTGGGCATGCCAGTCAACCCCGAACCTCGCCCCCAAACCCAACCACACACGGGAGGATTGGGAGGCAGCCCTTCTCGGCTGCTCCGACCTGGCAAGCCAGAAGGCCCTGGTCCACCGAGCCCGAGCCGCAGCGGTCGCCAATGGGCTCTTGTAATGAGGAGCCTACCTAGTGTTTGCGTGAGGCTGCCCCGGAACACACACACACACACACACACACACACACACACACACACACACACACACACACACACACACACACACACACACACACACACACACACACACACACACACACACACACACACACACACACACACACACACACACACACACACACACACACACACACACACACACACACACACACACACACACACACACACACACACACACACACACACACACACACACACACACACACACACACACACACACACACACACACACACACACACACACACACACACACACACACACACACACACACACACACACACACACACACACACACACACACACACACACACACACACACACACACACACACACACACACACACACACACACACACACACACACACACACACACACACACACACACACACACACACACAGGGGCATACAGTGAACAAAGCCCAAGCATGGCCAGCATAAAGCATCAAGTGGACAGACTGTACATGCATGAGACTGGTGAGTTGCATTGCCTTTTTACTGTTTCGTATGTTCATGTGCCCAAACTTGCGTAGTTTTATGTACAGCTTTCCTAGATCTCCACTTTGTGACGCTTACTTGTTTATATTGACTGGCAGCTCTCTCGGCGTTTGCTTCTGATATCTCCACGATGTATAGGGACCGGGCGCCCGTTGTATTGCGCCACCGTCGCCTCGGCGGAACAGCGCCGCCCGCGGCGGAGTGCCGAAGCAGCTGAGCGGCGCCATGGCCTCCGAGATCACCCTCGCGCGCGTGTTTCTCTCCGGCCGTTCCAATCGGCGCGCGCCTCAGCCAAATGTTTTAAGTTTGTCAGTTCCTCCAGGCGCCACCAGGCGGCAGTGCGCGCCTATGCGTCGTAAAGCCCCTCTATCTGGAAAGTAGCGAAACTCTCCTCCCTTCGTCTGCTTTCCTCCTCAATTCTCCTCTGATTTCACTCTCCCACCGGCGGGAGCGCTGCGCACGGCACGCTGAACCTGCCTGCGCTCGAGGGGCGCCACGGAAGGGTCAATGATAGTGAATGGCGGGGCTTTTTGTGCTGCCTTTTAAAGCGTTCTTGATTTGAAAATATTATGTTTGGTTTTAGCGGCACATATTGTTCGCAATAACAAAGAAGGAAGGAGAAGACATGCTCAAAACGGCAAGAAATGTTTGCACTCAGCATCGCGCTCGGGTACTCTGAAGCATCAAGAACGGGAAATAAACTGAGCAGGCAATTATGGTGTCATCTGTGTTGGGTGACAGATAGATGACCCTGAATGAGAGCCAATGGCCCCTTCAGAAATCTTCTGCATCTTTGCGCGTGAGCGGCAAACCGGCGAATTCTAACAGCGATCGCTTCTGGCTAACCTATAAGCAAAAGCGTCGATTGTTGTATGCTTTCATTTTCAAATCACATCTGTAAGAAAACGATGAAGCAGTGTTCCTACAGCTGCTAATCAGAGGCAGTGTAGGTGAAAAAAAGTGGCTTTTATTTCTTCGCAAAATCAATTGATCGGCAAAGTGACTCAGGCAAAATAGGGTCTTATTTTATTGTCACAATACTGGTTTGCTTTAAAGGTCGTAAGATGTGGCGCATACAAAATACACAGTTCCAAATACAGAAGAAATGTAGCGATAAACACTGTTGCGCATTGGAACCAAGTAGCATCTGATTTTACTGACACAGCACTGGTCGCTTTGAAAAGGGTCCTAAGACTGGCGCAGGCACATAATTGAAAACACACATTTTCAAATAAAAATAAATGCACAGAAAAACACTGTTAGACAATTGGAAGATGCTGAGAAACCTTAACGAAATGAAAAGAAAACGAAGTGCAAGCAAACAATTTTCGTAGAAACATTTTTCACACACGCTACAATCCAATTTTAATTTCGATGATTATAAGCTTCAGATATGCACGAGAATATCTTTAAAAAATGCAAGCAGTTACCAGAAATTTTGAACAATTTACAGATTCATTCAGGCGACAGGCAAAATATTAATTGTATGCATATTTTCAAACCACAACTTTCACAAATGTTTCAAATTAATAAAAGATGAAATTACGAATGCATACTGTCACCGAATTTAAGCTGCAGCGACCCGCATGCCTACGCTTTTGCTACCGCATTTACTACTAGTCACTGGAGATATTTTGGAGGCTTCATCTCGGACAAAAATCTGGATCCGTACTTTCACGAAAACACAATCTCTTTTACAACATCGTGGCAGGCTGGGAAGCAAGATACCAATGAAATGCTGTCTTTTATCCGGGCCTGCAGTTGTGCAGTGCTGATTGAATTTTGAGGAGACCCTCTCTGTTACTGCGGAATAAGTTCTCAGCAATTTTTACAGTTTCGATTACGGCTGGCGATGGGTTCGTCAGTGACATGTGAGACTGAAAAGTTCTTCAACTCAGTTAACTTTGCCGGTGCCGTGTTGGTAATCAGCGAAGCGCGGCAGTCGTTCTGTTCTACTATTCTATGTTCTGTTTCTGTTCTACTTGAACACTGAAACGCGCAGCAGCACGGCATCGCGTGCACGAAACTGCACGCGCGCAAGCCACAGGAACGGTACGGCGAGGCAGTTTAATGGCGGCAGCGAGAAAATAAAAAACAAGCAAAACAAGATTTTGCGCGCGTTGATGACGTATGGTGACGTGTTTGTCACGTCAGGGGGCCCGGCAGCCAACGACAAACCAGAAAACCCACCCTCACTCTCTCTTTGGAGATGGGAGCGTAGAGGGGCGAGGAGGAAAGCGCCGGGAGAGGGAAACGGCGGCAAAGATCTTACAATTTCGCTACTTTCCAGAGATAGAGGGGGTTTAATGCGTCGATGCATCGTCCAGCCCGCTCGCGGCGTATCTCCACTGGCGGTTCTCTCGTTTTTTTTTTTTTTTTTTTTTTTTTTGCGCGTGTACATTGACGAAATATTTGCTACGAGCGTGTCACGTAGCCTTTCATTTTTAGCTGGTTTTCCAGCAAAGACTGACCGCAAGGTGTGTCCGAAATGTTTCACAATTTAAGTGTTGTGTTTACTACCGAAGCGGAGTGTTGATGTTCTTGCTGCGTTCACATAATGCGTTCCGTTCTACTTAGAATTTACGCATTGTGCTCGTGCAGATAGTTTTCTTTGCTTGTGAAACAGTTACTCGTCAAGACTGCCTCGTGTAGGTGGTTGTCGTTGAGTGCCTAACGGTCACTCGTGAAGCCGGCATTCAATCAACGTTACGAGCGTATACGCTCGAGTGGTCAAAGGCACGCATATGTTTCTCAGCTGCAAGGTCTTGTTGCAGTTTGGTGAACTGATGAGACATTCGTTTTCCTCCCCATTTTTAATCCTAAGGCTTCTGCGCTTGCTTGCAAATATAACAAATTCCAGTGGAGCTTACATCGCTACATTCCATGTGTAGCGTATATGTCACTTATGTTGCTTACTTCGAGAGGTGCTCTCTTCTAGCTTTGTACAGCAAGAAAGGACCACGCCACTGAAACAACGAAGATAATCACAGAAAAGTTGCTTAGGACACAGCTTATCAACGCAGGAAAAGTAGTAATTGATCAAGCAGCTTACCGGAAAAAAATACTGCTGAGCAAGATAGGAGCAGCGTGTTTAGTCTTGCGAGTTTTATCTTTGCGAATGGAAAACTACGCAAGCAGTAATCATGTGGTGATTGTACTTTGTAAATAACGAAATGTTTGTGTATACTTCTTGATTGTGCTTGCCCATATTGTTTTTCTCTTTGTCCACCTCATGAGTTTTGTAAATAAAAAAACATGTCTTTTTTAAATTGCTCACAGTGTTTGCCTCGTAATTTTGTTCAGAAAGTGGCTGGTATCATTGCAACCAGCAGATGTCTAGTGCCAAAAATGTTCTGATAAGTTTCGCATATCATTGAAAGTAAATGAAAAATTGCTAACTAGTGTGGCAGGCGTGTATGATATAGTGCCATTCTATAGTCTAATCATAATTCGTTTCAATTAACCCAATTGCTCGGCTTGGCCCTCTGCGTGTATAGGCATAGCATTAAAAATAAAAGCACTGCACCCAGTCTGTAGCATATGCAAACAAGTGAAAACAAGAAATAAGCTGAAATTCGTGCGATAATTGCGCACATTTATGCTCTGGCGGGCCGCGTAGTTTAAAAACGCGGTAATAGCTTCTCCTCACTTTCAATCGTATAAGCTGATCCATTTTTAACGGGATCACTTCCGAAAACCTCGCATATACTCATATGACGGCAGAGGTGCCTGAACGTGCCCCGATTACCCTTCACCTTTATCGAATTTTTTTTTTTATTACGCAAGCTTGCCATAAGGCATATTATAAAAACCCATGTAAATTTTTTGAAGTAAGGACACTATCGAACTTGCGTGCTTACGATCTTCCAGGGCTGCTTTAAAACCGTGCGAGAAAAAAAAAATAGCTATCGTGAGATGCATAGTAAGCAATAATCATGTTGCTGTGGCGGAACCATTTAGAAAATTGCATTTGTGCGATGGATGTTTATATAAGTCGCCGCACTCGCAAATACTGTATTTAGCGAGTTAATGAACTCGCAAATGTACGGCGACAAAAGAAAAAAAAAAAAAACAGAACCGCAGCAGAGAGCGCCAAAGCACGCATGCATGCTTCGGGCAGGCATGCAGCTTCGGGTAGTCGCTGCCTAACTTTGTGCATGTGGGCCTTATATTATTAGTACTTGAACGATAGCGAAATTATTGGCTGCCGTCTTGCTCGTGGAATTTTAAAGCTGGCAGCTCGACTGTGGTACGAGCGCAAGCTGAGGAAACTCGTGTTTTATAGTTTGCGCCAAGCTGCGGCAGAACATTTGGTTGGATGGATGGAATATAGGAGCGTCCCCTTTGAAACGGGGTGGTAGCAGTAGCTATCATGCTCATTTTTCTCCATATATCTTAATTATTGATTTAGAATGGTTAACTAAACCATCATTCTATTTATTAAATTTTGCTCCTACATTACTAACATTATGTCACTTCTCTGCTTTTAAGCCACCAATCTTCCAGCCGTTTTTTGCTAGTTTCCACCGCCGGTTTATTCACCCGGCCACTGTTATCTCTAAACCCCAGAGCTTCAGGAACAGTGATTGCGCCTGCATCAACTTCCGGATGGATACCATTGCATTCGAGTATAATATGGTCAATTGTTTCACTGGAGTTTCCACATACAGCACATGCGTCATCTCCATTGTTAAACTTCTTTTTGTAGCTGCGTGTTCCAAGGCACCCTGATCTAGCTTCAAAAAGTAGGGCACTGCCTCTTGAGTTATCAAAGAAATCTACCTTCCTGATCTGCATTTTCCACTTTCGGTATAATTCCACACCACATTGATGCATAGGTGGCGAGCGCCGCGGCGCGGCGAAAGACGCTACCACGCCCCTTTTCCAACTTACGCTCTCTCTGGCCGATTGGAACGGCCGGAGAGAAACGTACGCGCGGAGGTGATCTCGGAAGCCATGGCGGCGCAGTCGTTTCCGTTCTGCGAGGCGTACTCGAGCATGTCCCTACCCGTCGTAGTGCGGCTTTGAGCTACTTTGAATAATCGCAAGGAGTATTTTTCTACCAGAAAATCTTTGCAAAAGGAAAAGGCAGTTCTCTGCAGGGCGTGCGTGTTTTTTTTTCTTTTTTTTTGTGCGTGTGTGTGAAAGCGCTCTGCGCATGTTACTTCTCTTATAACTCGAATACTCCGAGCGAGCGATTTCAGCATGCGCTAGAAACGCCTTCGTTAGGTGCTTGAGAAGACGACTTCGGAGACGGAATCTGCGCGCTTATCTTATTTGTGTTCATGTCGAAACCCGACTGAGGATCAAATACCGCCGAGCCGTGTAGCCAAGGGGCCGTAGTAGTGGTAGTTGTAATGGTCAGCGTTCATGTTAAATGAAAAAGATGCTGCACCTGTCTTTTTTGGTAATCCCAGTAAAAAAAAAAAAAAAAAAAAAAAATCAATGGGTTCAATTGGGACGACCAGTCAGACTAAATTGGTTCTGCCAATCCCAAATGGTTTGTCCAATGGGTACTGTCCAACCCAACTGGTTTCTTCACTCCCAATTGGGAAGCTGAATAGGTTTCTTCAATCTCAATTGGGGTGCCCAGTTGGTTTCTTCACTCCCAATTGGGACGCCCAATTGGTTTCGTGACTCCCGTTCTTGTTTTGTTGCGTTTTGTCCGCTGCTGTATTGCACTGTAAGCGGGGTGCTAGCCTTTGTCAAGCCATCGCAGGCTTTTTGCTAGCACCCTGCAGCATCACGAGTGCTGTGTAATCAGTGTTGATGCTAAATAAAATTATTTGTATTTGTAATTGGGCGTCCCAATTGGGAGTGAAGAAACCAATGTGGCATCCGAATAAACCCATTGGGCTAATGGGAAGCCCAATGGGTTACTTCAATCCTAATTGGGATTCCTTTGCTCCCAATTGGGACGCCCATTCGAAATTAATTGGGCTTCCAACTGGGCTTCCCATTGGTTCTAATTGCTCTTAAGCAAACATTCCCAATTGGGAAAGTCAAGTCAGTGATATCCTTGACTGAGATGTGCACAGATATACATACCTCTATAAAGAGACAACATTGAAAAATTTAAGTTCTTATAAAAAGTATGTGCCGCCTAATCTTATTAATTGATTATATCATGCCCACTGTAAGTGCTGGCGTAATTAAATAAGTTCTCTGAATAACAGAGATGTGTCACTGGACCCAGCAGCACTGTTCAAAGAATGGAGTATATAAGTCTGCAAAGTATCCTGTGGATATATACATTGAATCTGTGTTAGTTCCTTGTGTGTGATGCATGCTTGTCTCTTATGATTTCTGTAAAAACTTCTAATTTCATTTCACTTGTATAGAAGTCGGCTCCCCTATAACTTCTGGACAGAAAACATTGAAATTGCACCTCCATTCTTTTTTTTTTTTCAGCTGTGCGAGTTCAAACTATTTGGGCTCAGTGGGTATGAACCATTTGGTCTTCATGGATGACCAAGTATTTCCAATTGGGAGCACCAATTCATATCAAATGATTAGGCCCAATGGGTGGCGAAAACACAATTGGTTTTTGACCAATTCATTTCAATTGGGAAATTCCCATTGGACCCATTGAATCTTTTTGACTGGGATAGGCTCGAACTATTAAGAATAGAGTAATAGCAGATGACATTCCCCCTTCAACCTTCCAACGACAGCTGGAAAGGGAGAAAAATAAACAAGCAAGACAAAAGTAGGATCCTATTTATGGTAGGAAAAGCAAACAAACATACTTCCAGGACTTCCTGAAAAATTACGCTACAATAGGTCACTGAACCCGGTCTTAGACTATCAAACTTAATCCTAATATAAGCGAAATGATTACTACCACCTCAGCATCATTTTTACATATACGACAATGCTCTTGTTGAACACGTCTGAGCTGCTGCAGGTAATTGACTTAGAAAATGATATGCTATAAATACGTTTCTATCGACATGCTGCGGAGGTCGCGAAAAGAAAAAAAGAAATCCCCTGCTATGAGCGGCCCTATTTTTTAGCACACCTGCTAGGAAAGAGGGGTCTTGTAGCTTTTGCTTATTTAGGCGTTCTCCCAGCGCAGGAAGTTCAGTGCGATTGACCGCAGCTGCCTTGAGCATTTGAAGGCAGCAGTCCAATACTGCCAAACTGTTAAATACAATAAAAAAAAAAATCAGACAGTGTGATGTGTTGTAATATAAGCCACCGACAACTAAGAAGGCGTTCTATTGTTAAAGGAATCCCTCAGATGGCTCGTTCGCTTAGGTGTTCTACTTTCTCAGCGTACCACGAACTTTCGGGGCCGATACCTGACCGCGATACCTGATGAGTGTGAGGGGATACGACCATATAGGTAGTTTTCTATTTGCACATCAAGGATTCCGGATAACTGAAAGGCATTCCTTTTACATACCTTGTCACTGCAGCTTGTCGGACTGCCGCTTGTTTACAGCATTGGCCATATCAGAAATTTCTGAGAGGTAAAACGGTCTTGTCTTACTGCACCATAATCAGGAAATCTCGTGTTCACTAAAACGCTAATGAAAAACATTGTATTTAGGCGGGCCAGTAAATGGGCATTGCTGAGAAAAAATGCAAACCTGTGTCAAGTACAACGTGAATGCGAAGTAAAAAAAAAAATATTTGCTACTTGAGAAGAAATATCTGCGGAACCTATTAACACTCTAAACGGCAAAAAAAGAAAAAAAAAAGCTACGCTCATGCTCATTTCCAACGATTAAATGTATTTCTTTTCTCGTTCGCCTTTTGTATGAAGCCGATAGCAGATTTTGCGATCATGCGGTATTGAATGAGTTCTGAAATAAGTGATTTTATAAGGCGAGACGGACATGCCACAAACAAATGTTAACAAATTTTAAGAGGTTGACAAACGAAGAGAGGAGAAAGGACAAGATCATGGTAATAGGAATTGTTCATGTCTGCTATCTGCTCTTTCTGTTAAGAGAAAAAAGCATTCTCTATAAATATGTCAGCGAAAGTAGCTGCACAAATATTGTCTCTGCCCATCACTGAAGATCGTAACGCGGCCTGGAAGACGATGGTGGCTGACTTTTCCTTTTCCGCGCTGTAGTCCTCTTGTACGCAGGCGGGGAAATGCTAGCGTTCCAACTTTTCCAATTGTCAATAAGTGACTAGAGATGAAGGAGTGCGACTTCGTCTCTGAGACTCTCGTGCTGTCACTCCTGGGGAATGAAATATTTTAAAAAATCCGGCACTTTCCACTACCACACAGTAACCAAATTCGTAGATGCGTGCCTCTGTCTTTCAAAGAACAGTTCTTAGGTCACCCGTCACTCATGCTTGTGTGGAAATCCGTAGAAATGAATCAATTTAAAAGCGTTCGACGAGTTCGCGTAGCTGCCAGTGCATGCCAACAACGCACCACGTTTCGCCAGCCTTGTTTGGCCAGACTTCGTTTTACCGGACATATTCACACAACTAGCCAAACGTTCTGCTCTCCTGAGGATATATTCACGCACAACATCATCTAAACATTCGGATTTCCAATTTCCACACAAACCATGACAAACAGCGCGCTCCAATGCGCAGGCAATGAACCGGCTGGGGCCGGCGTATGCCAGCAATAAGCGCTGCGCCGAGGGGCGGCGCCACCCGTTCAGCTGTCTGGTCCCTAGCCTTGGGTAATTTTTAGCTTACTGAAATCATGCCAAACCTGGAAACACTTTCAGCATATTAAATTCATTTTAATCTTTAGCATAACACAACTGAAATCTGTGGGTTCACACTGATTGTATGCATTTGGAGCTGACACCAGTTATTCTACCAGCAGATGCACAGAGGGTGCTTTTTAAACAAATAGGTAAATAACTGTACATAAAACTGTACATAACTGTATACTTAAAAGCCCGCTAACTCGAACGCTAGTTGGTCCCTTTGTATTGGGGCAGTGGTGAGTGACATCTCGCTTAATAATGTGAAGTGATTATATATTGTTTTTCTATTTTTTGTACTCCCTCTCCCCTTCTAACTTATAATATCCTACCCGTTTCTCTCTCTGTCTTTTTCATTCAAGATTGTTTTTTATGTTGTAAGCTATATTAATTCTAGTTCTGTGCCGCTTCCTGTAACCTGTTCTTCATTCTACATTGTTTTTACATCACCAGTACTCTGGCTTTCTCATGCTCGTTCCTACCCCTGAGGTGTTGGTTTCGCTACACCTAAATCCCAAAACACGAAGGCTCACTCTTTCCTTCTTAGCATGTGGGAGTAAAGCTTTACATTCTGCTAGAATACGTTCAATGTTTTGTACGCTGATGCTGCATAACGCACAAATATCATCTCCTTGTTCATTCTTCTATATTGCATGCTTCGACAGCAACTTGATCAAGCCTCAAAAAGAAGGGAGCTGCCTCTTGAATTATGATGCAATGTATTGTTACATACTGAGTACGTAACGGGGGTGTTTATTTGTTGCCCAGGCACTGCGAGTCCCTAGGGCACTGCAGCTCCTGTTTCTTCTCTTTTCTCTAGCTTTTTCTTCCTTCTCATGAGTCCCGAAGCACCTGATACTTCCCCGTAAGCAGCTTCTGGGCTAAACCGCGCTTGCGCAGCTGCGTACACAGCAACGCTAAATCACCGGGGACATAACAAACACATGGGCGTCAGTTGTCGTAATGCTTCTTCGAACGTTCCTGTGAATCCAGTATGCGTAGGTGGGCAATGCGGCGTGCTTCTTCGGCTCGACATAGAGTGGCGGCGATAGAAGGTTCGTTGTGGCGGGAGAAAGGAAGGATGGTGTTGAGACAGCTGTGGGGAACTCGAGCATAAAGGAGGTAAAATCGTCTGTAGTCAGTCGTCTCATGCTGAGTAGTATTATAGGGACCTTGCGCTGGATGATGATGATGATGATGATGATGGTTATGTGGCTATCCCTTTGCATCGGGGGGCGGGGGGGGCACGATGTGCACCCTAGCCGTTTACATGCCACAAGTCATAGAACGCACACACACACACACACACACACACACACACACACACACACACACACACACACACACACACACACACACACACACACACACACACACACACACACACACACACACACACACACACACACACACACACACACACACACACACACACACACACACACACACACACACACACACACACACACACACACACACACACACACACACACACACACACACACACACACACACACACACACACACACACACACACACACACACACACACACACACACGCACAGACCAAGCCCAGCACTTTCAGTAGGGTGGTGCCCTCCGGGTGTCGCTCTGCCAGTTGCGGGCAGTGGAGGACTAGGTGCTCCATGTTTTCCTGCTCCTCACCGCACGTTTGGCAGCGTCCCGCCTGAACCACTGGAGACTTGTCGAATCTCTGCCGGTACAGTACAACAGTGCGCAGCGCGCCAGCACGCGCCTCGAGAAGAACCAGGAGGGTGGCGCCGCCTCGTGACAACCAAGAAAAGCCTGCCTGGGTAGTACAACTATATTCTAGTACACTAGCCAAATGAAGCTGGGCAGAGGCTAGTAGAGTTTTATCAAGAAAACAACCTGACCATAGCGAATACTCATTTTCAACAGCGCAAGAGGCGCCCGTACACATGGAATTCACCGGACGGTCTGTACAGGAATGAGATCGATTATATTCTTTCCCGGCAGAGATGGAGAAGCGCTATACAAGCAGTAAAAACAAGGGCTGGGGCCGATTGTGGCACCAATCATCAGCTTCTTGTTGCCAAATTTAAGCTTCGATTGAGGAAAACGCAGAAAACTAGAAGGCCTTTCAGGTATGATCTGGATCAAATTCCATCAGAATAGGCTGTGGAAGTGAGGAATCGATTCCAAGAATTAGACCCAGAAGAATTAGCCTGAAGAGATGTGGACTGATGTTCGTGATATAATACAAGAAGTTGCTACTAAGGTAGTTCCAAAGCAAAAGAAATGCAAGAAAGCAAACTGGTTATCTGAAGAGGCTTTGCAAATAGCTGAGGAAAGGAGGATGGCAAAAGTTATGGGGGAAAGAGAAAGATACAAGGTTCTCAATGCGGATTTTCAGAAAATAGCAAGGAGAGATAAGAATGCCTTCCTGAACATACAGTGCCAAGCAGTTGAGGACAACAGCCAATTAAGGAACACAGGAGCTCGGTATAAGACAAAGGTATCAAAGGAAGCTTCTGTGCTAAGCTAGGCGTGATAAAGGATAAACGAGGCAAGAACCTCACTGAAGCCTCAGATATAAAGAAGAGGTGGCAGGAATACACAGAAGAACTGTACAAGAAGGACCCGGATGTGCAAACCCAATATAAGACGGTTGTGATTACTGATCTCGAGCAGGGCATCCTGAAGAGTGAAGTTGAATGGGCCTTAGCCAGCCTTGCTAAGAACAAAGGTAGCGGAATTGATGACAATCCAGCTGAGTTGCTTCAAAACCTCAACCATGACGCTACATTCTGTATACATTATGTCAGAAGATTTGGACAACCCTGCAGTGGCCACAGGATTGGAGGAGGTCAGTTTACATCCCCGTTCCATATGAAGGCAGTGCCAAAGATTGTTCCAACTACCGCACGATCGCGCTTATTTCGCATGCTAACAAGGTGATGTTGAAAATCCTCCAAGGTAGGCTGCAGCAGTATGTGGATCGGGAGCTTCCGGACGTTCAAGCTGGGTTTCGCAAGGGCGGAGGAACTAGAGACCAGATTGCCAACATTCGCTGGATCATGGAAAAAGCAAGAGAGTTCCAGAAACCCATCTACTTCTGCTTTATTGATTAGGCGAAAGCGTTTGACTGCGTAGATGACAGCAGATTGTGGCAAGCTCTCCAAGAGATCGGAGTTCCAATTCACCTCATCTGTCTCCTCAGGAACCTGTATAGAGCAAGAGGCTACAGTCAGAACTGGGCATGGTCTTACTGACTGGTTTCCTATTGAGAAAGGAGTGAAACAAGGCTGCATACCGTCGCCCTGCCTATTTAACCTATATGCAGAGTGCATCATGAGGAAGGCCGGTCTGGACGAGTCTTCAGCTGGAGTGAAGATTGCTGGAAAACATATCAACAACCTTAGATATGCGGGTGATACCACTTTAATGGCAGAAAGTGAAGTGGAACTCAAGAGACTTCTGATGCGCGTACAAGAAGAGAGTGAGAAGTTTGGGCTTAAACTGAACATTAAGAAGACGAAGATCATGGCGTCTTGCCCTATCAAGTCCTGGAGCATCACGGGACAAGAAGTGGAAGCTGTGACAGATTTTCTCTTCTTGGGCTCCAAGATTACCCCGAAAGGAGACTGCAGCCATGAAATTAGCTAGGAGACGCCTGCTTCTAAGAAAGAGAGCCATGGTTAGCCTTGACCACCTAGTAAAGAGCAGAGACATTAGTCTGCCGACCAAGATCCGCATAACTCGTGCTATGGTCTTTCCAGTTGTGATGTATGGATGCGACAGTTGGACTGTGAAGAAGGCTGACTGCCGAAGAATTGACGCGTTTGAATTGGGGTGCTGGCGGAGACTCTTGAGAGTTCCTTGGACTGCCAGAAGATCAAATGAGTCTATACTGTCGACCATAAACCCTGACTGCTCATTGGAGGGTCAAATTCTAAAGTTAAAGCTCAGCTACTGTGGTCATCTGATGAGAAGAGAGGAGTCGCTGGAGAAAGATTTGATGTTGGGAAAGGTTGTGAGTCACCGGAAAAGGGGTAGGCAGCGAACGCGATGGTTAGATGGCATCCTTGAGGCGCTGTAGATTAAGTTATGTGATGTTAGGAAGATAGTGAGAGACCGGATAGCGTGGCGTGATATGGTACATAGGGTCACGAAGAGTCGGACTCGACTGAACGGCCTGCGAATGACAAAAGTGGACCCCGCCGCCGGCCCCAGTGGCCTACAATACCCTGCTAGGGAACTACCAGAAGATTTGGACTCGGATATAGAACTACAACACTCCAAGGAAACCCCACTGATCAGGATCAAACCACTCCCTGGAGGATCAGAACCCAAAGAACCCCCAATACTGCCCAAAGGATGGAGACTTGCCATGAGCCGCCACAAAGAGTGCAAACTTCGGAGAGCAGGCAAGGCCAGCAATGATAAAATGCAATAAAACGCAAGCATTCCTCCCAAAATGGACCCGAAAAAAGAAAGCCCCCGAGCTCGCCCGCCATCACTTCCCAAGAACGGAATTAAATTCGTGATTCGACCCAAACAAGGACTCGCCCTAAAGGACTTCTCCAGCATCGCCCTGTCCAGAGCCATCTGCCAGGCATGCCAAACCCGCAAAAAGTGAAGGGAAATTTCCTGCTTCAACCGCACTTCGGTTCAAACATACTCATCATCAGCACTGAAGATGAAGTCTCCTGCGAGCTCAGCCGAATGCAGCAAATAACGCTGGGAAACACCATCCATGAAGTAAGCACCTACTGTCCTCTCACGGATCGAGACAAACGAGCCGTCATACATGGAATACCAGGGGAAGTGTCGCCAGACGACTTATATACTCACCTCCTCCAGATAAGGACGAACAACGTCAAGCTCATCGACGAACGTCGCATGGGCAAGACATCTTCTATGTTACTTACCTTTCAAAGAACAACATTTCCTGCTTTCGTTTTGTTCGAGGGTGATATCTCAGCACTTCTACCCCTTGAGTCCGGGCAGACCGTTCGGACGTATGCCGGACACCAAATGCAGACATCTGCAGGACATGTGGTCTCGAGAACCCGCCTGAAGAACACGAATTGCAGCCAAAATGCGTTCTCCGCGGAGAGCCTCACGAGACTGCAGGCAAGGACTGTCCAAAGCGTCTGTGACCTCTCAAACCACTGACCCCCCCCCCCCCCCCCCCCCCCCCCCCCTACATCAACACCAACCTCGTAAGGACGCTGCACCCAAACCTCGCCGCACGAGATGGTTTAGTTCTGAGAACAAATCGTCACCTGCCGATGAAATCCGCAGCGGAAGCCGACAGAGGCGCTGATCAAAATCTGGATCTAATCGCCGACCGAGCCAGGAAAGCTCCCACAAGCTGGGGCAGCAGAACCGGCCAGATCAACAGCAAACCCAGCAACAAACTAAACAGGTGAGCTACGGGGGATCACTAAGACTCCCCCCACTGTTCCCAATCACAATTAATCAATTAGCAGACCGAGCTGCACCGACTGTGTCAAACAAGCAAAAGAGATAGCTCGTCGGGCGCAACAAATAGCCAGGCTTGAGGCAGAAATCGCGACCATGAAGAGGGCACGCTCTCACAATACAGCCACTTCTTTACAATACAGCCACGCCCACCTAAACAGCAACTAAAAGAGAAAATTACCTCAGCCAACGCCAGAAATAGTATCCCTGAAACAGCATCAGTAGCGGCGAACTCTGCCCATAACCAACTTTCAGGCACATGTCATTGCAGCAATCCCACCCCTCCTGGACGCAATCAAGAATGAAATCGCTCACGCTAGGTTGAAGCTCTAGAAACTAAAGTAGCTACTCTCACACAACGCATCGATGCTCATGACAACCAGTTTATCGCCCCTGCACGTCGAGACTAAAGCTAACAGCCGCAAGCGAGGCGCAAGCGCGGAAAACCCTCGAGCAAAAACCTACCGCGCATCATACCACAGCGTCTCAGCAGCATGCAGTAATGACAATGAGTCATTGCGAAGTTTCACAAGCGTTCATGATGGCTAATCCCGGCCTCGGAGGCAGCTTTTTGAAGGAGGCGAAAGGCAAGGCGCCCGTGTGCTGTGCGATGTCAGTGCACGTTAAAGAACCCCAGGTGGTCGAAATTACCGGAGTCCTCCACTACGGCGTCTCTCATAGCCTGAGTTGCTTTGGGACGTTAAACCCCACAAACCAACCAACCAATCAACCATGATGGCTAGTTCTAACAAATCAGGTACACCAGACAGACTTGAGATTTGACAATGGAACTGTCGAGGATATAGAAAAAAAACAAAGCCTTCTCAAGCAATACATTAGTACAGTCCCAATTAGACCCGATATAATATGCCTACAAGAGGTAGGCGCGGAAAGAGCACCCACCCTATTAGGCTACTACACTATAAGGAAAGAACACACGTCGCGAATAGCCTTTTTAATTTCTAAAGAGATCACAGTGACGGAACACTACCTCGACGTCGATCGGCAGTAGAAAGCATGTGCATCGAAATCATACCCATTAAAAGAGGACAGAAAAGCACCTACTTCACCAACGTTTATCACCCACCTAAAGGTGCTAATGCGGACCTCTATAAACTACTTAAAGAAGCTGTGGTAATTGCTGGACAAAACCAGACAGTCATTGTTGGCGACTCTAACGCCCCACACTCAGATTGGGGATATGCCCGCGACTCTCCTAGACGTAGGGCGATCGCACGAGCCGGAGACATATTAGGGCTAGAATTACTCACGAACCCCATGCACCCCACCAGAGATGGCAACAGTGTAAGCAGAGACACATGCCCCGACCTTTCATTTGTCAAAAACACGTCTTCTGCGACCTGGACCAACTTGGGCGAGAATTTAGGCAGCGACCATTCGATCGTCAGCAGTTCTATCTCGACAGCCATAATCCGCCGCAAAATCGGCACAGCACGAATAACGGATTGGAATAAATATCGGGAAAATGCCAACTCCGACTAACCCATTCACTCCATCAAGGAGTGTAACCAGGAAATTAAACAAGCCCACAAGTCAGCTACTACAGAGGTAAAATGTACGCCGGATACTCCTGCAGTAGATCGCCACCTTCTCAAATTGTGGGAAACCAGGCGATCACTGGTCCGAAGAGGGAAAAGGCAGACACTTAACGGAAAGCTAAAATTTCGCATTTGCGGAGATCACACAGGAAGCCCAAACCTATATACGCCAGTACGCTATCCAACCAAAACTGGCATGAATTCTGCGAATCACTGCAAGGTACAGTTGGTACCTCTAAAACATGGGCCATATTCCGATATCTCATAGGCCCAAACACCTCCAAATCCGTCCCCACGCGCACTCCGAACAAGATCGCCCACCTTTTTCCTGGAACGGATGATGAGCTTCACCATGCACTCAAAGACAAATACATAGGCACTCATGTGCCGCCAAGCCAGCTGCAATACACTGGAATGTCGAACGAGAAACTCGGCACTCCAATTACAACAGCTGAAGTGTATGCAGCCACTAGATCAGCAACGCGCAATACAGCAGCTGAAGCTGACAGAATCACAAATGGTATGATTCGCAATCTTAGTAAAACTCAAATTAAGGCCTTCACTACTTACACAAATGACTCCCTCTGGAAAAAGGCCGAGATACCCCCGGAATGGAAGCATTTTGAAATTATAGCCATCCCAAAGCCAGGCAAAAAGCCTAGCCTTGAAGCGCTGAGACTAATCTCACTGACCTCATGTCTAGGCAAGCTCTATGAACGGGTCATACACACCCGTTTCCAAAACTTCATTGAGGATAACCAACTCTTTCCTCCTACAATGTTCGGCTTCCAAATCCGTGCTCTTAACGCTATCCGTGCCCTGTATCCGTGCTCTGAACGCTGTCAAAAATATTTGAAGGAGTCATTCATAGCCGGCTAACATCATTTTTTGATAAGCACAACATTATTACAGAGTCAATGTGGTTTTCGAAAAGGAAAATCTACCGAGCAGGCTTTATTATACATTAAGGGTAGAATAATTTCTAACATAGAGGATAGAAAATACACATTGGGACTTTTTTTGGATATCAAAAAAGCATTCGATTTTATTCAGTACAGCACCTTAGTAAAGAAATTATCTATTTATGGTGCACGCGGTATTGCTCTGCAGCTTTTCTCTTCGTATCTTTATGATCGCTATCAGATTGTACGCATAAGTGGCTCGAGTTCATCACAACTAAAACTAACTCAGGGTATTCCACAGGGATCTATATTGGGACCGCTGCTCTTCCTAACTTATATAAATGATATCGTAAAAATACCCGAATCACCAGAAGTTATCATGTATGCAGATGATACTAATATTTCTTTCGCATCACAGGATATAAGAATACTCGAAACCAAAGTGAACAACTACCTTATGCACCTTTCCCGGTGGCTAAAGGAAAATATGCTAGAACTGAATGAAAAAAGACGACCTATCGTATTTCGTCCAGTCAATAAACCATTACAGACTACAATAACACTGAAGTTTGATGATCAATGCCTTTCCTCGGTTGAAGAACAAAAATTCCTAGGCGTGTGGTCCCAGGAAGAATTATCATGGACGCCACACGTGAACCATTTAATAAATGAACTGGCACGAACCGTTTGGTTGTTTATACAAAGTAGCTTATATAGTCCCCCTGTGGATAAAGCAACTTTTGTATGATACACTTTTCTATTAAAAACTGTTCTATGGTATCATGGTGTGGGGAACCACAACATATACTAATTACAATAAGATTATAATACTACAGAAGAAAATATTGCGTTACTATGAAAATTATTATGTGTCTTTTCAGCTTTTACGATCTTCTCCTTTGTTCTTAAATTACAAAATGTTGGAAGCCGACCAGTTTTACTACTACAAACTACTAATGTTCATAAAATACCGAAAACTGCACGTATGCGACAGGAAAGAAAATCCTGCTTATCCATTCCGACATAATAAAAGACGCACACCTAAAACCAGAACGAACTATGCAAAACAAACATTCACATACCAAAAGGTTGATATTCTTAATAAATTGGAAGATGCATTAAATTTCGAAACCAGTATAGGGAAGTTTAAAAATCACATTAAAGATGTCTTAACATCTGGAGTTCTGTATGGGAACTGATTATCATCTTGGCTATGTTTCTGCAGAACACATTCTGGCATTGTATACTGATCTGGTATTTGATTTATTTTGCCTTGTGTTGTGTTCCAGTGTGTATATTATCTCTATTTTTATTTTGCCATAAGTGACTAGCTATAAATTGTATAGTTGTACTGGAGGAGATCTCCGTTGGATATCCTTTCATTGTTGCATATATTGCTATGGTGTCGTATAGTGTCATGTGATTCTGTTGGTTTTGCTTATGCACATTTTTTTTGTACTTTACGTTCTGTTATGCCGTATTATGACTGTACTTCAGTCGACTGCAGAGGGACAGAGGCCTTCGTCAGGCGCCACAGCCTTTAGCCTCTGCCCCGGCAGCAGATGCTGTATTTGCTCTGCTGAAATGACAAAAAAAAAAAAAGGGACTGTCTACACAAGATGCATTTCTTCCCATAAAAGAAGAGGTCTTTCGAGAAATTTCACGCCATGGTGAAATATGCTGTGTTGTGTTGTGTTGTGTTTTATGGCACATAGGCAACAAAGACCATCATGCGCCAAAAGCAAGGTTTAAAATCTGGACTTTGTTAAGGGCTTTAAGAAGTTATTATGGGTTCTATAGCTTATTTAGATACTTTGTTTCTTTTAGGAATGAAAATATGCAGGAAATGTCAATGAGTGACCTTTATCCTATAAGTAAGCTTGGGTGGAATGTTATATGTTCATTGTAAAGTTGTGGGAAGTGTTTCTGTCGTTGATCTTCAAGTCTTGTACAACTGATTAGAATATGGTTGATTGTGAGCACGTCTCCACATTCTTCACAAGTAGGCTGATCGTGTAAAAAGTTATGTGTAAGGCGAGTGTGACCGATACGAAGACAACATAGAACCACTTCAATGAACCGCTCTTGGTGGTTACATGTTTTCTATTCCTCTACCACGGGCTTCAGTACGTGTAACTTATTGTTGATTTCTTTGTCCCATGAATCCTGCCATTTCTCTTTCAATTTTCTTTGTATATATTTTATAACATCTCTATGAGGTACACTTACTTGTTCTATTTTTGCATTCTGGGCGGTTGCTTCACACGCATCAGCTCTTTCATTTCCATTTATACCTACGTGACTTGGCACCCAGCAGAATTTAATTTAGTGTCCTTGTGTTTCAACTGTTTTTATGCAATGTATTATATTTCCTAATAAGGGTTGTGTTGCATTTCTGGCGTGTAGTGCTGTGATCACACTAAGTGAGTCTGTGTATATTATACTTTTTACGATGTTGCACTTTACTGTCTTTTCCGCAGCTAAGGAGATGGCATAACATTCGGCAGTAAAAACTGTTGCACACAGAGGTAGCGTGACTGTTTTTTCAAGTTTTTGTTCCACTACACCACTACCGACGTAAAAAGTTGTTTTAGAACCGTCTGTATAAAATGCAGTGTGGTTTTTGTACTTTTCCTTCAAGGCTAGGAACTCTTGTATTATGTGATGAGGTGGCGTCTGCTTTTTACGAAACTGTGTTAGTGAGAGGCCGCATACAGAAGGGAAGCTGTACCAAGGGGCAATTTGTTCGGGACTATGGACAACGTTTGGAAGTTTATCATATATGTTTAGTTCCTGGCATATCTGCTCATAACGGGGAATTAGGAGTCTTATTGCTAGCAGTTTATTGTTAAAAAGTGTTCTAGATGGGCACTTGGGACTACAGAGTGGCAAAGGTGTTTTGGGATGGACCTTATTTTTAGCACGTAAGCACACGTAAGCATTGTTCTTCTGTCTGCAAGGGGTGGTTCATTTTTTTCGACATGGAGGCTATTTACGGGGGATGTTCTGTATGCGCCAGTTGTTAGCCGCAGGCCAAGGTTTTGCACAGGATCTAGACGTTTTAAGTAAGATGGTCTTGCTGACCCATACACAACACATCCATAGTCCAGGGAAGAGCGTACTACTGAGTGATAGACACGCATAAGACATGTTCTGTCAGAGCCCCAGCGTTTGTGTGATAGCACTTTTAGTATGTTCAGGGATCGGGAAGCTTTCGGGACGGTGAAAGATGCATCATGGCTCTCGACCTTAAGGGAGCCTGTAACAATATTTCGCACGATGCCCTCCTGAAGGAACTCAGTAACAGGATGTGGAGAAGGAATCTATAGACGCATTCAGACTTTCCTCAGCAATCGCACGGCAACAGTTGGTTTGGGAGAGACGCACACGGGGACACTAGACATGCCAAACAAAGGCCCGCCCCAGGGCTAGATAATATCTTCCCTAATCTTCAACATTGCTATGACATCGATGGCGCGAGCCCTAGATACCGTCCCCAGCATCAAATGCACCATCTATACGGACGATCTCACAGTATGGGCCACCAAGAGATCCCTGGCAGACAAAAAGCAAAAAAAAAAAAAAACCAACAACAAAAAACCTCTTACAAAAAGAAGCTACCTGCATTGAAGCCCAGGCAACCAAATGCGGGCTGAGCTGCACCCCGGAGACGTCAGAGGTCATACGCGTTTGCGGGTACGTCTATCAATCTCTGGGACCTCACAACATTACCATAAACGGCACTTGCAAAGGAGGTCAAAAAAATACGAATTCTTTGACTTTGGCTACAAAGCGATAGGAGATTTACATTCGCCCCCAAAAACTAAATACAACTACCCAACAGATCGCTAGAATGATAAGCAAGTCTCTAACAATCGCAAAGGTATGAGAGAGGAAGATACCATAAAACTGGTACAGTCGGCTAGCCTACAGACTCCCATACACCTAAATGATCAAGAAAGAGAAATACAAGGCGAATGCTATCTTACGGATGGCATACAAACAGGCCATCGGTCTACCCTCTTTCACGGCCAACAACCTACTTGAGGCACTTGGCCTCCACAACACCTTTGAGGAAATCCAGGAAGCGGTGCTCCTAGGTCAAAAAGAATGCCTTTACACTACAGCTGCGGGCAGGAAAATTCTAGATAGAATAGGCACGCCGGCTGACAGAGCCTAACTCCAGGATACCGAAGACTTACCACCAACCCTTCGCGAAAGGATCCTCCACGTGACACCACTACCAAAGAACATGCAAAAAGAAAGAAACGAAGGACGCCAAAAAGCCCGCACTGACCACATACGACGCACGCACCTCAAAGCGCGAAATGCTGTCTACTTTGACGCATCTAGCTATGCCCACTCTCCATACTCAGTAGTAGTCGCCCTGGGTAATGAATTCCTGGAAATCACAAGTGCTACAGTCCCTACACCAAACTCTACTGTAGCAGAAACGGCAGCCATTGCGCTGGCCATTCAGCATGGTGAAAGTTCCGGCAGAAACCTGAAAATAGTCACCGACTCACAGACAGCCTGCAGGTTATTCATTGCAGGACGAATACCTAAACAGGTATCTAAAATTCTTCACCAGAATGAAAAGCAAAACCCTGATCGGAAACACCAGATTACCTGGACGACAGCTCATGATGGCATAGAGGGAAACGAGGCAGCTCGAGGGTACACAAACCGAGCGGCTAATCTCCCTGATCTCATCCCCCTTCCCTCAGTTTACGGCGAACGAGTTCAATCATTAAGACAACAAAGGCGAACCCTCCCACCTCCATACCGAAAACTATCGGCACAGGAGGCCAGGGACTGGAGGAAACTTCAAACTAGCACCTTCCCAAACTTCCTCTGCTATAGCTTGATCTTTCTCGGCGAATACGAGGAGTCTTGTCCTTGGTGCGGCGACACTCCAACAACATACCACACTACTTGGGGCTGTACCGGAAACAGATATCTAGACCTGTACATAACTAAAACAGAGGAACAGTGGGAGGCGACCTTGCTCAGCTCAACCTTGGAGGATCAGCGTTAACTGGTCGCCCTGGCGAGGGCGGCAGCCATAGCCGCTGGGGTCCTGCACTGAGGACATCACCTTCCTGTATTTCCCTCCTCCCTTTCTCTTACCGCGAATAAACGTTTTTCAATCAATCAACCTACAATCCTAGATCCCTTAGGAGAAACATAGACTCAAATTCGAAATAAAGTCGAAGGTAAGACCGTTCCTAAAGTAGAACAAATCAGAATCCTGGGATTTTTTATCCAGGAAAACGGATGCAATTAATAAAAAAGCTAAACGACTACGCGTCGCAAATTCTATGCATCTTTATGAGAATCTCCCTTAGGGGCAGATGCCTTAAAGAGAGAAGCCTAGTTAGCACAGGCTTACATCTTTAGGGGAGTGTGTTACGCTACATCCTTCCTAAATTAGAGCAGATGAAAAGAGGAAATTAGACTCTCTCATCCGAAGATATTTCAAGAGAGCCCTAGGATTCCCGATATGCACTTCTACGGAGAAACGCCTCTCCATGGAGGTGCATAATAACTGGGAAGAATACGCAGAGGTAGTTCGCATGTCTGAGCTAGAGAGACTTAGCACCACGACTACCGGCAGAGCCATCTTGCAGATGGCAGGCTTGCAGTCTGACCGCGGGCTGCACTGTAAATCTAATGCCCCCCCCCCCCCCCCCCCCCCCTAAACGTAGGGAGAAAATAATGATAACTCCACTCCCGAGGAATATGCATCTGGAGCATAATATCGAGAGGAGGAATAGGAGAGCCGAAGCGCTAACAAAACGCTTCGGAAAAATGGATCCCGAAGAGGTCGCCTACGTGGACGCGGCTAGTGGGAAGTCTAGCGCGGCGGTTGCCTCAGTAGTCAACGGACTAGGAGCTCCCAAGTTGGCAGTCACTATTCGCAGCCGCTACATAGAGACGGCCGAAGAAGTTGCTATAGCGCTCGCTTGCGTTGGAAAGGAAGCAAAATTTGTAGTCAGCGATGGTACAACTACTATATGGAATTTCATGAAAGGCAGGATCTCACCGGAAGCGGCTAGGATCCTGGCCGGCAAAGAGTTGACCCGCAAAGACAGCCTAATATGTACTCCAACGGACGCGTCGGTTCCCGGCAATAAGCGGCACACGAGTTAGCCCGAGCTATCTACTTCCGGGTAACCGTAGAACCGCCGGATTGCCAGAACCTGGATGAACTCGCGCAAACATATTGTGAAATCGTTGAGAATCATAGATTAAACAGAAAACTACTGCCGCCACCGGATAAGATACTAAGTAATAGAGAGGTGACCGCATAGCGGCGACTGCAAGCTGGAAATTTCATTAACCCAGACTTTCACGTACTACCAGGGGATCTTTGTAAAGCCTCTCTCGACCATATTATATGGGAATGCGTCGAGGAAAATGTGAATAGCAAAGAGAGCTGGGAAGCCCTGCTGCAGAGCGATGGCCCCCCGCTCGGCAGCAACAATTGCCGTCCGCCTGGGGGCTGAGGCCGCGAAGATACAAAATCTGTTAGCCTTTAGTCCCCTCTAGTCCCCATCCCCTAGGCCGGCGTGCTGGGGGTAAGGAGTAAGGGGCCTCCATTTAAGGTGCACAATAAAAGTCATTATCCATCCATTCACGCATAAGCTGACCCCGCCGAGCGTTCGATCCAGGCGTCCGTGCGGCGCCTTTCATTTGCCGCTTTCTCGAACGCCAGAGCATATATAGAAATAGACGCAAGCAGACATCAGCGGCGTTTAAAATTGTTTGACAGCAAAGAAAAGGCGCAGTATTTGTCACAATGGTAGTCAATCACAAATGGTCTCGCAGTCAGTGCCTAAGCAGTGCGGTGGGGAAGCTAAAGTGCCCCCTGTTTTTTTTTTTTTTTTTGAAGTCAGGGAATAAAAAGAATGACCTTCAGAATTGTCGTCCAATATCAATACTTTTTGCTCTCAACACGGCATTTTAAAAACTGTTGGATAAGCGTTTTTCTCGGTTTCTAGAGCGAGTAAAACCTGTACTGTACTGTAAAACACTTATCTCTACTTGCTGGAAATTACTCGAACACATCATTTTAAAATATGTTGCTAAATTTGTAGAAGAACGTAACCTACTCAGTTAAAATCGGCATGGTTTCCGATCCGGGCTCTCTACAGTAACGCAACTGATAGAGACCGTTCATGACCACGCTCGGCATAAACAACCAATCTCAAATTGATATAATATTTTTGGATTTTTCAAAAGCCTTTGATCGCGTGTCCCACACTAAGTTGTTATATAAACTAAATAATGTATTTAGAGAAGGACCGATTCTTTGTTGGATTACCTTGCAGATCGTTGCCAGTTCGTACAACTGCACTTCAGACACGGCTCCCGTTATTTCCGGAGTACGCTAGGGCTCCGCTTTTATTTCTGCTTTATATCAATGACATCACAGAGGATATAATTTGTAATGTTCGCCTATTCATGGATGATTGCGTGATTTATACCAAAGTAAAAAGCTATGAGGACCAAGTAAATCTGAACAATGCTCTAAACCACATCGCGAAATGGTGCCTGAAATGGCAAATAGTTATCAACACAGAGAAAACAGTTATCATGAGAATTACCAAGAAAAAGACACCTTTAAGTTTTAAATTTTACCTGAACGGCATCGCACAATACGCAAAGTGCAAGTGTATCGGTACCTAGGCGTATCAGTCACGTCAGATCTTAGCTGGTCATCGCATGTTCATAATATCGCTAAAAAAAAAAACTACAAACAGATCATTATTTCTGAAACGCGCGCTGTGTCATTCTACACCCTCAATAAAACAACTAAAACAACTCGCATACGTCACTCTTATTAGTCCTGTACTTGAATATGCCAATATAGTGTGGTTCCCGTACGTGAAAAACGATGTAGCTATCTTAGAAAGCGTCCAGCGCAAGGCTGTCCGATTTATATTTAACAGTTATCGCCTAGTGAATTACTACGTCGCGCATGCCTCCCAATGCTGTCTGATAGAGCAAAGGTGCATCTTCTGAAGTTTTTATTCCTCCAAAATACCTTCAATCAAGATGGATCTCTCAGTCTTCATCCAAGTCAGTCATTCAAGAAACACGTCATAAACACGCTCTCACACTCACGAATTCATGCAGCAACAACACGTTTTTCTATTCCTTTTTTCTACTCGCAGTGCGCGAGTGGAACGCGCTTGACCCAGAAATAACACAACAGAACTCACCTGAAAAGTTTACCCAGCTTCTGGAAAAGTCGTTACTCCTGTCGAATGCGGCATGAATCTATCTTCTGGTAAATGTATTTCCTTGTACTGTCCTTTAAGTTTCCGGTGTTGCTGACTAACTCGTGTGTAGCTTTCTTTGTATTCATTTACTTTGAAATTCAGAGTGCTGTATAGCTTCTTCGTTTTTAGTACCTACTCTTTGTTTCGAATTGTAGTGATGTGAGTTATCATTTCTGCCGCCTTATGTCCTCTGGTATATTTGTTTACTTGATTGCTCAGGTTAACCTCAGTGTACCATTTCCTTTTTTCTTGTTCCCACCCCTGTTACAATCCCTCTAGAAATTGACAGTATTTTGAAATAAAATAACAATGTACTAGCAAATAATCAACATAGATTTCGAAAAAATAGGTCTATTTCATCTGCGGCTCTATGCTTAAGTGAATTTATTAATATAGCTTCAAATAATAAAGAATACACAATAGGCTTATTTATTGACATTAGGAAAGCATTTGATACAGCAAATCATGACATACTGCTATCAAAGTTAGACCGGTATGGATTTAGAGGACTACCTTTCAGGCCGCAAACAATGTGTAAAAATAGGCAAAACGCTTATCAGCTATTAATTCTCTTATATGTGATGTGCCCCAAGGCTCAATATTAGGGCAATTGCTTTTTTCTTTACATAAAAATGATCTTCCGCATGCCTTGAGTCACGGCCT
The DNA here is from genome assembly GCF_055883805.1 of Amblyomma maculatum. NCBI lineage: Eukaryota > Metazoa > Arthropoda > Arachnida > Ixodida > Ixodidae > Amblyomma > Amblyomma maculatum. Next base: position 218,543,221 of record NC_139346.1, on the reverse strand, counting down.
CAAAGTTATGTATGTTGAGGATACTGCTCTTCTCTTCACTAGCCGCGATTTAAATATGATAGAACGTGAAGCGAATGAGGGCCTGTATCTAAATGGTTTTCGAGAAACAAATTATATACACTCTTAAAAGTAAGTATATGATGTTTTCTATACCGCAAGTGCCATTACAATTACGAATCGATAATACTCAGTTGAAAAAGTCGATCAATACATACATCTAGGTATAACTGTGGACTCAACATTTAACTCTGATCTGCACATAACTAAAGTAGCTAGTAAGCTAAAATATGCCTGCTTTGCCTGCTTTGTTCTACTAAAAGCAAGAATTCCTTTTTTTTTTTTTTCACTTCGCACACTAATAATTCTGCACTGTTGCTTTTTTCACAGCCAATTGACTTACTGGGTTGAATCTTAGAGGCTCACTTACACAACTATCTTAATAAAATACACACATTATAGAAAAGGGGCATTCGTATTAAAACAATAATAGAGTGGAACGTTGAGCTAGTTGGTCGAACATCTTGCAAAAAGGCAGCAGAGCAGGGAACAAGACCGAAGAAGCACACACAGACACAAGAAAAATGCTGCACTGACAACTATATTAACCCGAACCCGCGCACCTCCTTCTCCCTTCATTTTACCTCTGCAGCTAACTTCTTCCTCAACTTTAACGTCGGTAAGCGTAAAAAATCTATTTCCTTTTTCAACAGTACCACCGAAAGCGTGCTAACGAATTGGTCTCCTGAAGGCTTCTAAAATTTCCCTTATCAACCTGTCCTTATTCTTTCTCAAAACCTGCATACTGTGAAGGTCAGCTGGGAATTTTTGGTCTTTGCAAATCACTCAGCCTTTGCTGTGCACCGCGGGGTTAGTGCCCGATATTGCCGCTCTATAATTCTGTCATTAAAACACTTTCACAGGTCCGCTCCACTGTTCCGTGACTTAAATATTATGGCGTTCTTTGCTGCCCGGGATTACAAACTAGCCTTTGTGGTCATACACATCCACAACATTCAAATACCCTGTTCTGATCGTATACATCCGTCCCGTCAAACAAGGTATCATTTCCACCGCTGCTTTAACCTTCCGATCATTCGTAACGTCTATGCTAAAAGAACCACCGTTAGCTATGCAGCTACTTAGTTTGAAACAAGCTTCCAGTTGAATTAAAAACGGACATATTTCTATCGCTGAGCTAAAACATTCCTTCCGATGTGATCAGTATATGAGACACCATTATAAATATATCTTATTCTAAATGCATTTTACTTCTACTATCTTTATTGTATATATATTTACTGTGTAATTTCACGGCCGCTCGATGGAAGCGCACTAGGTGCGGCCTGCTACGTCGCCCGAAACCGGCGGGAGACGCCTACTTCCAGTCGTCACCGCCGCGGCGCCACCGTTCAGGGACAGCCGCGCGCGGAGAGCTGCGCCTGGCTGCGCTTTGAGGGAGGCGTCGGCGTGGTAGAAGCCTTTTATTTTAAAGATATAAGAGCTCCGCTTCCCACAATTTGGCAACAAGAATTAGTATGTACTGTAATGTCTAGTGTGACCATGTCAGCACTTAGCGCTTGCTCGGCAAGGATGTATACTGGAGTGTACCCCGAAAAACTTGACGGTGGTTCAAGGCCACTCGATTGGAGAGCTCGCATTATCGTGATGTTGCATTCGGATCCAGTTGTTCGTCACATTAAAATGTGGCCCGGCTGTTAACAATTCGAAGCTGTTCAGCTGCCATGGTAGCCTAATGCACAACCACTTAATTAACTATGTCGCGAATTCCGTGTGTCATTTTCATACCACTTACTTATTCCTGCATACAGCTTTTATACACAAAATGATGTCAACCTGTTCTAAGCTGCCAGCGCTATCCAATAAAAAAATCTCCTACTACGAGAAACCTCTGTGAAAATGCGACATGTAACCCACCTTTCTATCTCATTATGACAAATTTTACGGTGGAAATATGAAGATGTTTATTAGGTTAAATCTAGATGATAACCTGGGATCTTCTACTCAGTTGGAGACATTAAACTTTGTACGCCAGAACGCTATTCGTCATGGCTTCCTGCATTTTGCATGACCGGACAAAGTAAGCGCGCTTGATAGAGCCGGTCTGCCTCAAGGTGCTACGTATATGCGCCGAAAGTGTTTATTACTATTTTTATTGGCTGTTCGCAAAGCCATATAATTTTGCTGGTTCGTAATTTTCAATGGAAGAACGCGCATCGAATGTTGCTGTTGTGAAACTCTTAGCTGTGATCACAAGAATGTTCACGCGTCAGAGCGCAACTGCAGCCGAGATTCAGCGAGCAGCCGAGTACGCTTATTTAATGGCCACACAAAAAAAAGGAAGAAAATTACCAATCGCAGACGGAAAACCTTTCTTGAGAGAGGTTTATGCCATAGCCATAAACATCGCTCCACTGTTGAGTTGACATTTCCAGCCCAGCTCGCTATCAGGGGGGGCAGCAACGTAATGATATCTTACATAGCGCCTTAGCATGGGCACGATCATTGTTTTTATAGATTAGCTACAGGTACTGTGTACAGTGAGAAAACAATGATGAAACCAAAAGTTTACACAGCTTGCTACTTCACCGGACCTCTTCAGACTTCATCATCCTGTTAATGAAGGTGCTCGTAAGCTGACAAAGCTTGATTACTTCCTTTGCGGGGTACATCAAGCCTCCATTGTCCTTGGTTTTCATTAACCTGTAACTGGTTCAGTTGACTATATTTCCTGCAACAGGCTCTTGCTCGACTGACATGTCGCCTCAAAACCATTACCAAATATCGCATAAATTAAGCAACAACCTGGTAGTGATAAACAAAACTTGGGGTTCTTGAGTCTCCTTGAGGAGCCTCGTTAGAGCGCCCGCACTTTGCTACCTGCTTATTCACCGTATCCCGTAATTGCTGCCTCTTTCGCATATCATTAGAATGCAGCCTTAAGCCACCGCATTATATGAAATAGCACCCTACACATAGCTACATAAAGCCCCTCTTTACCGAAGCCGTACGAACGTGCTCTATAGGAGTATAGTGTGCCTAACTTGGGATCTAAGGGTCCCGCTTTCAATAATTCCCATTTCACCCTTACATCTTATTGACTCTCTCATTTGACAGCTCCTGCTGCATTGAACATGTCATGTGTTCTCATTGCGCCAAAGGTGTCTGGTCATATCACCAACTAAAGTGCCTCTTACCAGACAGGTTTTTTTCCCACTTTCCGCCGACAGAGCGGGCGCCGGATTTTCTGTGGTGTGGAACGTGGCTTTTCATTGTATCGCATCGGCTCAAACAGTCTCAACAGTATAAACACATGTTGTATGCACAGGCTCCTTTACTTGCAAGGCCACTCAGACTAGCGCTGCAAAATTTAGAACGAATTGCAGGCTTATATAACAAAAATCCTTCGTAGCTTTTTCTGATATGTCCTCGCAACATAACCTGCGAGAAAAGCTTCTGGTGCTACCTCATCGTGTTCATCTGCTTCACAACACATCGTTAAAAATCCTAGTTCACTGGCCAGCTCCCTGGTAATTAAATAGGTTAAACAACGGGACGGGAACACAGAAAAAGAGGTCGACACAATTAGCGCGGTTCTGCCGTCTTCTGCTCCTGTGTTCCCGTCACGTTGTTTGCACGGTTAACCTATAATTAATCACCAACAAGTCCAATCTGCTGTCCCTTGTAGCAAATTCAATGGCAGCTGATAGGGCATTATGCTTCAGCATCTGGACTTTTTAACCTCAGCGCCGCTTTCATTTCAGAGGTAGCGAGTGCATTTCCACTCCTCGGTGCTGCCTTTGCCTGAAGCGAGCTCAGCAGATAAAATTAGAGGGTCTCTTAGATGTCTCTTAAGCGCAGGACGGCGAAAGCCTACTCTTCTCCTATCATTTGCCTCTCATTGTTTGCCACAGTTCGTCATTTCAAGTCGTCGTTTAATATATTGGTCGTTTCTCAGTCATGATGAGTCTGCCTGCGTAGTCATTGCAGCCCTTATCACTCATAACTAAGCAGGTTACTCATTTAGAATCAGCAGTGGTCATTACATGTCGTCGTTTCACATATTGGTCATTTCATCATTATTAACTATTATTACTCATTAGCATTAGTCATTACCTCTATCAATGTCTATTTATAACTTTTATTGAATACCTATCACCATCAATCATTTTCATTCTTAATCTCCCTCCTTGCATGTCCGTTTTTGCGACTGGCACACCAGTGCACAGATGCGACGCACAGATAGCAGGCACAGCTTCTGCGCATAGATTTTCGCTCCATGAGCCTAAAACGGCTTTCGCCTTAAAAAACAAATGCATCCAGTATCAACGTTAACGTGCTTGCACACGCACACACAAAAAAGTTTGCGTTTACCACGCAGACGCGAGGCGAACACGCCCTGAAAGGAAGCAAACCGCGCGCTCAGAGCCGGCGACCCCGGCGGCGACGTGTCCCCGAACAGTGGCGCCCTCAGCAGAAATAGCGGGCGCAACTGTAAACTCCCCAAGGACGCGCTTGCCCATTGACGGCAGCGCGACGCAGCAGGCCGCACCCAGTGCGCTTCCATCGAGCGGCCGTGGTAATTTTCTGCTATGAAAAGTTATATTGTTATTCCATGCATCACCTCACAGTCATACCATCCTATTCTTAACACAACTATTATGTACTTTCTGTTGAAAGCATGTATTTTCTGAGTTTGTCGCGCTACACTTATTATTGTACTCACTGCATGGGTCCAAGCATAGCCGAGAAGGATAAGGGCCCAGATGATTTCTCATGCATGTAACACTAACATGACTCAATGAAATAAATTGAATTGAATTGAAAATAATCACACTTCAACATTCCAACAATTTCAGCATTAAAAACGTATTTAAAATTATCAGAACATCATATAACCCTTAACCTACGAAATGTAGGCCCTAATACTTGACTACCTAATAGCCGTAAACGACTCGTTATGATCCAGGTTGCTGCTGCACCACGAGCGATGGCTCAGCGGTTACGGCACTGGAGTGCGGGTCCAGAAGACCTGGGTTCGGTCCCGGAAGCAGCTGCCGCTTTTCACTGGAGACGATAGCGCCAAGCGATTGCGTGCTGCGATCATGCTATGCACGTCAAGGAACTTCAGAAAGCACAACTGCGGCGTATGTATAAACCAAGTCCAACCAAGCAGTACCGCCGCAGGTTAACGCGTCTTTTACTAGATGTACGGACGATGGCAGTTTTATGGCTTTCGCTCGTGGTGATTATTATTGATCCGTAATACGTATAGGGCAGAAACTTTAGCCATGCCGTTTGCAGTCGTACCCAAATCACGGTAGCTAATATCTTATGCGACACATTCGCCGATGAAGCAAATTATATATATACGCGCCTCTGAACTTTTCTCAAATGAACGTGCACTTAGTTGAGAAGTTTTGAGCTCGTGGCTTAGACCTAAAATAAGTAACAAATCTTTTCTTGTGCTTTAATTAAAAGTTCCTTGCAAGAAGGAACTAGGTAGGCCGCAACAGCTTTGTTTAATTTATACCAGTTGTGGCAAATATGCTTGCGGCTGCAGCCTCTCCAGTCACAGGGTGGGGCTCGTGACATCACACGCTCTTGCTACAAGTTTACTGAGTGAAAGACGGGCATCAGAATAGACAAGCTCTTGTCATCAGCTCGTCTGAGTAAAAGTCTGTTAGCGATAACAAAATCAGAATACAAATTTCGCGTCTATCGCCAGGTTAACGATGTCCCAAAGCATTTCTGACGTCACTTCGCACGTCACGCTGATAGCAGGACCTAAATCTTGGGCCCCATGGAAGTCGCAAAACAGACACCACTTATTAGAAAGTTAATGGTTTTACGTCCCCGGTACTGTGGCACCAAGTTTACTTTTCTCCTGCGATCGAGGTGCTTGCCGTGACACTGCAAACTGCGATGCGATAGGCTGTCCAAGTTGTGTGTCGCTCATTTCCCTGTTCCGGCGTGAGGACAGTAAATGGTTTCCTCGAAGGCGGGGCCGAGCGCGGGGCCCACATCCCGAGGCCGCAGCAACTGGTGATCGACCGGTCCTTAGAAGCCTGGGATGATTGATCCTGAGGTGGGAGGCCGGACCGCGGGCCGCACCACGTGCGCAAGGGAACAGTGGCTGCGAGCAGAGGCAGTCGATAGCGGCCATTGATCGCTCACGAGACACACCACGCTGTCGCCGTTGGTGCTGTGTCGGCGGGAGCTTCGCCCCACAGGCAGGGTGCGGCTAGCTAACAATACAAAGGCCACAGCTTTGGCGACAGCGCCATCTATGCGGACAATTTCAGCTGCAGTAATTGGGCTCCGCCATTTTTAACATTTCATTCCATGCTATTTGAGTATTCTATCCCATTGTACATCAAGCGGCACAGACCGATCGTGTTCGTGAACGTCAAAGAAGTCTCGTTTCTACCTTTGCTGAGGGCAAAATGATAACATAGAGGCAAAACTGCTGCCTTTGTAGACCCGATTGGCCAGCACTGATTTTCACATTTAAGGAGAGATGCGCAGAAACGTAATAAAAAAAAAAACTAAATGAAATTCAAAGCACACAAGAAAAGCGATCGACCAGAGGCAGTGCAAACACTACTCCGTGCACTGTCATTCCCTCCATCCTTCATCTTTTGAATTTTTCAAAACGCTAAATCAACTAGCCCAGCAGACAACTGTGTGAAGAAAGAAGTAAAATGTGTAGTAAAGTGAGAGCAGTTTGAAAACAGCCTATATGACTTGATGTTGCGGCTCACACGAGTGTTGACGGAGTGGCGCTTCCAGGCATGGTAACTAATCCCAGGGCGTTCGAGTTAGAAGAGCTCGTTTTTCGGCGTAGTGCTGTCGGCGGTCGTGCGTGAAGGGTGAATCGTGTGCATTCCTGATGATAACCACGATCGTTATGTTGTTACAAAAAAAAAAATACCCGAGGACTCCTACTGCTTCGCATTGGAATTAAATGGTTGTTTCGCAACATGTGACCACGAAGCTTCTGTGGCAATTCCAAATAGCGTATACTTATTTGCCACGTTTTCCTTGGAACGATAACAGCAGCTCCACTGCGAAAGCCCAGGGGCTTTAAAAGAATACTGCAGCAGCCGCGGCAAGCGTATAGCCTATCTGGAAAACATCATGCATGCTTATTAATTCGGTAAGATAAAAAAAAAAGAAACTCGCAGCATTTTTACGCTCTTCGGGAAAATGGGTAGCGTGTATTCACGGCAGATGATGGGTGCCATTTTGCTGTTCAGGGCTCTAATTCAACAGTGCAAGCTGCTGCTATTAACCGATTAAGCACGCGCGGCGGCTTTTCCTCGTAGTCCGTGGACAACAAAATTGCGGCCCATGTGAAATTGGTGTATACTCCGTGGCACATTCCTGAAGACGCCCTCGTCGCCCTCTCCTTAAGAGTCACATGGTCCTCATAGCTCATGATTTACTTCGAGTGCACGCGAAGTACAATTAAAAATAATTGCAAAATATCAATGATCGTTCAATCAGCGTAAAGAAAACGGCTGGAGCTACCGCGTAGACTGAGGACATCAGCTTGTCCTTCTTTCCCCCCCTGTTTTCAAAATCCGCCCCGTGGCAACCACTAATGTCTTCGCAGACGAAACATATCGCTTTACGGACGCCCGTCGCTGACGTCATCGCCACGGCGCGCTTTCCAGTTGATCGCGCCCTCTTTATAACGTTCCGGACTCCCCACCGAACACTAGCAAATGGCAAGTTGCCGTGCTCACGCGACCGGTGCGGGCCGAGTCGGCCAAGCGGCGCCCGAGGATCGACCGGTGCGCCACAGCGGTCTCGGACTTTGAGCCGCCTTTTCGCCGACCGAGCCGGTGCTCTGCGCTGGAGCCACGTGCAACACGCCGCTCGCCGTAAGTCCGAGCCGTACGCTTCTCTGTGCAGCCTACTAAAGCGCTCGTCTTTGTCATGGCGCCATGCAGATACGTGTCACTGAATTATTGTGGCTAGCTTGGTCTCATTGCTATGCGGGTCTTGACCACGGGCTTGCATATACGCTACTTGCCGGGTGCTTTCTGCTACTGAAGTAAGAATGCACGATGCCATGATATCTTGCCCCGGCCGGAAAATGCTCCTTTTCCGCAACGCTCCCAGTCCGCGGAATAGTTGACATATTGATTGCGTAACACTCTTTTCATCTTTCTGATTTAGATTTTTTTTCTGGCATATCACTCTGCTCATTTGACGTCTGTTTCCTTTTAGTTAACTTCATTCTGTATTTTTTTTTTGCAGTTTTACAATGAGTAATTACTCACAATCGTCCCTTTACTGGCTTCATGCACTGGAACCTCATTGTGCGTGCGTTATTATCGATGCTAAGTGGACATTACAATTAAGAAGCAACGCTACCTCGTTGAAACTATCCACATTATTTCTCTTAGAATGATGGCATAAGCGTTCGAATTGTTTAGAAACACCGCCTTTGCAGAGCGTCATTCCGATGATACCACGTGAAGTGAAATGAGTTGTCCTCACCAAGCGGCACCTCTTCTGAGGATTTCGCGTCTTAGAAAAACGTATCACTTATAAGCGAAGGGACAGAAAACTTAACCCATCATAAAAGCTGCCGGATCCCTGGCGCAACCGCCTCTGGTAAGCACATATGCTTGAGAGGCAGCACTCTCTCAGTTGAAATGAATCAATGAATGAACTTTTATTATTGAAGGAAGACCTGAGGCCGTAGTTAGGAGATGAGGAAAAAAAGAAAAATACGTCCGTGAGGTAATAGTTCAACTCGAAGACATAAGGATAGAAGCCGCAGTCAAGTTCAGAGAAATCCACTTAGCCCCGCCTCACACTGCTCGTATAAGGCCACTTCGTCTGCTATAGGTAGCAAGATCCTACTTAATATTGCCAGGAATAGCCCATGGTCCTCCCCAGTCGTTCTAGTTAAAAAGAAAGACGGCACGTTACGTTTTTGCGTCGATTACCGCAAGCTGAACGCCGTAACCAAGAAGGATGTTTACCCCTTGCCGCGAATTGACGACTCTCTCGACCGCCTTCGGCGTGCGAAGTACTTTTCGTCAATCGATCTAAAATGTGGCTACTGGCAGATTGAGGTAGATGAGCGAGATCGTGAAAAGACGGCCTTTGTCCCACCCGACGGGCTTTACGAATTTAAAGTTCTACCTTTCGGACTTTGTTCCGCACCGGCCACATTTCAGCGGATGATGGACACTGTCCTTGCCGGGCTTAAATGACAGTGTTGCCTAGTCTACCTAGATGACGTGGTGGTCTTCGCAGAATCGTTTGCACAACATCTTAAACGCCTGCGGTCAGTACTCGAAGCCCTTCGATCCGCTAACTTGACACTTAAGCCACAGAAATGTCACTTTGACTACCGAGAGCTTAAATTCCTCGGTCATATCGTAAGCGCTGCCGGCGTGAAGCCCGACTCTGACAAGCTTACTGTTGTTGCGGAATTTCCGATTCCACGTGACAAGAAAGCTGTTCGCAGATTTCTCGGCTTGTGCAGTTATTACCGGCGTTTTATCGATAACTTCGCTGATCTTGCTGAACCGCTGACTCGGCTCACCCGGGAGACACCCCTTTTGTTTGGAGTCACGAGCAAGAAGCTGCTTTTACCGAGTTGCGTCTCCGTCTCCAATCGCCACCTGTTCTAGCCCATTTCGATGGGCACGGTGAGACAGAAATCCACACTGACGCCAGTAACATTGGCCTTGGGGCGGTTCTCGTGCAACGTCAAGAGGGTGTGGAACGAGTCGTCGCCTATGCCAGCCGTACTTTATCCCGCGCCGAGATGAACTATTCAACTACTGAGAAGGAATGCCTCGCCATTATTTGGGCTGCTGCAAAATTTCGCCCCTACCTTTATGGTCGCCCATTTAAAGTGGTCACTGACCACCATTCCTTGTGTTGGCTGGCCAACCTGCGTGACCCATGCGGCCGCCTGGCGCGATGGAGCCTTCGCCTACAGGAGTTTGGCCTCACTATTGTCTATAAGTCCGGACATAAGCATGAAGATGCTGACGCGCTCTCTCGTGCGCCCGTCGAGCTCGCTTCACCACACACGGGTGACTCTGGCAGTTTTCTCGGAGCTGTTGATGCTTCAGATATGTCTCATCAGCAGCGTGCTGATCCAGAGTTACGAGCCCCGATCGATTATTTAGAAGGTCAGCCATCCACAATACCTAAGTGCGTTTCTCGGAGCCTCTCAACTTTCTGCCTGAGAAGTGGTGTACTCTATAAGCACAGCTCTAGATCCGAGTCGAGAACCTACCTCCTCGTGGTACCCGCAGCTCTGCGAGAGGAAATCCTTTCCGCGTGCCACGATGAACCAACTTCTGGCCACTTGGGCTACACTCGCACACTTGTTAGAATACGAAATACATTCTACTGGCCCAACCTTGCCACTGTTGTCAAGCGCTATGTCAAGAGCTGTCGGCAATGTCAGCGTCGGAAGGTTACGCAACCAAAGCCTGCAGGCCTCCTCGTGACCATAATACCACCACGCGCACCGTTTGATCAAGTCGGCATGGACGTTCTCGGTCCTTTCCCTCGATCCTCCGGTGGCAACCGTTGGATAATCATCGCCACAGACTATCTGACTCGATATGCCGAGACCAAAGCGTTACCTAGTGGTACAGCATCTGAAGTTACTCATTTCTTTGTACTCATGCTGCGGCACGGTGCTCCGACCTGTATTATTACTGACAGAGGGACTGCCTTTACTTTACAAATGATGGCCGAAGTTTTTCATCTCAGCGGTACGGCGCATCGAAAAGCTACTGCTTACCATCCGCAGACCAACGGGCTGACGGAAAAGCTTAATAAGACCATTTCGGACATGCTGGCGATGTATGTCGACGCCCAGCACAATACTTGGGATGCTATCCTACCATATGTGACATTCGCGTACAATACGGCAGTCCAAGAGACGACACGCTTCACGCCGTTTCGCCTAGTTTACGGCAGGGAGGTTCGGACGATGCTGGACGCAATGCTCCCTTGCGAAACAGATACCGAGCTTTCTACCGACGCCGAGCACTTTGCCCAAGATGCTGAGCAAGCACGCCAACTAACACGCGTCCACATCGCCCAGCAACAGGACAAGGATTCACGCCGGTACAACTTCCGCCACAAACAAGCTTCCTACAACACCGGGAACCAGGTGTGGGTGTGGACTCCTGTTCGACGCCGTGGCCTATCAGAAAAGCTGATTTGCCGTTACTTCGGACCATATAAAATCTTGCGGCGCCTCAGCGACGTTAACTATGAGGTGCTCCCAGATGGTCCAGAGCAGAGAGGCTGTCGGCTACCTCGTCCAGAGACAGTTCATGTCCTACGCATGAAGCCGTATTTTACGCGGTAACTGGAAAACGGCATCAGCAAACTTTTTTTTCGTTTGCTTTGTCCACCTGTGTGCACGTGTGCCGTGTGCGTCACGCTTAAGGAGGGAGGAATGCCAGTGGGCGCTCGGAGCGAAAGACGTTGAAGTGGCGCTCGGAGAAAAAGACGAAGTGAATCGGCTCCGGACTCGCAGGACGCACCCCAATTCTTGGCCGATCCCCCTGTGTGGGTATGTGCCATCACATTAGAGGTCAACAACAACAACAACAACGTACCTAAAGCTTAGACCGTGTAATTCCACCTGCACCAGCTGTGATAACCTAGCCCCAGTCGCCAATACCGTGACAATATTGTGAAGGCCGAAATAAAGAAGTTGATTGAAGGCGATAGCATGTGCGGGTGTGCCATGTTTGTTAACCAAAGCGTCCCGGCCTCGATCAAAGAAGCATAGAAGAAATTAGTATGGCTTGCAATTAAGCTTCATTTCAGTAAGCGGGGGTCTTGCGAATCCGGCAATAGTGATCGCGGGCGATGCGGGGCCATTGGTGAGAAGTGTATTCAGCATTAGCACAAGCTTATTAATGAAAACTTCTTCAGCCCGAGAGAGCTTGGAGGTGTTCGCGAGAAAACCCTCAGGGGTTGTGCTATGAAGCCGACGGAGACTTGCGTTCTTTGAGGTGGTTCAATCGAAAATGGTGGGTGGCAATGTTCATCTCATCGCATGGAGCTTCGGGAGTCATGCACGGGATGTCTTCGTCAACAGGGTCCAGCGGAGGAGTAGAAATGAGTAGACAGTCCCTGGCCGCTTCAAGAGCGGATTGACTCCCTGTGCCATCCTCCGTGTGGCCTGGAGTCCATATGACACGAATGCAATGGCTACGCTTTTCGAACATGGATGCAGCGCGATAGAGCTTGGTCCCGATTAGGTTGGTAGTAGTAGGTTCATTTAGTTCAAGTGTGGCGGCATGGCAGCCTGATGAGTCTGATTTAGAGTGAGATTTGGCCCATGGCTGATATAGGGTTCGACTGTAGGTATTTTACCGCATTATAGAGCACCAGAAGCTCACCGTCGGTCGGAGTAACCCATGGGGCGTAACGAGTGCGAGAACTCTTGAAAGACAGGTACTCTAGGCAAATCCAGGTTGTTGCTAGCACGTTGCCTTTTAGGGATGCGTCTGCATAAATCTCCATTTCGTCATCAGTTTTAGCTGACGATATTCGTTTTACTACAATGCGCCATTGTAGAGAGCGGTCACGTGCAATTGCTCAGAACCGAGGTGAAGCCATGTACGAGTGTTGCCATGGAGGTAGAGGCATCCTTGTGAAATCAGGAACATGACAATTCCAGTGGTCGAGTACAATGCCTTTTTTAGCGTGAGAGCGACGGTTGTTGTGTCGTTGGATGCCTCGCAGATAATATCTAAGAGCGGTGGTAATGGAGTGGATGCTTCGAGGGCCGTCAGGGGTGTGTGGCGGGGGAGGCTGATTATTGTGCGTAAAGCTGCTCGTAACAATCTGAAGAGCGGCTTCATCACACTTGGTAAAGTTGTATATCGGTGCTCGATGGCCGCAGCTCGAATGAGTGTAAGACAAGCTTTCTGATTGGCCCCACTGTATTTATTTCACATACGTGTAGTGAGATGAAGTCGCTGCTTCCAGGTGATCTTTAGTTCTTTAACCCATGCTCCAGAGCTATTAGTGCTGGAGACAGGAACCCAAAGAAGGCGGATAGTGCCTCACTTTGATGTCAAAATATAGTCTGACAGAAACAAAGAGAGCTGATACTATGGCTTACTGAGGCCTTCATTCGCGATAAACTGTTTTCTAAGGTGCAAGCTTGAGCCGTTGGCTAGCAAAGGAGTGTTCGAGACTATTGATAGCAACCTGGAGATCAGTCTGCATGTCCTCCAGGTCCACTACCTCAGTCAAAATAATGATATCACCTGCACATTTAACGAAACGAGCAGACGTGTCATGTTCGAGGTTTCGAGCCACGTGGACCATGACGAGTTTAAACAAGATGGGTCCAAGGATAGAGCCCTTAGGAACCCCCTGTCAAGGTAGTAACCCTTGCCAAGGTAGTAAGTGGATGAAAGATTATTTCCAGTAGATTGAACACGAATTGGTCGACCGTGTATGAATTGGCGGATCCATCGCAGAGCCCGAGGACTAGGATATGCTGCTGCAAAGGTCTTCGAGTGTGATGTTCTGGTTCACGTTATCAAAAGCCTTTTTCATGTCAACGGCTAATATATAATTTGGAGTGTGCACACGAGATGTCCGATTTATCCCACTGCGAAGTAGCCATAGACAATCGTGCGTTCCCGATGTGGGCGGAAAACAGATTGAGAGGGGTGCAGGCCGGTCGTAGCGTACTCGAGGTGATACTGCATGCGATTGAAGATCAAGCGTTCAGTTAGGTTGCACAAGGTTGAGGTGAGTGCTATAGGCCGCAGGTTAGCAATCACTGTAGGATTCTTACCCTGCTCTTAGGATTCGGATGGTATGTTGTGAGCTTCAGGTGATCCAGAACTGCCCCATCAGCCCGAGAATCATTGATAGCTCTAAGAAGCTGGGTACGCGTGGGCTCGTCCAAATTTCGTAGCATTTGTCAGGTGATGTTGTCGCAGCCAGGTGCCGGTCGAGATGCACCTTGCGCTAGTGCAGTTGAAAATTCGGCGAGTGTGAAAAGTAAGTCGAGGTGATGATTGGGCGTTGCGATGTCAGAAGCAGCAAGAGACCCTGGTGGTGTGGTGGAGGTGTCAGGGCAAATGTCGATATCACATCTCGTTCAGCGTCTTCTGGTGAGCGCGCAAGCCAGAGTTCAAGTACAGCCACACGGCATTTGCTTGTGTCTGCCATAGGGCGATACGCACGCCAAAGTTGCGACAAGCCAGTTTCATTTCCCTATTTCTCGCATTTAGCGTACCATTGCTCTGAGCAAAGTTGAAGTTGATAATCGCGGATCGCCCTATATTGGCGACGTAGGGCCAGTAGGCTTGTGACGGCGCCCGCAGCATCGGTAGCGGTGAGTGAGGGTGACCACCCGTTGGCACAGATGGTAAGATGACTGTCAAGATACCGGGTATCAGCGTCACAAGGCATGTGTGTTGCGACGCCTTTAGAGCAGACGTTAGTTCGATAGAAAAGGCCAGAGAGGGAGTCGAATGTTATCTCAGATGTAAGGCGTCGAAAGTGGTTCCAATCGGTAACGGGGGCGTTTTCTTTTGGCGAAGCTTTTTTCCATTCAGTCTTATGAAGATGGGGTAATGATCGCTACCCCAGGTGATGTTTGGGGCAGACCAATGTTTGGCAAATGCGCGGGTAGAAAGGGTAAGGTCAGGGATTGTGTCAGTTTGTTGTGAACAGGAATGGAAGTGCTGCTCCAATTGCTCTATTCTGCTACAAATCGCTTTCCCTGCTCCATCCTGCTCCAAAATGCAATATTGCTCCAAAACTGCTCCTAACTGGCTATATTGATGTTCTGCCACCAAATTTTGCAGAACACGGGAACATTGTCATTGCTTCAGTGGCAAATATATAATGCATCTTGCACTGGGCTTAATACAAATGATATTTTTGCAAGGGAACGATGCATGGAGCATAATAAATATTTGTTCGCAAGTATATTTAATATGAGGTCAAAATAGGGAAACACATTAGGTGAGACAAGGTGTTCAGTTATAAAGCGCACCAGCAAGCGTAATGTTTGCCGCTAGTCTTTTCCAAGTTTTTGCTAAAGTTGGCGTGTGTTATATATCTTTACATGCTTTGGCTATTCGTCTTGTCAGAGATGCATGGGAGGTTGGAAAGGTATTGTACTTGCATAGAAAGGAATCAGATTGGAGATTTGGTATTTAAGAAAAAGAAAACTGCAATTATCAAAGGTGTTTGACCTTGAAAACGTGCTCCAAAACAAAATTCAAATGCTCCAGAACTCTCGTTTCGTTGCTCCAAAGCTGCTCCATAGCTGCTCCAAAATGGCTTTACTACTGCTCCCAAAGCTGCTCTAAAATGCTCAAGCCTGCTTCCACTCCTGTGTGAATGAAGTCCTACTCCTGTCGGAACTGTCGGTTCGTTACGAAGGGAGAGGTTTGTAAATTCAATGCCGTCAAAAAGGTTTTTCCCCCTGGTGTCAGCTTCGCAGTAACCCCATAGAGGGTGAGGCACATTGAAGTCTCCGACCACCAGCGCGACGCCTGCACTGAGGGTTAATAATTCATGGAGCCAGGCATAATTGTCAGCTCGCGCAGCTGAAGTATTTGGTCTGTAATACACTGATGCAAGAAAGAATGGGCAGGAATTAGGTGGCTGAAGGTGCACTATAACGATTTCAGTTGGTACCGTAATAACTTGATTTCTATTAACCAAAATAAAACTAAATTAGTATGTTTTCACGATCCGCTGAAATCTATTCCTGTCATCACTCCAGTGTTTCTTCATTCTCCTCTTTGTAACAATAGTTCTTGCTCTCCTATTCCATACCTCTCAAGTGTCAATTATCTCGGTGTTCATTTCGATTCTAACATGTCTTGGAACACTCACTTGGCTAATGTTTGTGAAAAGCTGCGCAAAATAGCCTGCCTGCTGTATTCTATCAAAGCACTATGCCCAATTTACGTAAGGAAAACAATAGCACATGCATTGGCTTACAGTGTGCTGAGATATGGAATTTGTTCTTTTTATTTTTGTTCAGTGTTTTGGCGCAATAAAGTTGATTCTTTACTAAAATCCATAATTCGGGCGGTGATGTATGGTGTGCACATTACTAACAATCCCGGTCTTTTTTCATGCTCGCACATGCCCTCGTTCAGGCTGTTATTCAAAGAAACAGTAATCCTTTCCTATATATGGAACAATGATTTCTGCCTCCCGTATGTCCCCGCCAGAACATTACGTCCACGCGACCGCTTTTCCTTACCAAGAGTACGGACAAGATACGGGAAACGTGTCCGTGCCTTCTATGTACCTGATGTGTTAAACGACCTGCCAGATAATGTTTTATCTTCCAGCACGCGGAAAGAAGTAAAATCTTATATCTTTGATCTGTATGTGTAATTTTGTTTTTCTTTTTTTGTGTTTTATTTTTTATTTTTTTCCTTCCCCGTCATTTCTTACTGCCTTTCTTTAGTTTTTAGTTTGAGTCTTGTGTAATTGACTTACTGTGCCGCCCCTGGGCTTGCTCCATTCTGCCGAGCGCTGCCCCACAAGCCCATTGTTGGCTTGGGCAGGCTCGTATTTGTATGTAATTTTTTCAAATAAATAAACAATTTATATATATATATATATGACGCTCTGTACAAGCATTCGAGATGCTGCGCTGAGCTGCAGTGCACCCTGAACGAATGAGCAGTGCAGTTCGTTCGGAAGTCTGTTGTAAACCCGTACGGTTATGCCGATGCATTATACTGGTAGCTGTGAAGGTCCGATAGTCCGGTATTGAGCAAGGGCCTCTTGTTTCTTGTAGGAGAATGGGAATAGGCTTGTGTTGTCAAACTTGAGTTATGAGGAAGGATTTGGTTTGCTGAAAGCTACGAAAATTCACTTAATGATGAGGTCCCTACAAATACCGGCCATGATTACTAGACGTGGATATACTGCAGTGGCCTTCTTGCGAGGTAGTCCATCACCGCTATAGTAAATTCCTGTGTAAGGAGGTATTGGACTTGTGATGCCATGAGTGTGAGAGGTTTCTTGATTGAGTCTAACTGGGGGGCAAGATCTCGCTGAAAGATGTTCAACTGTTTTTGAATTTTGCGCGTACTTTCAAAGCTTATTTGTGCAGCGAATTGGTCGTTATGTGTAGCGTTTGCTACATGAGCGCTCGGTGTTGATGCAGCGGTTTGTTCTCGAGCAGCCGTAGCGGATCGCCGAGTACGGAAGCGACTGCTTCGTGCCCGCCGTGCATTGTCAGCAGAGGGCGATCGCTCAGGCGTGGGTGTTTGTTTGCGAAGTAAAGCACTTTCTTGCTTGAGCTGAGCAATTTCTTCTTTTAGTGCTGTTATGACCGCTCGCTGCAGCGTCTGGAGTCGATGACGGTGTGGCGGCAGGACATTCGTCGGTCAGCAGAGCAGACCAACGCACTCCATTGCGTACAGTAGAACTTCGTACAGTAGAGCTAGTTAAAGCGGATAGTGGCGGCTGATACTCGTCAGACTGAGTGCCTGCTGGGACATGCATGGCTCAATGAAGCGTGGCAAGCGGTTTTATATAAGACGCAGAACGGAGGCTCTTCGCATTCCTCATCACCCAAGATGTGAACGCCGCTCTTGCAAACACCTTCTGAAGGGCAAAATTTAGCAATGCGCCCTAAATGATGGCAGTTGAAGCAATTAAGACACTTAGGTTGATAGGGAGCAACTTTAACAATCTCCATGTAGTATTTTAACACACGTGGGAGTGTGGCAGTATTGAACGTGAGAAGTGCTCTGTCGGTTTTTCCCAGCTTCTGGACGCGCACTATTTCGGCTTGCTCACAGCGGAGCCAATTCATATTAGTATTCGATTTCGCACGTGGGTCGATGCGTATAACTCCGGGTGATATGTTGATGTTGCGACTGTGCCTGTCGACTGGAATTGGTAGGGAGACAACCGTAGTGCCGTCTTTAAAACGAAGCGACTGGATGTTACAAATTTTACTAGCGTGTTCCTCGTCATACACCATTATGAATATTCCATTAGCAGCGTCATCAATCCGTGAAGTGGATGCATCTCCGCCAGTTCTGCCTTAGGAGCAGTGCTACCTATGACGGACGCAATAACCTACTTGGGAATCTGTTTGGTTGTGAACTTTTGCAGCGGTCTAAGGAGCAATGTAAGGCGAGGCCTACTCACCCTTTCAGTTAAGGAGACCTTGCTTTGGTGCGTTTTTGGCGCGTCCAGGTGACCCACTCTGCGGCGTCCGGCATCACATTGTCGTCAGCGTCCATCGTTGAAATCTGCTCATTGTCTTGAGGCGTACTTGGTGGAGGCAACAAATCACTGCCTTTGGAAACACTTGGAGGCGACTGTTCGAAACGGCTGGGAGGAGCTTGAAGTGTTGCGGGCGATGATTATCCTTGACGTTCGTCGGCGCCCGCAGTCGGTGGGACATGGATCAGCCGTATAGCGACGCCAGGCAGAAGACGCCCGGGAGTTCGGCCAGCGCTGGCCCGCTAGGCCTAGCTTGGCAACGAGGGTTATAAAGTCCTGTTGCAAATCCGTTTCGAGTGCAGGGTAAACCGAACTTGGCCATGGCTCTTCAGGGGCATTTATGAACCAGAAACATGGAAGAAAAATATTTGCGCAATAGTAAATCTGCTTCGAACGATGGTTAATCGATGAGCCTAGATGCGGTGCGTCCGATTATAGTTATGATGTCGATGGCCAGGTTACTGGAATTTTGGAAAACCCGCGCGAAGGAACTAAACTAAAGCAAGGCACGAGGTAAGCGGGCTGGATGATAATAAGGGCATCTATTCGTAACAACGAAGTGTAGTACCTATCAAGACCATTTAACGTCAATTTTAGTGATGTAGCGGTGGCGTAGAGGTGGAACATCCGCCTCGCGGGCAAGAGGACCGCGGTACGCATCCCTGTGCCGCGCAATCCCCAACCGGATAAAAAAAGGTTCGGGATGCGACCTATCCGGCGAACACCTCAGAACACGGAAACGCGCTCCCTCACCAGAACAGGATTTGACCACCCTGGTGTAGTAATTGGCCACAACCTCCTATGAATACTTTAAAAAAACCCCGGCCCTCAGTCCCTGCAGTGGCTCCGAAGCAACTGACTGGCGGCGGCCAGACCTGCAACGCAGTAAAGGGTGCTAAGAATCTCTGGAACCGGACAGGCCGCCATTGGAAACGGACCCTAACAACGTTCAACGCTAGAACCCAAGCTAGCGAGAGTAGCTTAGCAGTACTGTTAGAGGAATTAGACCTATGAAATGGGATGCGTTAGGGCTTAGTGAGGCAAGGGGGCCAAATGAGACATATGCTATACTGAAAGGCGGACAGGTATTGTGTTATCGAGGTTTACCGAAGAGACGAGAAATAGGGGTAGGGTTCCTTGTCAATAAAGATATAGCTGGTAATATCACGGCCGCTCGATGGAAGCGCGCACTAGGTGCGGCCTGCTACATCGCCCGAAACCCGCGGGAGGCGCCTACTTCCCGTCGCCACCGCCGCGGCGCCACCGTTCGGGGACAGCCGCGCGCGGAGAGCTGCGCCTGGCTACGCTTTGAGCGAGGCGTCGGTACGGTCGGAGCTTACTGTTTTAAGGATTTAAGAGCTCCGTTTCACACAATTTTGAAACATGAATTCCTATATACTGTCATGTCTAGTGTGAACATGTCAGCACTACCGCGTTTTCTTCGCAAGGATGTATATACTGGCGTGTACACCAAAAACTTATTGTGACGGTAGTTCAAAGCCGCTCGATAGTTCGCGCTTTACCGTGATGTGCATTCGGGTCAAATTGGTTGTCAGATGAAAATTTCACTCGTCTGTCAGCAACTGGAAGCTGTTCAGCGGCCAAGGTAGCACAATGCATTATCCTTTACATCACAATGTCGCGAATTCCTTGCGTGTCATTTTCACACCGTTTACTCATTCTTGCATAAAACGCGTATACAAAAGATTGATGTCAACCTCTTCTATGCTGCCAGCGCAATCCAATAACAAAATGTGATCCTACTGTGACTGGGCGACTGTACTCTCCTGTGCAACTTACAGCTAGCATTCAACAATTTCTAGTCTCAAGAATGCGCTTCAAGTCTTCCAGTTTGAAACTAGCTTATCCGCGATCAGAAAAATTGCTTAATGCTTCGCTAATATTCAGCACATTTCCGTGGAACATCAAGGTTGTAAACTGTTGTAATTTAGAAAAACAAATACATTTAGTATAGTGAAGTTGTGAATTTTTCTAAGCGCAACTGGAGCCGAGGAAACCACAAACTGCTTCAGCAAGACTAGATACATTTATTGCACAGTTACACAAAAAGAGGAAGAAGACGTTCACAAACGGAGAACCTTCCTGGAGAGAGGTTTATGGCATAGCCTTAAAAGTCGCTCCACTGTTGCGTTGAGATTTCCGGCCCAGTTCGCTATCAGTGGGCGCAGCAACTTACTTAGGAATATCTTGCAAAGCTCCTCAGTGTGGGCACGGTTGTTTTTTCGCAGATTAGCTGCGGGTACTGTGTAAAGTGCGGAATCAATACTGAAATGAACAGTTCACACAGCTTGCTGCTTCGCCGGACCTCTTGAGATTTCATTATCCGGTTAATGAAGACGCACGTGAGCTGACAAAGCTTGATTGCTTCCATTTTGGGGTATACCAAGCCTCCGTTGTCCATGTTTTTCATTAGCCCGTAAACAGGGTCGGTTGGCTCTGGTTCCTGCAATAGGGTCTTGCACGACTCGCACGTCACCTGAAAACCATCAGAAAATATCACATAAACCAACAACTTGGTATAGTGGTAGACAAATTTGGAGCTTTCTCCCCTTACGGATTCTCGTTAGCATACATGCACTTGCTACCCGCTTATTAAACACATCCCTTAATTACCGCCTCTATCCCTCTCATGCATACTCTTTAGCATACAGTCGGACGCAACCACATTATGTGAAATATACCACCCGACACAGATATAAAGCCCCGCTTTAACCAAGTCATATGAACGTCCCTGTGTAGTCTCGGTGTAGCGTGCCTGACTCATGATCCAAGGATCCCGGTTTCCATTCCCATCTCACCCTCTCATCTTAATGAAGCTGCAGAGTTCGCAGCTCCTGCCAACTTTATCATGTCATGTGGTCTCGTTGCACCACACATCCCGCCGAATAATCAGGGTCCGGCCACATCACCTGTAAAAAACCTCCTGCCACAGACATTCTCACGGCGTTTTGCCGACAAGGCGGTCACCATTGTTTCTGCGGAACGGGGCTTTTAACGCTATCGCATTGGCTCCTACTCAGACAATCTCAAGAGTATAAACAAATATTGTATGCACAGGTTTCTTTGCTTCCAAGGCCGTTCAGACAAGAGGAAAATTTATAACAATGTGTATGTTTATGTAAAAAAAAAAACAACTGTTCATACCTTTTCCTGACATGTTCTCGCAACATAACCAGCGAGGAACGCTACTGGTGCCACCTCAAAGTGCTCCTCTGCTTCAGAACACAGCGTTAAAAATCCGAGTTCACTGGTCAGCTCCCTGGTAGCAAATTCAATGGCAGTTGGCAGGGCATATGTTTCAGCATCTGGACTTGTTACCCTCAGCGCTGCTTTCATTTCAGAAGAAGTGGGTGCATTGCCACTTCTCGCTGCTTGAAGGATGCCAACCTGAAAAAAAAAAGAGAGGAATGTGACCTTGCATATTGCACCAGCGAAAGACACGGGGACACAAGAACTGGCCCAAGTGATCGCCATGTTAACGTGACCTTGATGAGCACACTTTGGAATATTTTTAAGCAGTACCTTTAGCAGTTTCTCCGCTGTCAAAAGTGCAGTCTTGGCATCCACCCGGTCGTTGTCGCCGTTGAACTGCCGAAGACAGCTAAACAGCGATTCCACAGGGTCACTGTTTAGCCCGCGTGTTAAGACATAGTGGAAGCTGCAATTATGAAATTCATTTGAGTAACTTGTTGCAAACAACGTAAAACTGAGCCGAGAAAAAAAGAACCTACTTTAGGTGGTCAAGAAGATGTTCAATCGGTGCCACTGTTGACCATGTTGTCAGGGGTGTGGCTTCGTAGGTCTCTTTTGTGATTCGCCTCGACCGCCCAGCATTCATTTGGAGGTCTTCCAAGTAACAGATGAAATCTAGCTCCAGCCAGGAGAGTCGTTCATCATCTGTTAAAAAGAATGCTTTCTCATGCGTCCCGCTTGCCTTCACTGCACCGATATCATGTAGGGCATACCATTTCGCAACCATTCGCATGAAATATGTTCTAGCCGAGCTGTCTTTGAAGTGGCATGCTTCAGGATGGCATTCCGGGTTCTCTTGAAGAAATTGTAGCGTTGCTATTACTGCCGGAGAAAAGATTTGAGTGGCCCTGCAAACTTTCATTTTCTCCAGGCTGTTTGGTTCAACGTGGGCACGAGTAAGGAACCTGACTGGCTTAACCAGTAGCTGTGACTGAATTTCGAAGAGCTCTCTGTCATTCTCTGTGAAATGTAAGGAACATAGCAGAGACCTGTCGCTAGGCGCCCACTTGCTACTTTTTCCCGCTTGTCCTTGGCGGGAGATATTCTTGAGCCACGCTTCCCTACGCTGGAGGTCGCATGGGCACTCATGATACCTCACGGGTCGTTTCTCGCGTTTGTGTCGCAGAGCGGCACACAGCAGTTTCGCGGCATTGTGCCGCACGCGTGAGACGGACCACCGCACGTGCGCACAGCAAAAAGCACAAAGCGAGCCCAGCACGCAACGCAAACGCCTCCCGTCTAGACGTGAACAAGCTCACACACGCGCACACAAGAAAACTTGATAAAGTTGATTACGCCGACCTGAGGCGAACGCGTCAGACGAACAAAACCGCGCGCCCCGAGCCCGCAATCCCGACGGTGACGTGTCCCTGAACAGTGGCGCCCTCAGCAGAAACAGCGGGCGCAACTGTAAACTCCCCAAGGACACGCTCGCCCATTGACGGCGGCGCGATGCAGCAGGCCGCACCTGCGCTTCCATCGAGCGGCCGTGGTAATATACAGGAATTCGATAACATTATTGAGAGGGTGGCAGGCTCGTAATTAGGCTTAATAAGCGGTATAAACTGAAGACTAGAGGCCTACGCGCCTACATTTAGTCATGATGACCAGGCAGTCGAAAGCTTCTACGGAGATGTAGAATTGGCAATGGGGAATTTAAAGACTCAATATACTTTACTAATGAGTGAATTTATTGCCAAGGCAGGGAAAAAGCAGGCTGGAGGGTGACTATGGCATTGGATCTACGTTGGAATAGCAGGGTGAGAGTTACTCGTTGAGTTTGCAGGGCTCAATAACTTGCGAATCCTGAATGCCTTCTTCAGCAAACGAAAAAACCGGGAGTGGACATGGAAAAGCCCGAACGGGAAGACTAAAAATGAAATTCACTTCGTACTGTGTTCTAACCCCAGCATTATGCATGATGTAGAGGTAATCGGAAATGTGCGATGCAGTGACCACAGGATGGTAAAGTCTCAAATTAGTCTGGATCTGAAGAAAGAACGGAACAGATTAGTAAGAAAGAAGTCCATCAGCGAATCAGCAGTCAGGGGGAGGGCAGAAGTATTTAGTACCTCTCTACAGAATATATATTCAGCTTTAACCGAGGATCATGACCTTAACGTAGAAGTAATGAACAGTAATTTCAGTGATATTATTACTGAGTGCGCGTTAGAATTAGGCGGTAGGATAGTTAGAGAGGGTATCGGTAAACTATCTAAGGAGACGAACGATTTGAATAAGAAACACCGAAATCTGAAAGCTTCCAACCCAACAAACAAGATAGAACTGGCAGAGATATCAAAGCTAATCAATAAGCCTAAAGCGGCCGACAAAAGGAAGTATAAAATGGGGAAAATTGAGCATGCTATAAAGAACGGGGACAGCCTTAAAGCGGCGAAGAGAAAATTGTGCATAGGCGAAACTCAGATGTATGCGCTAAGGGACAAGGCGGGCAATGTCATCACGAATATGGACAGGATACTCAAAGTAGCCGAGGAGTTCTATACTGACCTACATATCAGCCGAAGTAGTCAGGACAATAATAAGATAGGCAGCAGTGAAAAGCAGTCAGACGTTCCGCCACTGACTAAGGACAAGGTTAAGAAAGCCTTAGAAACTATGAAGAGGGGAAAAGCAGCTGGGGAGAATCAGGTAACTGCAGACTTGTTAAAGGACGGGGGGATATCGTTCTAGAAACACTGGCCACCGTGTATACGCAATGCTTGGTGTCATCGACGGCACTGGAGTAACGGAAGTACGCTAACATAATCTTAATTCATGAGAAAGGGGACGCTAAACACTTGAAAAATTACAGAGCAATCAGTTCACTATTAGTTACATATAAGGTTTTTGCTAAGGTAATCTCTAATAGAATCAGGATGACTTCAATCAAGCAAGAGATGAAGCAGGTTTTCGGAAAGGGTCATATCCATACCACAAACCAGGTGGCAGAAAAACGCTCGGAATATAACCAGCCCTTATACATAGCATTCATTTATTACGAAAAAAGCATTTGACCCAGCAGAAACCTCGGCAGTCATACAGGCACTGCGAGAGCAGGGTGTAGACGAGCCGCATGTAAAAGTACTAGAAAATATGTTTAGTGGCTGCATCGCAACCGTAGTTATGCGTAAATAAAGTAACAAAATTCCCATAAAGAACGGTGTTAGAGAACCAACTCAAGTTAATGGCATCCTAGTGGATATCAAAAAGAACAAGTGGGCATGGGCAGGACATGTAGTGCGAAGAGTGCATAACCGATGGTCGCTTAGGGTAACAAACTGGATTCCAAGGGAAGGAAAGCGTAGCAGGGGCGGCAGAAAGAGGTTAAGGAGTTCGCAGGGGTCAAGTGGATGCAGCTAGCACATCAACGGGTTAATTGGAGGAATATGGGAGAGGCTTTCACCCTGCAGTGGGTAGTCAGGCTGACGATGATGTTCAAAGTGTACTGATCGATTACAACGCGTGCTTAAGTTTCCAAGACAAAACACATCGACTTTTTAAGGCTTGAAAAAAAAAACTTGAAGTCATTGTACGCCTCGTATTGACAGGTATAATACATATCCAATAAAGAGAATTGCTATACGGTAGATTGCCTCTTCACTCAGCCCTGTCAGGCTAACAGCGGCCCTGCGTGGGGTGTCCCATTTGACCAAAATCCTCCCGCGTAGAGATCATATTTACGTTAGATATACCCTCAGGGTGATAGATGCATAGGCCAGGACTCAGGGGAGAAGAACGTGCGAGTCATTCTAAGGCAAATCACACCCGGGTTACCGTTTGCAGCGCGAAGGCGTACGGAGGCACGACAGCTTTTCAGCGCCCGAAATGCCCGATGTAGGACAAGCTTCCAATATCCCGCACGTAGTTCTATCTGGGCCTGCTTATATAGCTTGACGGTGTCAGCAGTACTACAGTCCTTTTTACATAAGCAATGTACTGCCCATGCACGTGTGGACACGAAAAGGCGCACAAGACATGCGCTTAGTACGCGCTTGAATATGAGCCCATTACAATAAGAACAGATTCATTTCGACGATAACAGAAAAAGGACTGAGATGTTTAGCTTGGAATAATTATTAATTATCGTGTGATAGCCTCGTTAACCATGATTGTGTATAGTTTGCCAGGACTTTCCATGTTTATGCTTGATTTGAACTATGTTCCCGCCATATCATGGAATGTGTGCTGCCCGAGTTGGCATTGCAAATAGAAAACCAAGCTGCACGAACGTGTCTGCATGGCCTATACACAGAGTAGTGAGTCTGACTGAGGACCCTAGAATCCCGTTCGATTCATTTTCCTTCTCTAAAGAATAGCCAAAGTTGATATTGAGTTCATAATTGAGTCCTGCACAATTATGAATAATTGTGCAGGACTGAATTGTGCAAAACGATCTCCCCAGTACTATTCACAACGTGCTTAGAGGAAATATTCAGAGATTTGGATTGAGTGCAGCTATCAGCCTATCAGAGATAAGGGTTGATGGACAGTACCTCAATAACTTGCGATTCGCAGATGACATTGCCTTGCTAAGTAACTCAGGGGAATCATTGCAAATATTTATGATGACCTAGGCAGAAAAAGTAGAATGGCAGGCCTAAAAATTAATATGCAGAAGAATAGTGTAATGTTCAACAGCCTCGAAAAGGAACAGCAGTTTACAATAAAGGTAGCGAAGCACTGGAAGTAATAGGCGAATATGTCTGCTTAAAATAGGTATACGTATGACCATAGATCCGGACCAAGAAAGGAAAAAAACTAGGAGAATAAGATTGCGATGGAGCGCATTTGGAAAGAACTCGCATATTATGACTAGCGTGAAAACTTCTTGTTGGGTGAGTTGGTAGTTCATCTTGATGTATGGTTTTTAAGCGCAAACAAAGACAAGGACAAGATAGGCGACACGCACACACACACACACACACACACACACACACACACACACACACACACACACACACACACACACACACACACACACACACACACACACACACACACACACACACACACACACACACACACACACACACACACACGCACACGCGCACGCGCACACGCACACGCACGCACACACGCACACACGCACGCACACGCACGCACACGCACGCACACGCACGCACACGCACGCACACGCACGCACACACACACACACACAAAGCGCCTGTGTGTGTTTGCGCTTTATTTGCGCTTAAGAACCCTACATCATTATGACTAGCAGGTATCGCTCAAGAGGTAAATACATATAACAGTTGCATCTTACCGGTACTCACCTATGGGACAGAAATATGGGGGCTAATGGAAAGGGCTCGATTTAAGTTACGACAGAGCAGCGCGGTATGGAACGGAAAATGGTAGGTGCAACGGTAAGAGATAGAAAGCGTGCAGAGTGGGTCAGAGAAATAACACGAGTTAATGATATTTTAGTAGAAATCAAGAAGAAATGGGCATCGACTCTACATGTAGTACGAAAAGATAACGGATGGTGCTAAAGGTAACAAACTGGATTCCAATGCAAAGAAAGCGTAGCATGGGAGCGGCAGAAAGTAGGGTGGGCGGATGAGGTTGAGAAGTTTGCAAAGGTCTTGTGGATGCAGCTAGCGCAGGACCGGGTTAATTGGAGGAGGAGGAGGAATCAACATTTATTGCGCCCGAAATAATTTGGTGGTGCATGCTTGCACCAGATGGGGTGGTTCCCTAGTTGCGGGGCCCATACGTTCCCAGCAGCTCCTGGCCCCTGTCCGTCAGTGCGAGCTGGATGGATAGGACGGGGCTGGATAACAAAATCTCCCATCGCTCAAGGGGTTGTGGATTGGGGGTATTGGCGGGAAGAGGAGAAGGGGGCGGTCTTGAGTTTTTTGCATTCTGCCAAAACGTGCGGCAGGATGCCTTTTTCTTTTTTTGCAAAAAGGACAGAGCATATCGTGTTCCGCAGGGTACATGCGATTCATCAGTACGGGATGCGCAAGCGATCCCGCCTGCGCTCGACACAGGATCGTCTGTTGTTGCCTGGTGAGTTTGGGGTGCGGTTCTGGCAGTCTTCACCTTTCCTCTCGGCACATACGGGTTATCTCCCGAAAGCTGGTAAGCGGATGCGGTAGCTCTTCCGGCTCGTGCTCGCTGCGGATTGACATTTCTCGGGCATGGTAGTCTGCGATGGTGTTGCCTGCTACCTGCGAGTTAGCCGGGACCCACACGAGCTCTATGGCTCTTTCCGGAAGCTTGCACTTGGATAGAATGGCTCGGGCCGCGGAGTGGATTACCCCTCTGCGGACGCTTCTGTAGGCTGTCTTTGAGTCGGTGACCACGGTGTCCACGCTCGGCTGTGCGAGTGCGAGGGCCACGGCCGCTTCTTCGGCAACTGCGGGGTCTGTTGTCTTTATGGACGCCCTGACGATCAGCCTGTCGTTTGACGTAACCACAACCACTGCATGGTCACTGTGTTTTCGGAGCGAGGCGTCCGCGTAAAGGGCCCTGGGGCTCTCTTCCAGCTTCCGGGCTCTGGCTTTGGCCCGCGCGGTGCGCCTCTCGTACTCCTTGCCCGGTTTGGTCTGAATTGTCGTCTTCCACTCTTCCGGAAGGGCCTCCTTGAGGGGTACTGGCTCAATCTGCCATCCTATTTTGCGTAGAACCGCTCGTCCATGTTTGGTGTGACTGAGCCGGATTCTCTGATTAGAGAGGTGGGCTTCAATGAGCTCCTCCACCGTGTTGCGGGCGCCCATGTCTAGCAGTCTTTGCGTGGATGAGTATATGAGTATACCCAGTGCTTGCTTTGTTGCCTTACGAAGCATCGTGTTTAGGGTGTCCCTTTTTGTTGTCGTCAGCTGGAGATAAGGGGCGGAGTAGGTAACTCGCGACGCGACGACGCGCGTATCAGGCGCATGGTATCGTCCTCTTTGAGGCCTCGGTTTCTGTTAGATACTCTTCTAATCATGCTGAGTATCTAGCTGTTCGGTTGTAGTCTTGATCTTTGTGACGGCGGCGTGTGCTTTCCCGTCGGTCTGAAGTAGTAGGCCGAGGATCCTAATCTGCTGTGTTGGCTTGATGGCCGTTCCGTCGATGGTGATGATCACGTTCGGCGGAAGCTCTTGCTTGGAGTTTCCCGATTGGATCATAAGCATCTCTGATTTCTGGGGAGCGCAGCTCAGTCCGCATGACTTTGCGTACTCGTACACGGTCGTTGCCGCTTTCTGCAAGGCTTCCTCCATCCAGGCATCAGGCCCGGCTCGAGCCGTCCACACTGTAATATCGTCGGCATAGAAAGCGTGGTCCACGCCTTCGATTTGCTTGAGTAGATCAGGTAGGGGCAGGAGGGCCAGATTGAAGAGCAGGGGCGATGTTAAACCTGGAAAGCGCATAAAAAACAACGGACAACAGCAAGAGACAGACACACGAGCGCTTACTTCCAACTGATTTTTATTTTCATGCGAGAAGCAGAATATATGTACACTTCAGATCACATGCGAATGTGATCTTCACATCAATGTGAAGTTCTGTATAAAAGCAAGTGTAAAACAACGCGTGAAATTGTTGAGGCAAGTGAGATAGCACGAACTGGCGATGATTGTGTAAGTGGTGCATCGATTTTGCTGTCTGAGAAAGAGATTGCATATCTTTCATCTTTTACATGTGCAGCCAGATAATATTTTTTCTTGTTTGAGTTTTTCTTCGCACGCGCATGTGATCTGAAGTGTACATATATTCTGCTTCTCGCATGAAAATAAAAATCAGTTGGAAGTAGGCGCTCGTGTGTCTATCTCTTGCTGTTGTCCGTTGTTTTTTATGCGCTTTCCAGGTTTAACATGTCTAACCAACTCGCCCAAACGCTGCCATTATTGAGCAGGGGCGACAAGACCGATCCCTGTGGGGTGCCCCTATCACCGAGCTCGACAGGGTCTGACTTCTCCTCCCCTATCCTGATGGTTGCTGTTCGGTTTGACAGAAAATCCTTGATGTAGCCTAATGTCTTTCGGCCACACCTGGTCATATTCAGATTCCTCAACACGCTCGCGTGGAACACGTTATCAAACGCTCCCTTGAGGTCGAGGGCGAGTATCCCGCGCGGCGCATGCCTCGTTGCCGGCTTGACGACCAGTTCGTGAAGTTGGATCATCGCGTCTTGGGTGCTGAGATGTTTCCTGAAGCCGTACATCGTCTCCGGCATCTGAACCGTTTCTTCGAGGTGCTTCTGCAGGCGGCGAAAGACCATGCGTTCCATCACCTTCCCCGCGCAGGACGTGAGGGAGATGGGCCGCATGTTGTCTATCGTGAGGGCCTTGCCGGGCTTTGGAATGAAGCAGACCTCGGCATCCTTCCATTCCTTCGGCAACCGCGAGCTTTCCCAGGCTTCGTTGATGTACCCTAGGAGGCCGCGGGCCGCTTTACCGCTCATGTTACCAGTAGTTTGTATGTTATAGCATCCCTGCCGGGTGCAATTCTCTTGTTACTTTCATCTATCGCTGTCCACAGTTACGTCATGGAAAACGGCCGGTACAACTCCTTGTTGTCGGGCCCTTCGTACCTCTCGGGCACCGGGTACTGCCCCTTCTCTGTCTTTAGGTACTTCGCCTTCAGGTCTTTCAGGAGCCTGCAGCCGTCTTCCTTGTACATGTTGAATACTTTGGTAAGGTTGCGATTGGTCGCAGTTTTGCTACTCAGCGGGTCGATCAGATGCCTCAAGAGGCACCACGTCTTCCACGTCGAGAGCGTGCCTTGCAGGCCGTCGCAGGTCTTCAGCCAATTTTCCCTGCATAGTTTGGCCACCTGCTCGGCGATCTGTTTGTTCAAGGCTGCTATGCGCTTGGCCAGCTTTCTGTTGTGCCTCTGACGTTTCCATCGCCGCGTTAACGAGTGCCGGGCCGCCCACACGTGGGACAGTTTGGCGTCCACGTACGGTGTCTGCGACGTCGTTGCGATTTCTTGCGCAACTTTTTGGAGGGTTTTCTTCTGGTCCCTCGACCATTCGGTGTAGGTCTGTTGCGTTTCAGCTTGTCCTGATTCTTCCTCAGACGCCTCTACTTGTTCCTGGGTGAACTTTCTCATCTTGTCCCAATCAGTGATCCGCGCTGTCCCCAACAAAGTCCGATATCGGAAACCTCGGATCGTGATGCTGATCACGCTGTGGTCAGACCCCAGGTTCACTTCTTCGCTTCTCCAGGAGACGTCTAGCGTGCCCGATAACCACGAAAGGTCTGGTGTGGTGTTCCTCGCGGCACTGTTCCCTCTTCTGGTAGTTACGTCCGGCTCGTTCAAGAGGGCAATCTCGTGATCCTCCATTACTTTGGCCAATGCTTTTCCTCTTTTTGACTGGAACATATAGACCCATGTTGTGTGAGGGGCGTTAAAGTCGCCGAGAATCAGGAGCGGCCTGGTCCCCGCCAACACTTTCGCCTGGCTCACGATGCGGTCAAATTCGTACTGCCGTTGTGACGGCCGACAGTACGCGCTCATTACAAATAAATTGTCTGCGCTGCCAATTTCTCTTGCATGAATTTCGACCAGCGTGTGCTCGCACCCGCCCTGTGCCGTAACATGTTGAGTTGCTGCCACGTTGCTGTGAACGAGCACCGCCGTTCCGTTCTCCGTAGAGTCCGTGCAAGAGACGTACCCCGGAAGTCTTGGATTCCCGTTAGTCTCCTGTAGAGCAATTACATCGGGCTTGTTGTCTTGCCTGTCAATGTGTAACATTAGTTCCGCTTCTTTGTTGCGAATTCCACGGCAGTCCATTGGTAAATTACGGTGGTGTCCCCCCCCCCCCCCCCCCCCCCCCACGGTCTGCTTGTGCTTCTTACTTGGCTTCTGCATCATTCTTTCCGGGCGTCTCAAGTCGATTGCGCCTGTTCGCGATCGCGTTTTTTATTTTTTCGACCCGCTTTTTTTTCAGGGACGCAAAGCGGTTCCTCACCGATGTTGAGGCTACTTTTAGCGCTTGACGTTTGTGCTTCACCAAAGGCGTCTGAGGCTGACTCTCGACAGCTTTAAGTCGGTCGTCTATTTTGCTTAGCCTTTCGTTAATTTGGAAAATTGCGGCCAAAATGGCCATCAGCTCTCCTTGTTGTTGTTGTTGTTATGGCTGTAGGAAGAAGGAAAAGAAAATGCACGGGCCTGCTACTGGCTCTGTAGCTGAGCCACCTCCGCTGCCTCGTGCAGACAGAAGAGAAAATAGAGAAGGAAGAAAAGGAAGAGGGAAAGAAAAACGCGTGCCACAACAGCCGTCGTCCACCACCGAAGCGGTGGCGGGTGCAATGACGGCCTACAACAGATAAAAATTCGGTGGCAGGCTAGCTCCCGCCGCAAGCGGCAGTGACCTACCGGCCCCAGCCCCATCAGCTCTCCTTCTCGCGGGATCTGGGTCGTTACCGTGGTCGCGGTCTCTGCGTTTGACGCTTCCTCTCCGCTCGCGGGGCTCTCTTCGGCGTCCATCGCCTCTAGATTATTTGCTGCACGTTGCGTGGGCTCAGCGTCTCCCGCTATCCGCCCTTGGTGGGGCGAGCGGGGGGTCCTCCGCGGCACCCTGCGCAAGCCTGCGGCGTTGCTTGCCGCCGTGTTGTCTTGGGGTCCTGAATTTGCCAAGCTGCCGTTACTAGCTAGTGTTTCGATATTATTCATAAGCGCCTGTATTTGGGCGTTCTGCTTCTGGATCTGAGCGTTTTGGCGCTCTATGATCCCCTGTCTTTCTGCGAATTCGCTTGTGAATTAAGGGGTTGGGAGGGTGTTAGGGGTGGGAATTCGGTGTCGCTGGTTAGAGCGACGGGAGACCTGTTAGTCCGGCCCACCTTTTTCTCGGCGATCCCTCGATGTCCGGTTGACTCTGGCGACTGTTGTTATTGACAGTCACTGTTGTTGCTGTTGCAGCCCGGCGTGTGTGACCGGTCCCGTTGTTTGGAGGCGCTACGGTGGGGCTCGCCTGCAGGACCTCTTATCTCGGTTCCTTCTCCCGGCGTCTTCTTCCTCTGCTCGGCGCCGTTCCCAGCGCCGCCGGCGGACAACGTAGGGTGTCTTGAAGCGGGCTTTGCAGGCCTTGTCCGCGGTCAGGTGTTTGCCTCTGCACAGGCCACACTTCGGGACACATTCGTGATCTTCGGCGAGGTTGGAGATTCATCCCCCCTGGCAGATCGTGTTCGAAGGATCCGGGCATACGTCCATTCTGTGGCCCACTCTTCCGCACGCATAGCATACGTCGAATTGTTTACTATGTAACGTGCACTCCGTGAGCAGGTTGCCGTATCTCACGTATTTGGGTACTTTATGCCCTTCGAAAGCAATGACGACTGATCAGGTCTTAGCAATCCGGTTTGCCTGTAGGGCCGTTGGGTTATGCTTGTGCACAACATTGTCCTGAATATCCTGGGCCGTATCCTCGAGCGGGATGTCCCTTATGACGCCCTTATGGAGCCGCTTCGTAGGTATTTACTTCGTGTGCCCTGCCGGTATGTCAATCCTTTAGACTGCAGTGTATAGGTCGGCGTTCTCTCTCTTGGAGGTGCTCACCACAACGATATTCTGCTGGAGGTTGGGGCACACGACGTCTTCACTTGCTTCATTGGCGGGGATCTGTGCCGCCGCCACAATGGCACGACTTAGTTCAACGCGGGTAACGTCGCTCACGTGGAGCCCGCCTTGTGGTTGCAATACGATCTTTATGTCGCCGCGCGGCAAGTCTGGCATGCGCGCGGCCTTCAGCAATTTGCCCTTGTTTATACGTTTCACCCTTGAGTGACGTGTATCGCCGCCAGTGGCGTCTCCGCCGAGGTTGTTTCTCCAGCTGTTGACATCTGCAGCCATGGCCTTCGAGCCATCTTGGTTCGTTTGAAGTACGGTATTTAGGCCTAGCTTGCCCATGCCTTTGTGCCTGACCCTCTCGCCGGCAGTTTTCCAGCCTTGCGATCTTGTGCACTGGTCCGGCGGAATTTCGATGCCGTCCACCTCTACTCGCATAGCGGTAGTTATCTTAGGTCAATGATCATTTGCGTAATCACTGATCATTCAATGTTCCTCTGGCGGCTTCACCGAGGCTCGGGATGGGCCTACCGCTCCTCCGGCCAAGGCCGGAGTCGACGTTAGGCCCATCGCTCCTCTTGGCACACAAAAGTCCTTTAAATTCGGAAAAAGTGGTCCCCTACCTCGGAATTCGAGTTCCCGGTGGTCCACACAACTTCATGCTGGTTTGGTTTGGTTTGTGGGGTTTAACGTCCCAAAGCGACTGAGGCTATGAGAGACGCCGTAGTTGAGGACTCCAGAAATTTCGACCACCTGAGAATCTTTAACGTGCGCTGACATCGCACAGCACACGGACGCCTCTTCGTTTCGCCTCCATCGAAACGCAGCCGCCGAGGTCGGCTTCGTGCATCCGGTCGATGCACTTTCATTAAGGTGCGACTCTCAAAAAATCCGGCAGTTCAATGAAAAAAACACGGAGCCCAGGCGAAACGCGT
This sequence comes from Amblyomma maculatum, assembly GCF_055883805.1. NCBI lineage: Eukaryota > Metazoa > Arthropoda > Arachnida > Ixodida > Ixodidae > Amblyomma > Amblyomma maculatum. The sequence continues at coordinate 218,509,235 of NC_139346.1, read as the reverse complement.
CCGCTCGCTCCGCAAGAACGCCAAACTCCCCCGGGTTAATTGGAAGGGTATTCATTGCCTGTCCGCGTAAGCATGCATGCTTGTATGTGGACATGGCAGTCCAACACATATGTCACTTATATACGCAAAAATGTAGCGCAGATCTCCGTTTTACACAATATTTTAAGGCACTGCAAGCAGCGGAATAAAAGTAAAACAGAAAATCCCTTGACACTGACAGCATTTGGAACCCTGGTGAAAATCGTAATTGCACCCACTGGTCCCCGGAACGATTCTCAACCGGTACCAGCTGGCCCCCACCGAACCCCAACGGAGCCCTCATTGGACCCCATTGGTTCCTATGGGAACTCAGCAGGAACTCAATGGGAACCAACCGGGAACCGCCCCAAAAACCACCAAGACCAGCTACGACCCCCACCATGGAAAGAATATACAACTTTGTACATATACTCAAGAAGAGGCATAAATTAACTGCTCAATAAAAAAAAAAAAAGAAGAAGAAGAAGAAGAAAAAAAAGAAAGAACCTAACACAACTCTTACTGCGTCCAAGCCAACATACCACAAATCTTTGCCGTTCGAGATCACAGATAGCGAGCGGGATCTTTTGAAGGATACAACCACACGGCTCCCGCAATCCCACTAGGCAGAAACCATGAAAACAGTCAGTCTGAATACGAAAATCTGTAAAGAGCCCATGATCACGGGATGAAAAATGCAATAAGAACACTCTTACGACACAAAGCCAAATTCCGACTCTACAACGGACGAAAAAAGACAACCGACCAATCAGCAAGTGGCGAAACTCAAATTACAATAGAAAGCACACTTTGAAGCACCAAAACACAAGCGCAAAAAAAAAAAGAAAAAGAAAAGCAAGAATTTAGTTAACCGTTTCTACTTGATATTTTCCCAAACCCATTCGTACACCTTACGTTTGGCAAATGTAATGGATGTTATATCCGGATCCACCGCAAACTTATTCAAGTAAAATGGAATGTAAAATTCCTTCGTTCATTTACCGTAGTTTATGCACTCTTGGCACGGCATAAGTTTCTATAGTGCGAAGGTCGCGTGTTTTGATATTCTTTGTTTTGAATGCACTATGGAAGAAATGGCTCGTGAGTACAATATTTAACATTCGTTTCTGCACTGTAAGTACTGAGTGCTGTATCATAATTTGTGCAATATCTTTACTCTGCGTGCTAGTTTCGTGAGCTATGTTTCGTGCAACCTTTTTTAATATTGCGTTTAAGACATTCAACTTATATTACGCTGCCCACCCAAAGATTGTTGCCCCGTATCTGAGTGTTGATTCCCCAAGTGCCTTATGTATGCTTCTGCGTAGTGCTACACTGCAGACTGATCTTAGTCTGTATATAACAGCGGAAACAGCTCTTAATCTTTTTCGCTAGGTATTCCATTTGGGATGTCCAAGTGAAGTGCTCATCAAAATACAATCCCAGATACTTCACGTTTTTAGGGACTTCGGGACAATTTCGGCAATTGTCGGTGTGCATATGTAAAGCTTGGAGGACACAACAATTTTCCTATGAGGACTGTGGAAGCAAATTAACCGGTTTTTTGTTTGTTAAGATAGATGAAATTGTTATTAAACCATGTCATGACTTTACAGACGTCTCGCTGCAGTAAGCCCACCCCTTTATTACATTTAGGTCCAGCCAGGATTAGTGCGGTGTCATCATCCTACTGATACATCATCATCATCATCATCATCATCATCATCATCATCATCATCATCATCATCATCGTCGTAGTCGTCGTCGTCATCATCATCAGCCTGATTATACCCACTGCAGGGCGAAGGCCTCTCCCATATTTCTCCACTTAACCCGGTTCTGTGCTAGCTGCATCCACTTGACCCCTGCGAACTTCTTAATCTCATCCGTCCACCTAACTTTCTGCCGCCCCCTGCTACGCTTTCCTTCCCTTGGAATCCAGTTTGTTACCCTCAGCGACCATCGGTTATCCTCTCTTCGCACTACATGTCCTGCCCATGTCCATTTCTTCTTAATTTCCACTAGAATGTCGGTAACTTGAGTTATTTCTCTGACCCACTCTGCACGCTTTCTATCTCTTAATGTTACCCCTACCATTTTTCGTTCCATAGCCCTCTGGGTTGTCCTCAACTTAAGTAGAACTCTCTTGGTTAGCCTCCACGTTTCAGCCCCATAGGTGAGTACAGGTAAGATGCAACTGTTGTATACTTTCCTCTTGAGCGATACCGGTAAGCTGCTAGTCATAATCTGCGAGTGCTTGCCAAATGCGCTCCATCCCAATCTTATTCTTCTTGTTATTTCCTTTTCATGGTCCGGATCTGCGGTTACTACCTGTCCTAAGTAGACATATTCGCCTACTACTTCCAGTATTTCGCTACCTAATGTAAACTGCTGTTCCTTCCCGAGGCTGTTGAACATTACCTTAGTCTTCTGCATATTGATTTTCAAGCCTACCTTTCTACTTTTTCTGTCTAGGTCATCAATCATTATTTGCAGTTCATCCCCCGAGTTGCTTAGCAAGGCAATGTCATCAGCAAATCGCAGATTACTGAGGTATTCTCCATCTACCCTTATCCCTAACTGCTCCCATTCCAAGTCTCTGAATACTTCCTCTAAACAAGCTGTGAATAGTACTGGGGAGATTGTGTCTCCTTGCCTAACACCTTTCTTTATGGGAATTTTGTTACTTTCTTTATGCAGAACTATGGTTGCTGTGCAGCCACTATATATATCTTCCAGCACTTTCACGTACGGCTCGTCTACCCCCTGATTTCGCAATGCCTGCATCACCGCCGAGGTTTCAACTGAGTTAAATGCTTTTTCGTAATCAATGAATGCTATGTATAAGGGCTGGTTATATTCCGAGCATTTTTCTATCACCTGATTGATGGTATGGATATGATCGATAGTAGAGTAATGTTTCCGAAACCCTGCTTGATCCTTTGCTTGATTGCAGTCTAAGGTTGTCCTGATTCTATTAGTGATTACCTTAGTAAATACCTTATACGTAACAGACAGTAAGCTGATTGGTCTGTAATTTTTAAGGTCCTTAGAGTCCCCTTTCTTGTGAATGAGGATAATGTTTGCGTTCTTCCATGGTTCCGGTACCGTCGATGACACCAGGCACTGCGTATACAGGGTGGCCAGTTTTTCTAGCACGATCCTCTCCAGCTGATTTCCCCCTTTTCATAGTTTCTAGTGCTTTCTTGACCTCGTCCTTCGTCACTGGTGGAACGTCTGACTGTTTTTCCCTACCGCCAAGCTCATTACGGTCCTGACTACTTTGGCTACTGTAGAGATCTGTATAGAACTCCTCGGCTACTTTGACTATCTTGTCCATATTATTGATGACGTAGCCCGCCTTGTCCCTTATCGCATACATCTGGTTTTTGCCTATGTCCAATTTCTTCTTTAACGCTTTAAGGCTTCCCCCCTTTTTTACAGCATGCTCAATTTTGTCCATGTTATACTGCCTTACATCGGCCACCTTGCGCTTATTGATTAGCTTTGATATCTCGGCCAATTCGATCTGGTCTGTTGGATTGGAAGCTTTCATACTCTGGCGTTTCTTAATCAAATCTTTCGTCTCCTTAGACAGCTTACCGGTATCCTCTCTAACTATCCTACCGCCTACTTCTACCGCGCACTCAGTAATGATATTTCTGAAATTATTGTTCCTTGCCTCTAGGGTAATGTCGCCATCCTCAGTTAGAGCTGAATACCTATTCTGTAGCGAGATCCTGAACTCTTCTGCCCTCCCCCTCACCGCTAATTCGTTGATGGGTTTCTTTCTTACTAATCTATTGCTGGTACATACTAGAATGTAGATGCTACTGCGTAATATCATTTATGTACAAACTAAAAAATAAGTGTCCTAGGACGGATCCTTGTGGAACACTATATTTTATGAGAAGTAAAGCACTGTTAACTCCAGTTATTCTAACAGCTTGCGGCCTGTCCTTGAAGTAGTCATCAAATAGCTGCCTGTATGGTCCACGGAATCCCATCAGATATAATTTTTCAATTAATAAACTATGGTCAGTAGTATAGAACGTTTTTTTGAGATCTAAGAAAAGCGCCAGTACGATTTTGTTACGGTCTATGGCTTTCTTCACATTCTCCGCAAAATCTTCAAGTAGTGTAGTGGTGCTTTTCCCACACACAAAACCTTTATATATTACTTTCTCTAGGATGCATTATAGACACGATAGAATGGCGATAGGTCTATAATTTAGACACTGTTGCTTGTCACCGTCTTTATAAGCAGGCCTTATTAATGATGCCTTCATTTGACATGGGATTTTACCAGGGCGCATGATTTCTGATAGTATGTAAAATATGACAGCTTCAAGCTTATCATAAATGATGATTAGGTCTCTAATCTGAATTCCATCATATCCTGGTGGCCTTGTTAGAGATAGCTTAGTAATATAACTTCTATGTCGGTGAGCTCAGTCATATATGCTGAATTAATATTTGAAAGAAGAACTATGCCCGTCTTCTGTGTATGGGTATCACGCTGTCGCAGAGATTCTGCTATATTGGCAAAATCATAGTTAAATTCATTGCTCAATTCTTCTAGTTTTCTACAGGGAAAGTGATTAGCGATTATTTCATCTATATTCCGTTTTTTTTTTCTGTTTTCCACTTAAAGAGTTAACAATATTAAAAGTTTTCCTTGCATCTCTTTTACAGTTATTTACTTGTTCTTTGAAGTAATTATTTCTCGCTATCCGTCTCATAGCTGTTAGCTTATTCCTGGTTTGTCAGTATTCTTCTTTTAAGCCTGCATTAGAGGGATCCGGTTTACACCTTTGCCATAAACGTTCCTTTAAGTAACTTGCTTTTATTATATCGTTGTTTATCCAAGGTTTCTCTGCCTGCTTTTTCTAACTATGGACAGTTTGTTCTGAGGCTCTGTAGATGACATGAAACTGCTCAACTAGTTGAGCGTGTGCATATGACTAAGATTCAGGAGCGAATCCCAGTCATATTTTACCAATTTGGCGATCAACTTTCTTGTTATCTAAAATAGTGTTATCTAACATATCTTTTAAACACTATGCTCGTCACTACCAAGAACTGTGGTGGTTACATAGTAGTGATCGGCTAATTTTTGTTTTATAATGCCAGAGCATGCTTTCATATCGACCATACGTGGATTAATATGATCGATGCATGAACGCACTAGTTTAGCTCCCAGAAATTCTTCCCTAGTAAAACCTGAAATAGTCATTTAAATACCGTAGCCAGTGAGAGCTGTTAGTAGTCAGATACACCATATTTGCCTATTGAGGAGGTATCAATATTAAAGTCAGCAACTAACATGACATTATGTTTGTTTAAGCACGCCAATTGCATCTGGAGTTCATTAATAAAGGCTTTCACATTCTTCCCAGGTGGTTTGTATACAGCACATATCACGAACGACAAATTAGGCCTTTAAAGTATGAGGGTGATTACTTCGGCTTCACTAAAAACCACTGAAGTTTTTCCATGAAGCCAAGAAATTTTTAACTTAGGTCCCCACCCCTCCTCCTTTTCTGTCATCCCTACAGAGCGAAATCCTTCGATTTGATATTACTGCACCGTGTCAATTTTAACGTTCACCTCTGTTAAAACAACATCTAAAAATGATATGCATTTATGCATATACTTTATAAAATGTCCCAATATTTCTGAAGGCTTCTGATGTTCACATATATTAAGTCAATGCAATTTTCTTCTGCTCCTTAATATAGTATAGCCTACGTGTTGTCCATTCATCTAGTGTGTCAAATTCCTGGCTCATGTTATGAGTGATAGAGTCTCCTCCGTTTCAACTCTAATTGCACTGGCTCCTTCATGCTTCCTCATAAATGTTTTCCCATTTTTCACCCATACACATTTGTACGACTTTTCTTTCGCTTGCTTCTTTACTAGCCACAGCAGGTTCTTTGAGTAGGCTGTCATGTTCCCGTTGATGAAAATATTGTCATCTCTCAGGAATGTTTTCTTGCTAATCCATTCATCTCTTGTCTGTGTGCTCAAGAATCTAACCAGTATAGGAGGTGTGTTGCCCGCTTTAGCTTTTATTCTGTGTATGCTTTCCACGCGTTCAGTCGTCGGATCCGCCAGTCCGAGACTTCCCGCTAGAACCGCAACTGCTCTTTCAGGTTTTCATTCCTGTTTTCTGGAATGCCATGTATGTCAATGTTTCTTCTACGAGAATATTCTTCTAGGCTCAGAAAGGACGACCTCAGGCGAGCTACCTCAAACTTTTTAGCCAAAAAGGCTATTTCTAGCGTTACAAACGTTTGCTTAATATCGTCTATTTCCTTTTTGTTGTTTTGAAGCATTTGAAACACGCTGTCTACTGCTCAGATATATGCTCCAAGGAAGTTTCCATTGTCTCCCTGTTCCTCTAGTTTTAACAGCACATCATCGTATTTCACCGCTTGAGCTTCAGTAGTCCGTTCGAATTTTTCTAGACGGTTCAGTACATCCGTAACCTTCTCTGTCAGTGTCGTTATGCAAGCCATCATGTCTCTGATTGATGGCTCCCGTTCTTGATCCACCTTCCCAGTATCAGAGTGACTGCCTCGTTTTTGTCTTGTTGCCCTAATAATGCCCTATGTGCAAGTTGGGCACGTCCAGCATTTACGTCGTTCTTAAACATCTTTTTCAAAGATGCTGTTGTTACACTCGAGCACTGACAAATGTGATACGAGTTCTGACAGATTAGACAGGTAATGTTATCTGACGTAAGCATGCAAGACACACATCTTTATCTTCCATTTCTGCTAAGCAGAGTGCAGTCCGGCGCACACAACCAAAACAGGCCAAGAAAACCCTTACCTAGAATGGCGCTGCTCGATGTGCGCACCGATGGACTCAATCCTGCGTCGCTCGCCGTCCGTCCAACTCGGTTCGTTGCTGCTTCTCAAAATGAAGTCACCGCTGCACCAAAAGTCACTGCCCGATGAGCAGCACACTGTTAATCCTTTCAGTTTACTGTTGCTTCTTCTTGAGGCTGGCTGATCCACCGCCGCATGCAGTGTCGAAAATGCCGCTTGCAGGCTCAGGCAGCTGCCGGCCCGCATCCACCTCCTAGAATGGCCAGATCATCAGCGCTGCTCGATGTGCGCCCCGCCGGAGTGGCGCTATACACCAATCCCTGCACAGCCGACCCCTCCGCTGAACATCAGTGTTTGGGCTCTGGCTGCAAAGTCTTTCACACTTCAGCGGCGCATCCCACAGTCAGTTCTAGAACGAGCCCTAATAGCTGGGATATTATAGTGCAGGCCTATATATGGTAACTTCATCTTTGCAAAGGAATGTTAATCGGACGATATTTTTCTGAAGGTTGTGATGAAATAAAACGGTGGACAAGCGTCTCGATGTTCACGTTTTTTTTTTCCAGCACAAATGAGCCATTATTATTGTGCATTGCTGCTACTTTATATCCGCATTTTCGGATTGGGCTCGTTAACGAAGTTTACACACTCCCCAGAATATGAACAAGACGATCCTCTGTTATCTTCATACTCTCGGCAAGATGAAATACGCTTGAGTGAACAAAAACACTTTTTTCTTCGCAAATGTGATATGTTTAGCACTCATTTCTGTTATATGGCTCGCGTAGTGGTTTCCCTTCAACCGTGGTTGTCGCAGTTGTTCCCCTTTCAGTTGAAATGGCGTAAATTTCTCGTATGGTTGCAGAGTAGGGGTAGGGCATTCAGGTGACCTCTTTGATGCAGGTCTCTTCGGACACGTGTGGGGACTTCACTTCGATTAATTTTCGGCCTGGATCACTAATGGCAGAAAAGAAATTTCTGGTAGTCATTATTTATCATCAGTTATTATTTATGTATGGTCTATAAAATAATAAATAGCTCCAATCTATTAGCCCACTTCAGTTAAATAAAAAAAAAGCCCTCTTTGAAGGCCAGCTGTCACACACACACACACACACACACACACACACACACACACACACACACACACACACACACACACACACACACACACACACACACACACACACACACACACACACACACACACGCACACACGCACACACACACACACACACACACACACGCACACACGCACACACGCACACACGCACACACGCACACACGCACACACGCACACACGCACACACGCACACACACACACACACACACACGCACACACACACACACACACACACACACACACACACACACACACACACACACACACACACACACACACACACACACACACACACACACACACACACACACACACACACACACACACACACACACACACACACACACACACACACACACACACACACACACACACACACACACACACACACACACACACACACACACACACACACACACACACACACACACACACACACACACACACACACACACACACACACACACACACACACACACACACACACACACACACACACAGGTATGATCTCAGACGACGCTGTGGCGGGTAAAACAGGATTGACGGGCCGGCCAGACGTCTCCACCTTCTACCTCCCCTTCAGCAGATGCCACATACTCTCACAAGATATTTTTATCACTAAGAAAAATAATTGATAAATGAATTAGACATCAGCTCCACATAAAATCATTCAAAATTTATCTCAAAGTAAATGTCATCCCTAAGGGACTTTCCATATCTCATACGCCTTCCATGCTTGATCTCTCGAATACAAATAGACGAGCATGGAACGCAGAGCAGCATAGCTCGTCATTAAAACTGCTCCAAATAACTATTAGACACTTAAAGAAACGCTGACATCGCTGAAACACGAGGAAAGGTGTGCGCTTGAGGGTATAATACTTTCTGCGTTGGAGTCCGAGGAACTTAAAGTCTTGAGTCTAAAAAATTTGCTGAGATCTGGGACATTAAATTCCATAAATTTTCACGAGATAACATCCCCTCCGAGGCAGTATACCACTCTGTCGTACGAAAGTCCAAGAACCGAAAAGTCACACTCGGGGACACCAACGAGCGCTCCAACACTCACCTTACTCCCACAATTAAAGACTAGACACCACTAATCGAAAAGATAGCATAATTAACCTCTCGAAAGCATCACTAACCAATGTGGAGGCATCGGTTCTATCCCGAGGTCTAAACTTTTGCCCAAGCGGAGGCCGCCACAATGAATACGAACTACTGAAGGACCTGGATAACTTCTCTCGTAAACACCGATTACAAGAATATTTTTTTTTGAACAACAAAGGCCCGCTAGCTTCCTTCCACCAACTCAAGAACAGTGGACACCCTCACCCGGAAGAGATAAACATCTTGACATATATATAAAGGCTGTAGAACAAGATATACTTCACGCTTTCGCAAAACACCCTGCCGGATCACCAAACCTCTCAAAAAACGAACGTGATGCTTTAGATACTTTGAACAAACCAAGCGATATCACTATCAAACCCGCAGACAAAGGAGAGGGCATAGTAATTTTGGATACTGAAAAATACATACAGGAAGGAAACCGCCAACCTAATAACACCCAATTTTACAAATCCCTCCTTGCAGACCCCACCGCTGAACATCAAAATACTATAACGACCACTCTGAACCAACTAACCCAGGAAGGAGAAATAATACCTCGAATAAACAAGGCGCTTACTGTAGCCAACCCGTTTCCGGGCCGGTTCTACATGCTCCCAAAAGTCCATAAAGAAAACAACCCAAGTAGACCAATAATTTCCGGCATCGGCACACTCACGGAACCCATCTCCGCTTACATAGACTCCCCTAATCAAACACATACCCCTCACTCACCCGTCCTATATACGCGATACCAGCCACTTTTTCGAAGAGTTAACGAAAGTAAATGCTCCCGAAGGCGCGCTACTTGTAACCCTAGATGTGGTTTCCCTCTACACTAATATTCCACAACCTTAGATATGCGGATGATACCACTTTAATGGCAGAAAGTGAAGTGGAACTCAAGAGACTTCTGATGCGCGTACAAGAAGAGAGTGAGAAGTTTGGGCTTAAACTGAACATTAAAAAGACGAAGATCATGGCGTCTTGCCCTATCAAGTCCTGGAGCATCAACGGACAAGAAGTGGAAGCTGTGACAGATTTTCTATTCTTAGGCGCCAAGATTACATCGGAAGGAGACTGCAGCCATGAAATAAGGAGACGCCTGCTTCTGGGAAAGAGAGCAATGGTTAGCCTTGACCGCCTAGTAAAGAGCAGAGACATTAGTCTACCAACCAAGATCCGTATAACCCGTGCTATGGTCTTTCCAGTTGTGATGTATGGATGCGAGAGTTGGACTGTGAAAAAGGCTGACCGCCGAAGAATTGACGCGTTTGAATTGTGGTGCTGGCGGAGACTCTTAAGAGTTCCTTGGACTGCCAGAAGATCAAATCAGTCGATATTGTCGACCATAAACCCTGACTGCTCATTGGAGGGTCAAATTCTAAAGTTAAAGCTCAGCTACTTTGGTCAACTGATGAGAAGAGAGGAGTCGCTGGAGAAAGATTTGATGTTGGGAAAGGTTGAGGGTCGCCGGAGAAGGGGTAGGCAGCGAACGCGATGGTTAGATGGCATTCTCGAGGCATTGCAGATGAAGCTATGTGATGTTAAGAAGATAGTGAGAGACCGGAAAGCGTGGCGTGACATGGTCCATAGGGTCACGAAGAGTCGGACACGACTGAACGCCTGAACTGAACTGAATATTCCACACGATGATGGCATCCAGGCCCTAGTCACAGCTTACGAAAAACACAGTAGTTAAGATTCCCTTAGCCCGAGAGCACTCATGACACTCACCAAGTTAGTATTAGAACTAAACTCATTCGATTTTAATAATAGCTATTACCTCCAAACAAGCGGCACGGCCATGGGAACTAAAATGGCACCAAATTACGCCAATATATTTATGCATCATATCGAGTCAAATTTCCTTTCCTCAAATCAGTTTAAACCGGCCTTTTACAAGCGATTCCTTGATGACATATTCATGATATGGACAGACACAGAAAACAACCTAAACCAGTTCGTTGCAGCAATTAACAACGCCCATCCAACTATATCTTTCACACACACCTTCTCAGCGCACGAAATAAACTTTCCGGACCTCACGATTCAAGTTGAAGGGGGCACACTACTCACTAGCGTCTACAAAAAAAAAAAAATACCACTGAGAGACAACAATACCTTCATTTTAAGAGCTGCCATCCACGACACTATCACCTACTCCCAAGCCCTTAGATTTAAGCGCATTCGCTCACGCCCTGAAGACTTTGAGGAAAACACCAACCGCCTGCGGATGGTCGTTAAAAACCAACGCTATCCGCCTCCTACCATAACGGCGCTATTAATAAGGTTACCAAACTAAGTCGCGAGAATATTGTCAGGAAACGTCAAATTGCACCTCTGAATCCTCACCCCTCAAACCTCATACTAGCTTTAAAAAATAACGCCCCTAACATCAATAAAATTTTGAAAAATCACTTTAATATTATTGAGCAGAGTGACCAACTCTTCAAAATTTCCCAAATTCTCCACGGGTAACCTACAGACGGCAAAAAAATATACAAAATTACGTAGTCCACACTAAAGTAAATAACGCACCTACCGCAGGTTGCCTACCTTTTGGCAAAAGTCGATGCCAGTTGTGCAAACACATGCAGACAACAAAACAGGCTAACAGCACACATTCCGCTTTCAAACATGACATTAAAGAAAACCATAACTGCGACTCGGGCAACGCAGTATACCTACTGGAATGTGGCCACTGCCAGATGCAATACATAGGTCAAACCAACACTTCCTTCAGAATCAGATTCAATAACAACCGCGCACACATCAAATCACTACCTAACCTTCCCCTATCCAAACACACTAATAAACTAAAAGTTACTCTACTACAAAGCAACTTCAGAACTAATCGTGAGCGTGAGCAACGTGAGTCATATCTTATTCAAAAATTTAACACAGTGGATTACGGCATAAATGAAGATGCGGGAATCCTTTCGGCCTTTCGGGGTCACTAACCCATCGAAGCATTTCAAGTAACATTCACTGTGAAGATGGCCTTAGACCTGCGCACCTGTGTTTACTTAACTGCCCTCACAAAGAGACACCGCCGGCGCCGTCGTCTGAGGTCATACCCAAAATGTTTTGTCCACTTGTCTCTCCAATCCTTCTCTCCCATCATCCCCTCTCCCAGCTTTCCTTCTTTTTCTTCCCACTTTTTGGCTTCGTCTGCTAATCTGCTTGCCCCATCTCTCCCGGACGAAGGTGAACCTTTGGGTCGAAATGTCGACGAAGAATAAATGAAGTGTTAAGCATCTTCGCTATATATATATATATATATATATATATATATATATATATATATATATATATATATATATATATATATATATATATATATATATATATATATGAAGGAAAGAAGCCAACAGTCGGCGAGGCCGAGGAAAGCATTGGGGAGTGTACTTTGTCTTTTTTTTTTAATTTTTACTTCGTTAATCACATAAATTAGTAATGTAATCTGTTTAGGGAAGATATAAACACAAAGTAGAAGAAAAAATTGCTCTGGCTTAGCTTATGGTTAAGCCTAGGATGCGAAGCATACTAGCCTAAAAAATTAAACATTACCTGGCTATACCTGGTTAGCCATTCATAAAGAAGACATTACCTGGCTATACCTGGTTTGCCATTTCATAGACAAGAACAACTCATGTGTTACTCTGCTTCCTCCTTTATTTTTCTCAAACCAATAAATACACTATGGTGATCAGTAAAGTAGTGGCTCTTTGATTGAACATCGCTTATATCATATTTTCTCCCGTTTCCGTGGCTGTTCGTAACTTGCGCTTTGCGGTTTGGCGAGCCACCCTCTCCCTAGCCGACATCTCGCTGCTCAACTGACTGTTGTTGTTGTGGCTGTAGGAAGAAGGAAAAGAAAATGCACGGACCTGCTACTGGCTCTGTAGCTGAGCCACCTCCGCTGCCTCGTGCAGATAGAGGAGAGTATAGAGAAGAAAGAAAAGCAAGAGGGAAAGAAAGACGCGCGCCGCAACAACAGGCCGTCGTCCACCACCAGCGGTGGCGTGTGCAATGACGGCCTACAACAGATAAAAATTCGGTGCCAGGCCAGCCCCCGCCGCAAGCAGCGGTGACCCACCTGCACCAACGAGTGGGTCGCCTTTTATGTTGTTGTTGTTGTTACGAACTTTATTTTTCCACCGATGTAGGAGGCCCCCTACTCCCCGCCCCCGGCACGCAGGCCTATGGGACGGAGGCCGGGGCCTCCGCGACTAAAGACAGGCGAAGTGACAGTGTTTCTTCGCGGCTTCAGCCGCCAGGCGGACAGCTTGCTGCTGGTTGGCGGGGGACTCGCTCCGCAGTAGCAGTTCCCAGGCTTCTCTACTGTTTGTTTTCCTTGGCGCCAGGGGAATCAAGGCATTGCCAGATTATGCGATCAAGAGTACCCCTTTCTCCGCAGGTTTCGCATTTATCGTCCGCCTTTTCCTCCACTTGCGTGTGGAAAAGCCAGACGGGACTTGGGACAATTGCGTGACGTCAGTATCTCCTAGCGGTAGGCGCGGGAGTTAGGCCGCCGGCGGAGGCTGCGCGTCCGCAAGCGAGCGCACGAGCTGAGCCACAGCTTTCACAGCTGTTGTGACGTCATATCACGTGGTGCGCCGATGTAGGTCAACGCGAGGCGCAGCAAGGAAGAGCTCGGTTGTGCGGCTAGTATGCTTCGCATAAAAACAACGTGCCGATCGTGGGAACCGAACCCTCGACCTCCGAAAATCGCGTCCGGTGCTCTTCCAACTGAGCTACATCGGCCGCTGTGCCCCTGCAACTTTCTTGGGTATTAGTGCTGTCTGTATACGAAAGTTGAGAGTGTTCACCAGCGCCACCCTCATTTCCCCTTCATATATACATATATATATATACATACATATATATATATATATATATATATATATATATATATATATATATATATATATATATATATATATATATATATATATATATATATATATATATATGCTATCGCAGTTCTCGTGCTTATTAGCAAAATTGTAAATCGGGTTTAGAAGAAAAGGAAGGAGCAGTATTTGTTGCACTAAGTTGTTGTTGCGACTGAAGGAAGAAGGAAAAGAAAATTCACGGTCTTGCTACTGGCTCTGTAGCTGAGTCACCTCCGCTGCCTCGTGCGGACAGAAGGGATTTAAAAACTTATAGGAAAGGAAAGGCGCGGTAACTGTCTCACTTGTTTTCTGTGGACACCGCAACCGCGCCGTAAGGAAAAGGAGGAAGATGGGAGGGTGGAAAGAGAGAAAGAGGAGCAGTAGTGGAGGGCTAACGAGTCATTTCGACCACCTGGGGATCTTAACGTGCGCTGACATCGCACAGCACACGGACACCTCTTTGTTTCGCCTCCATCGAAACGCAGCCGCCGAGGTTGGGTTCGAACCCGGGTACTCCGGCACAGTAGTCGGGCGTCTTACCACTGCACCACCCCGGCGGGGCGGACAGAAGGGAAAATAGAAGAGAAAGAAAAAGAAAAGGGGGAGAAAGACGCGTGCGGCAACAGCCATCGTCCACCACCGAAACGGTAGCGGGTGCAATGACTGCCTACAACAGAGGACGGCGGGAGGGTGAAGACCAGGGAGGGTGAAGATTCCTGGCCCTATGGGGCTGGTGCGATAGGTCAACGCTGCTTGTGGCGGGGGCTAGCCAGTCACCGAACTTCTATCTGTATTAGGCTGTCATTGCACCCGCCACCGCTTCGGAGGTGGACGACGAATCTTGTGGCGAGCGTCTTTCTCTCCCGTTTCTTTTTCTTTCTTCTCTACTTTCTCTCTTCAGTCCGCACGAGGCAGCGGAGGTGGCTCAGCTACAGAGCCAGTGTAAGGCCCGTACGTTTTCTTTTCCTTCTTCCTACAGCAGCCACAACAGCAGCCTACAACAGATAAAAATATGGTGGCAGGCTAGCTCCCGCCGCAAGCTGCAGTGACCTACCAGTCCCAGCCCCGTAAGGCCAGGATAAACCACCCCTCACAATTGGCGGACACTTGGTGCACTTGGTGTTGGTGTGACTGTAGGAAGAAAGAAAAGAAAATGCGTGGACCTGCTACTGGCTCTGTAGCTGAGCCTGATTGATTGATTTATAGGAAGGGAAAGACGCGTGAACTGTCTCACTTGTTTTCTGTGGACACCTCAACCGCGCCGTAAGGGAAGGGAGGAAGGTGAGAGTGAAGGTGGAAAGAGAGGAAAAGGAGCCGTAGTGGAGGGCTACGGAGTAATTTCGACCACCTGGGGATCTTGAACGTGCGCTGACATCGCACAGCACACGGACGCCTCTTCGTGTCGCCTCCATCGAAACGCAGCCGCCGAGGTCGGGTTCGAACCCGGATACTCCGGCACAGTAGTCGGGCGTCTTACCACTGCACCACCCCGGCGGGGCATAGAAAGAAGAGAAAGATGAAAGGTGAGCCTCCGCACTGTGCCGCAAAGGAAGAGGGGAAGGAGGGACTTAAAAGAGAAAGAGAATAGGGTAAAAGTAGTCACTTTTTATTACTCAACTTCATAACAGGATTCACTTGCGTTCATTTTAAAAGAACACTTAGTTTGTCTTTAGTTTCATACACTTTAGCTGGGGCATCTTGTATATACCCCACCAAGGTAGCTCGGTAGATATTAGGGAACTTATTATAGTCCTGATGATGTGAGTTCGATCCCTGCCGCGAGAGTCGCGTTTCGCTGCAGGCAAAACAAATCTGATTGATTTATATGAAGGTAAAGGCGCGGTAGCTGCCGCACTTGTTTTCGGTGGACACCTCAACCGCGCCGTAAGAGAAGGGAGGAAGGTGAGAGTGAAGGTGGAAAGAGAGGAAGAGGAGCCGTAGTGGGAGGCTATGGAGTAATTTCGACCACCTGGGGATCTTTAACGTGCGCTGACATCGCACAGCACACGGACGCCTCTTCGTGTCGCCTCCATCGAAACGCAGCCGCCGAGGTCGGGTTCGAACCCGGGTACTCTGGCACAGTAGTCGGGCGTCGTACCACTGCACCACCCCGGCGGAGCTCGCTGCAGGCAAGGTACACGATTGCTGATGTCAGTGCATGTGAAAGAACCGCCGGGCGTCGAAAATAATTCCGGGACCTCCACTACGGCGTCCCTTTAAATATATTAAGCACCCACCATTAACATTATATATATCACTAGTACGTACTAAAGAACTGCCGGGACCAAACTCACTTCCTTTTTCAAAGATAATGGAACGAAAGCGTCGCTCAGTCGTGAAATACAACGTAGGAATAGGTTATATAAAGTAACCAAGATTTTTCTTTTCCCTCAGAGAGCCTGACAACTTCTGAAGCTATTTCTGGTGTCCGGATTGGTGAGTCGATCTGCTGGCCGGACACGCGGCATTGCGTTCGTAAAGGTCGCATATGCTGGTTCCTCTCGAGTTAAATGATGCGTGGATGCATACATATATGCGTGTCCTTGAAGCGGTTTTGTGGCGGAGCTTCATCTGTCTCGCCGGAGACTTCGCTGTCCGCGCCGATCATTATGAATATGGCAGAGCCTGGTGAAGCTTATTATCGACTGTTGGCTCACTGGCGGGGCCGGCCTGGCTGGCAGAAGTGGTAATCAAGTGGTCGATTACTCCGGCCTGCCACTATTCGAGTAGACGATGTCCGATTGAGTGTCCTCGCATCCATTTCACGAAGTGTATCGAAAACAACACGGACGTCGTTGTTGCGTGCACCAGTGGGCACAAAGCAGAGGTGCCCTTCGCTACAATTGGAAAAACCTATTCGCCGGGCCGTACTGGCGTATTAAGTAGTGCAGTATTTTTTGGTTCCGCTTAGCTCGTATGCCGTGTTGCGTACACGCTGCGAAGATAACAAATCTTCGGTATTTCACGACCTTTGAACGAGTGAAGACGGAGGGGTGACGCACCTCTTTTAACCAATTAGTGCAGCGAACAGATGTGTCACTGAATTTCATTTAACTCATTTATTTCCGCCGCCCCAGTTCAGGTGCTTCAGATATCAGATAGTAGATACCGGGGCTGGCGAACAGCTTTTCCTTCTTTTTGTATATATGGTAAAATAACCACCACTACTCATACTTTGACAACAGCGTCTCAACCTCCTGAATCGCCATTATGTATGACTCGCCGAGAATACCGACCGATGTTAGTCTATATAAGAGTATAGACTGGTGAAGATGAGAGGCGGATATATGTCTTTATTCCATCTCTCTCGCGAGATTTTGGCTATTTAATCTCTTTCGGGTAACACGATTCCGTGCTGTCATGCATTTTATTGAAGTAGGCTGCTCTTAATTGAATGCGCTCTATTTGACATGAGTATAAGCCAGCGAAATGAGGCTACACGGAGTTAGTGGCAACATTTTAGCAAAACAGCAGCATAACATAGGTCCTCGGCGCGTCTTATTTTCTTGAGTCGGGCTAGTCTTTTTTAGAGCGCAGCTCTTTGGCGTCCGTTCCTGGGTTTCGCGTCGGCGTCGGCGTCGGCCTCGTAACCAGCTCCGCCCCCCTTTCATCCCCCCAGCGCTAGCAGCGACCGACTGATACCGCTGGATGCCGCTGACGCCGCTAGAGAGTCAAGATAACGTGACTGCATAGAACACCGTCGCCGCCATGCAGAAAGAGGAGGGGAGGGTCCCCCCCCCCCTGTTCCTGTGTGGCGGATAGGGTGCTCTTCAGTTGCCGACGCGCCGGTTATTTCACGTAGGCCCCGGCACGTCGACGAATACGTGACCACCTTCCCACGGCTAGACCTGGTTCTTGGCGCTGCGGAAGCGAGGGTATCATATTGTTTGCGTCGGCATCGGCGGCGTTGTCCCTGAAACCAACTCTGCAGCTGGGGTTGACTCACTATCGGCGTCAGCAGCATCAGTCAGTCGCTGCTATCTCTTCCCTCCTCCCTTTATCGCGTTGTCCGCTTGCTGCGCGCGCTTCTGCCCCCATCGTTTGCCGCTGGGTGTACACGCCGCCCCCCTCCCCCCTCTTCCTGCGAGTCTCCGGTTGTCAAAGCGCCGGCTCGAACTTAATTCCTTTCTTCGCTCCTCCTCCAATGCAACCCTTGTGCGGTGGCAATCAGAGAGCCAAATCGGTGGCGGCGGATCTGTATATGTGCACCGCCCGAGCCGAAATTGCCGCTGCCGTTCGCCACTGCGAAATTATCTGCCAGTTCTTTCTGAGCCATGAGCGAGACGACCGGTGGAAGTCCTCCGTCTGCTGCTGCTGCTGCTGCTGCTGCTGCTAAACGAGCTGCCAAAGCAGAGGGACCAAGTCGAACATATATCAGTCTATTTCTCCGACCACAAAGCTTCCTTCATGACTGTCAAGAACTGTTAGTGGAGTCTTTGTTAAAGGAATACGTGTGAAAAAAAAAAATCCGTAATAGCGCATACATGTGTTGCTCGATTTCTTTGCCTCAATCTATCTAAAAGGTGAAACAGCTTATTTGCTGCGCTCAAATTTCGCATTAGGAAGTAACGTAATCGTCGGTAATTTTTTCTTTCTTAACCTCTGCGAAGGCTTTCATCTGCTGCTTTCATTTTGATGCTGATGGGCGGAACCACATATGATTAAAGGCAACGGCGGTCTGCAGCTGCATACGCACGAAATTTCGATCCTTACTTGGCAATACAGTGAATACTTCTAGTTCACTGTATCTCGAGTTAAATGATGCAGGTATGTTTTAAATCAGTGCGCCACCTGAAGCAGAGAGACACATGCGTCCAGCAAATACGAGAACGCAATGCTGAAAGAAAATGAGAAGAAATAAGCAACGATGCTATAAAATGCCTACTTTCAAGAGCTGGCGATATTGATTTGCTACTGGTTTGCTGAAGGCGCGGCGTTCGACGCGACAGCCGTGGGCGCGAGCCTGTTGTCGGCAACATTGTTCATTGGCGGGTATCGCTGCTCCTAAGAGTTGAAATGTTTCGCGGCACTCGATCGATCGGTGCTGAACAAGCCGCTTAGATTGGCACCACAGCAGAGTGTGGACGGTCTGGCTTTGACGCTTGGTTGCTGATCCCGATGTTGCGGGTTCGATCCCGGCTGCCTTTTAACGGGCCTAAAGAACCCCAGGTGGTCTAAAGAAATCAGGACGCCTTCATTATTTATTTTTGTCCTCAAGCCCAATAAGCACGCTCTACCCCTCAAGCTTTCATAGGTTTTATCGGGCTTTTAATGCTGCATGTCGCATTATAGCAACATATATCCATGTACTATACTTGCAAGTTTGCTAAGAACATATCATCCTGCACTCTCTAATATTTTACAGTGGGAAGACATGTCACCGCTTGCGTTTGCCCTCAGATGGCGGAAACAAAGCTTGCTCGGACAAGCCTGAACCATTTCGATGCGGTCACTGCAGCACTTACGCATTCCTTTACAAGCTGTTGTCGTTGCTCGGGAATACGCAGACACAGAGACGTGTGCAGCTTAATGACAGCAAGGACACCTTCAAACTGCCCTGAAAACCTCCAAACAGAGCTCCTAAGAGTGCACCGAGTAATCTGTGAGGCACCACGCCAATAAATGGCTCAAAAAGTATTCGCAAATCACGTGTTTCGTACGCCCTCGTCAAAAGCGTAGTTCCGACCTGTATTAGTAATATTTGCCGTAACATTATTCATAAAGAAATATTGATCATTCTTGCAGTATCGAACAGATGCAATCAAAAGAACGGCACCTGAAAGGCATTTTGATTCTGATGGCACCATGCTCATGCAGTACTAGATAATTCGCACACAAAGAAAACAAAAATGAAGAACAGTATCCTCGAAAAAGGCAAATTAATTCAGTCCAGTGACCGGATTTTCGCATATACTGTTTACAGGGAGTTCGCTCGGTGCTCGGTGCGTATGACTTACAAATATTGTATGCTGGTGTAACATGCTTTTTGTAATTCGTGCTAACATGTTTTATGATCCGGATCTCCTACTAAACTTGTGAGATTTTCACTGAAATTACCTTGAAAAAATCTTCGTGGCGATTCATTACTTGCTTCCAATGCCACAGTCCAAGATACAAAACTTCTTGAACGGCGCATTTATTCAACTTAACTGCAGTGATGTGCAGGAGACTAATTACAGGCAGCAAGAGCGCGATAGAGGCGATAATTTCTTGCAAATGTGTCGCAAAACGTTTTCGATATTTCATGTCTTCGAGTGAACCACTTCGAACTTGCACAGTCGATATTATGTCTGATGTTGTTCAATTCGTTGTTTGAGAAAAGTGCAGTGGAGGCATGTGTTTTCATCCCCTCCTCTCTCTCCTGCCTCGCGCACAATATTTGCTTCTCTTTTTATCATTTGTTTCTGCGTTTCCGTGGCATGAACGTACCGTACTTTAGCGACACGGCTAAACAGTATTGCTGAATATTCACTAGAGCAAGGGGCCGGGCTGTAGGTACTGCATGCGTAAAGAAACGCGCTGGGAACAAGACGAAACACGAGAGGAATGACGTGTATCGTCTTGTTGCACTGCTCTTGCGAACTTTTGTTGTTCTTCGGGCTTAGTTATTGTCGTGACGCTGGGGCTACGTCGACCCGGCCTTCACTTGGTAGCGTGCAGAGACTCGGGGTTGAAGTAGGATTGAATCTTCGAAGTTGGTGAAATATGTACAAGCAGGTTTAATGGCACTTTGAGAAACTTATTTACAAGATTATTTACACGAAAAAGAAGGGTACATCAGCAAAATGGCAAGCGTTAAGAGTTCATAGCGAGAAGCGACTGGATGAGCCGTTTACCCAGGGCCCAGAGCGACATTTCGTGCTCTGCAGCGTCCTTAAAACCCCTTATGTCCAGCCCCTCTCTGAAGATGCTGACCAACCAAATCCAGGGCACGCCCCTCAGATATCGGCATCCAATCGAACACATCACTGCACTGATGGTCTGAAGCACTGACTGGCCGCCCGGCATTGTTTCGTTGAGCCTGGTCACTTGTTGGCGGGAAAAGCTTGGGAACGGCGAGGAGGTACATTTCTATTCTTCAGCCAAGAATCGATAGGCAGCTGGTTCCGGCAAGTGGATTTACTTCTCAGAAACCCAAGTGCACATGGGCGCCGCATACGCTCCCAGCATTGTCCGTTTTCGACAATTGCAAATCTTTCCTGCATTCCCGGGAAATCATTTAATGGCCGTATGCGTCATGCTCCTTTCTTGTCCTGCACGTCAGCGGACATGTCACTCTGTCGTCTCCTTTGGATAGGAGGCATTCATCACTGGAGGATAGCACTTCTCGACTGGAAGGGTGAACAAAAGAAAGAAAGCACTTCCTGCTATTTCCCGCAGGGGGACGTTTCTTTGTGTTTTTCCAGACGTTCTCTTGACAGGGTCAATTTGGCATTTGCAGGGTGTCCACAAAGCAAAACAGGCTTACAAAAAGGATTTGTGGAAACAGGCTCACTTAGAGCCATTGGACCATCACCACATATCCATAGCACTTATCCATGCCCACAGGCGAACAATAGAGCGCGCAAATGCGGATGCATGGTCGTAACAGCCTCCTCCCCCGCCAGAAGAGTCTCGGAGGGCAGCAGTCGCAGCTGCTGCATGAAGAGACGACTTAATGGCCTGCACGTGAACGCTTGAAGCTCGCTGTTGCTTGTCGCGTTGTCTTGATTGTTGTAGGCCAAATTGCTCGAGCTGTCTGAAACTCAACCACATGTCTAAACAAGCACTCGGCTCCCGTCTGAAGAGACCAGGTTAAAAGAAAACTGCCATTGTTGTTCGAGAAAAGCCCACTCTCAAGACGTTCAGGACCCACGTATGCCTCGAAAACCAAACGTGCTGCTTTACATAGTCACATATATTCAAGCGCACGAAAAAAAAAAAAGAAAAAAAAAGAACCTGAGTATCAATTTGGATACATGGTGAGGAACATCTCGGACCGTTTAGAAAGAGCGGCTAAGCGCGTCCGCATTCCCATTTAATTTCCCCGTTTTGTATCTTATTTCAAAATTGTACTGCTGTAAAATCAAGCTCCACCTAAGAAGGCGACTGTTCTTCGATGTCGCAGTTTGCAGCCAAGCCAGGGGACAATGGTCCGTCTCTATGGTAAATTTGGCCCCTCCAAGATAGCACTGCAATTTCTGAATGGCCCATACAATGCAAGCGCACTCTTTCTCTGACGCGCAATAAGCCCTCTCTCTAGAACTCAGTTTTCTGCTCAGGTAGAGCACGGGGTGCTCATTACCGTCGTCATCTCTCTGGCAGAGAACAGCACCTAACCCTCGATCACTGGCATCACACTGGACCGTGAATTCTCGGCCATAGTCTGGAGCTCGCAATACCGGACGGCTAATCAGCACAGCCTTCAGGTTTACGAAGGAGGCTTCCTTTTGTTCGTCCCAGACTACATTTGTCGGTTCTGTCTTGCGGAGAGCGTCGGTCAGAGGGCTAGCCAAAGCTGAATAGTTAGGGATGTAGTGATTGCAGTACCCAGTCAGACCCAGGAATGCTCGAATTTCTGTCTTCGTGCTCGGCCGCGGGTAGTCTGTTACCGCAGAAATCTTAATCTCGCTGGGTTTCCTGAAACCTTGACCTACATTGTGACCCAAGTAGTCCACGGTCGCCCTTGCCAGGCAACATTTCTCGGCCTTTACGGTTAGTCCAGCTTGACGCAAAAGGCTCAGTACAGCTCTTAGATGTACCATATGGTCCGCCCATGAGTCGGAAAAAACCGCAATGTCATCTAAATAAGGCACCGCGAATGTTTCACACCCCTTTAAAACCCTATCCATGAGTCGGGAAAAACAAAATGGAGCATTTTTGAGCCCGAAAGTTATCATTGTTGGCTGGTAGCTGCCCGTCGGAGTGACGAAAGCCGCGTATCTGCTGGCGCGTTCAGTGAGCGGTACTTGCCAGTATCCTCGAGTAAGGTCCAGCGTAGTCACATATGCCGCTCTACTGACCTGTTCTACTCTCTCCTCAATATTCGGAATAGGATACACTTGATCCCTGGTGAGAGAATTTAGCTTTCGGTAGTCTACCACAGGCCTAGGGTCTTTACCTGGAGCTTCTACTAAGATCATAGGCGAAGCATAATCGCTTTCCGAGGGTTTTATTACTCCTAATTCCAGCATGCGAGTTACTTCCCTATCCAGAATTTCTCTTTGCCTTGGAGAAAATCGGTAGCACCTTGATCGCACTGGCACGTCTGAAGTCAGCTCAATATCGTGCTCAGTCAAATCAGTCCTGCCTGGCCTGTCCACGAAGCAGGCCTCAAACTCTGTTATTATTTCGTCCAGATCGGACAGCTGGGATTTCTTTAGTTCTCCTCTCTGCTCCGTCTTTCTGAGAAGCTCCTGAGCGTTGCTTCCTTTTCCGCTGAGGCAAATCAAGTTGTCCCCCTTTTCCTCGGGAAGGTTTAACGTTAGATTTACCACGGCTTCCCTCTGCACATAAGGCTTCATAAGATTGCAATGATAAATGCGCACTTCTTTACGCCTACCGGGAATTTTCACTGCGTAGTTAGTGTTAGAAAGCTTTGCAACGACTTCAGCCGGTCCTTCCCACTGTACTTCGAGCTTATTCTGCCTTGAACTTCTCAGCAACATCACCTGGTCCCCGATACAAAACGTCCTTTGACGGGCTGACTTATCATAGTACACCTTGGAACGAGCCTGGGCTGACTTCATGCTGGCCTCAACGAGTTCCTTAGTGTTATGTAAGCGATTCAAGAGGTTCAGAATGAATTCTACTACTGTTGGGTCTTCTCCGCGCCCCTCCCAGGCTTCGCGCACCATTCGCAAAGGTGAGCGCAGTGACCTTCCGTACACCAACTCGGCTGGGCTAAATCCAGTGGATTCGTGCGGCACTGACCGCAAAGCGAAAAGCGCTGCAGGCAGGCAGGTATCCCATTCGCGCTTGTTTTCATAGCACAGTCCCCTCAGGACTCGTTTGAGAACAGAGTGCCATCTTTCTACGCTGTTGCTCTGCGGATGATGGATCGAGCTATGCACTACCTTAATGCCGCATCGCTCGAGAAATGAGGTGGTGAGGACACTCGTGAAAACGCTACCCTGATCACTTTGGACCTCGGAAGGGAATCCAACTCGTGCAAACACTGACAGCAGCGAATCCACTACACTCTCGGACGTCACCTCGCGCAGCGGAACAGCCTCTGGAAACTTTGTGGCTGGGCATAACATAGTGAGGATATAACGGTACCCTGACTCTGTCACAGGAAGTGGCCCAACTACATCTATTACTAACCGGTGAAACGGCTCGGTAATGATTGGTACTAACACCATCGGAGCTTTCGACTTATCTGGCGCCTTTCCAACCCGCTGGCACGTGTCGCATGATCGTACAAAATTTTCCGTGTCCTTAAAACATCCAGGCCAATAGTATTCTTGCAACAGCCTCTGCTTTGTTTTCCTTATTCCAAGGTGACATGACCACGAGCTGCCATGGGAAAGTCGCAGTAAGTCTCCGCGGTACTTTTGGGGAACGACTAATTGGTCCCGCTCTACTCCGCGCTTATCCTTGAATAAGCGATACAGCACTCCCTTTCTCATCTCGAAAGAAATATTGTTTGCTGTCTTAGTGGCGCGGTGGCGCTCCCTTATCTCCTGTATCTTGGGATCATTGGCTTGCTCTATAGCTAAGTCATCTCGGGTTCCACTTAGAAGTCTCGTGAGATTACTAGACACCGGCGGCAAGAGGTTACTCTCAAGAACGTCCTCATTCCGCGTCTCATCAAGCTCACTTTCAAGTTGACTTATCTGAGATGCCTCGCTCTCAAAGTTTTCTGATCTGCTATCTTCCGCATCTACCACTGTTTTAACTGCCGTTTCCTCCGCTGTGGATTTTTCTGGAATGAGCAGTGTAGCTAGTTCTCGCGCCTTTGAACGTGTTAAGGCCTGC
Source organism: Amblyomma maculatum (assembly GCF_055883805.1). Lineage (NCBI taxonomy): Eukaryota > Metazoa > Arthropoda > Arachnida > Ixodida > Ixodidae > Amblyomma > Amblyomma maculatum. The sequence goes on along the minus strand of NC_139346.1, from coordinate 218,484,288 downwards.
ACATCTCTGTCTCCGAAAATCAGAAGGCAAGCTTTGACCTTCTCGTAGTTGTCCGCGTCCTCCTTGTTTAGCCGCGCGACAACCTCCGCTGCCTCGCAGGGCAGAACCGTCAATAATCTCTGAGACCACGTGTCTCGCTGGAAGGACAGTTCTTCGCAAGTTCGCTCAAAGTTACCCAGATACAGACCGATATCCCCTGATATCACATATGGCGGCATGTACTTTGACATCTTGAAATCTGCCTCCTTGTTGAGAAGAGGTACCGCTAGCTGGGGACAATTGCCCGGCCTCTTGCTCAACTCTACTTCTAATTTCCGGAGCTCAATTTCTAGTTCCCGCTTTTTTGCTTCTCTCTCAATTTCACGCTCCCGCCTCTTTTCCTCTTTTTCTCGCTCTTTCTGCTGTATGAGCTGCTCCTCCTTTTTTTGTTCGATGAGGTTCCATGCTTCACTGAGCTCCTCATCATCGGCTCCCAAATCAGTGATTGCCTTTAAAATCAAGGTTTTTCGTGCCAAACCACTCATATCAATCCCCAATTCCTCACACAATAGCAACAGGTCCGGTTTCTGCAGCTTTTGTAGGTCCATGATCGCTCCGAGTGTCGGCTACTTCCAAAACAACAGTGCAAACTACCAAACCTAAAGGCGTTTCAACACTTTTTACCAGTTCTAAAATCTAACCCTGTTCTAGAACCTGGTCCACATCAGAAGAAAAGCCAAGCACTCACCCACACATGCGATCGATGTTCCGAGCTGCTCTCTTGTTGGCCGATTGTTGCTCCTGCTTGTTGCTTGAGATGCCACCTCCGATCACCAGATGTTGTGGCTTGTAGATTCTAATCCACCTCGAATCACCAGATGTTGTGGCTTGTAGATTCAGATCCCACCTCCAGTCATCAGATGTTGTGGCTTGTAGATTCAGATCCCAACGCTGGTCACCAGTTGTCGTGACGCTGGGGCTACGTCGACCCGGCCTTCACTTGGTAGCGTGCAGAGACTCGGGGTTGAAGTAGGATTGAATCTTCGAAGTTGGTGAAATATGTACAAGCAGGTTTAATGGCACTTTGAGAAACTTATTTACAAGATTATTTACACGAAAAAGAAGGGTACATCAGCAAAATGGCAAGCGTTAAGAGTTCATAGCGAGAAGCGACTGGATGAGCCGTTTACCCAGGGCCCAGAGCGACATTTCGTGCTCTGCAGCGTCCTTAAAACCCCCTATGTCCAGCCCCTCCCTGAAGATGCTGACCAACCAAATCCAGGGCACGCCCCTCAGATATCGGCATCCAATCGAACACATCACTGCACTGATGGTCTGAAGCACTGACTGGCCCGGCATTGTTTCGTTGAGCCTGGTCACTTGTTGGCGGGAAAAGCTTGGGAACGGCGAGGAGGTACATTTCTATTCTTCAGCCAAGAATCGATAGGCAGCTGGTTCCGGCAAGTGGATTTACTTCTCAGAAACCCAAGTGCACGTGGGCGCCGCATACGCTCCCAGCATTGTCCGTTTTCGATAATTGCAAATCTTTCCTGCATTCCCGGGAAATCATTTAATGGCCGTATGCGTCATGCTCCTTTCTTGTCCTGCACGTCAGCGGACATGTCACTCTGTCGTCTCCTTTGGATAGGAGGCATTCATCACTGGAGGATAGCACTTCTCGACTGGAAGGGTGAACAAAAGAAAGAAAGCACTTCCTGCTATTTCCCGCAGGGGGACGTTTCTTTGTGTTTTTCCAGACGTTCTCTTGACAGGGTCAATTTGGCATTTGCAGGGTGTCCACAAAGCAAAACAGGCTTACAAAAAGGATTTGTGGAAACAGGCTCACTTAGAGCCATTGGACCATCACCACATATCCATAGCACTTATCCATGCCCACAGGCGAACAATAGAGCGCGCAAATGCGGATGCATGGTCGTAACAGCCTCCTCCCCCGCCAGAAGAGTCTCGGAGGGCAGCAGTCGCAGCTGCTGCATGAAGAGACGACTTAATGGCCTGCACGTGAACGCTTGAAGCTCGCTGTTGCTTGTCGCGTTGTCTTGATTGTTGTAGGCCAAATTGCTCGAGCTGTCTGAAACTCAACCACATGTCTAAACAAGCACTCGGCTCCCGTCTGAAGAGACCAGGTTAAAAGAAAACTGCCATTGTTGTTCGAGAAAAGCCCACTCTCAAGACGTTCAGGACCCACGTATGCCTCGAAAACCAAACGTGCTGCTTTACATAGTCACATATATTCAAGCGCACGAAGAAAAAAAGAAAAAAAAAAGAACCTGAGTATCAATTTGGATACATGGTGAGGAACATCTCGGACCGTTTAGAAAGAGCGGCTAAGCGCGTCCGCATTCCCATTTAATTTCCCCTTTTTGTATCTTATTTCAAAATTGTACTGCTGTAAAATCAAGCTCCACCTAAGAAGGCGACTGTTCTTCGATGTCGCAGTTTGCAGCCAAGCCAGGGGACAATGGTCCGTCTCTATGGTAAATTTGGCCCCTCCAAGATAGCACTGCAATTTCTGAATGGCCCATACAATGCAAGCGCACTCTTTCTCTGACGCGCAATAAGCCCTCTCTCTAGAACTCAGTTTTCTGCTCAGGTAGAGCACGGGGTGCTCATTACCGTCGTCATCTCTCTGGCAGAGAACAGCACCTAACCCTCGATCACTGGCATCACACTGGACCGTGAATTCTCGGCCATAGTCTGGAGCTCGCAATACCGGACGGCTAATCAGCACAGCCTTCAGGTTTACGAAGGAGGCTTCCTTTTGTTCGTCCCAGACTACATTTGTCGGTTCTGTCTTGCGGAGAGCGTCGGTCAGAGGGCTAGCCAAAGCTGAATAGTTAGGGATGTAGTGATTGCAGTACCCAGTCAGACCCAGGAATGCTCGAATTTCTGTCTTCGTGCTCGGCCGCGGGTAGTCTGTTACCGCAGAAATCTTAATCTCGCTGGGTTTCCTGAAACCTTGACCTACATTGTGACCCAAGTAGTCCACGGTCGCCCTTGCCAGGCAACATTTCTCGGCCTTTACGGTTAGTCCAGCTTGACGCAAAAGGCTCAGTACAGCTCTTAGATGTACCATATGGTCCGCCCATGAGTCGGAAAAAACCGCAATGTCATCTAAATAAGGCACCGCGAATGTTTCACACCCCTTTAAAACCCTATCCATGAGTCGGGAAAAACAAAATGGAGCATTTTTGAGCCCGAAACTTATCATTGTTGGCTGGTAGCTGCCCGTCGGAGTGACGAAAGCCGCGTATCTGCTGGCGCGTTCAGTGAGCGGTACTTGCCAGTATCCTCGAGTAAGGTCCAGCGTAGTCACATATGCCGCTCTACTGACCTGTTCTACTCTCTCCTCAATATTCGGAATAGGATACACTTGATCCCTGGTGAGAGAATTTAGCTTTCGGTAGTCTACCACAGGCCTAGGGTCTTTACCTGGAGCTTCTACTAAGATCATAGGCGAAGCATAATCGCTTTCCGAGGGTTTTATTACTCCTAATTCCAGCATGCGAGTTACTTCCCTATCCAGAATTTCTCTTTGCCTTGGAGAAAATCGGTAGCACCTTGATCGCACTGGCACGTCTGAAGTCAGCTCAATATCGTGCTCAGTCAAATCAGTCCTGCCTGGCCTGTCCACGAAGCAGGCCTCAAACTCTGTTATTATTTCGTCCAGATCGGACAGCTGGGATTTCTTTAGTTCTCCTCTCTGCTCCGTCTTTCTGAGAAGCTCCTGAGCGTTGCTTCCTTTTCCGCTGAGGCAAATCAAGTTGTCCCCCATCTCCTCGGGAAGGTTTAACGTTAGATTTACCACGGCTTCCCTCTGCACATAAGGCTTCATAAGATTGCAATGATAAATGCGCACTTCTTTACGCCTACCGGGAATTTTCACTGCGTAGTTAGTGTTAGAAAGCTTTGCAACGACTTCAGCCGGTCCTTCCCACTGTACTTCGAGCTTATTCTGCCTTGAACTTCTCAGCAACATCACCTGGTCCCCGATACAAAACGTCCTTTGACGGGCTGACTTATCATAGTACACCTTGGAACGAGCCTGGGCTGACTTCATGCTGGCCTCAACGAGTTCCTTAGTGTTATGTAAGCGATTCAAGAGGTTCAGAATGAATTCTACTACTGTTGGGTCTTCTCCGCGCCCCTCCCAGGCTTCGCGCACCATTCGCAAAGGTGAGCGCAGTGACCTTCCGTACACCAACTCGGCTGGGCTAAATCCAGTGGATTCGTGCGGCACTGACCGCAAAGCGAAAAGCGCTGCAGGCAGGCAGGTATCCCATTCGCGCTTGTTTTCATAGCACAGTCCCCTCAGGACTCGTTTGAGAACAGAGTGCCATCTTTCTACGCTGTTGCTCTGCGGATGATGGATCGAGCTATGCACTACCTTAATGCCGCATCGCTCGAGAAATGAGGTGGTGAGGACACTCGTGAAAACGCTACCCTGATCACTTTGGACCTCGGAAGGGAATCCAACTCGTGCAAACACTGACAGCAGCGAATCCACTACACTCTCGGACGTCACCTCGCGCAGCGGAACAGCCTCTGGAAACTTTGTGGCTGGGCATAACATAGTGAGGATATAACGGTACCCTGACTCTGTCACAGGAAGTGGCCCAACTACATCTATTACTAACCGGTGAAACGGCTCGGTAATGATTGGTACTAACACCATCGGAGCTTTCGACTTATCTGGCGCCTTTCCAACCCGCTGGCACGTGTCGCATGATCGTACAAAATTTTCCGTGTCCTTAAAACATCCAGGCCAATAGTATTCTTGCAACAGCCTCTGCTTTGTTTTCCTTATTCCAAGGTGACATGACCACGAGCTGCCATGGGAAAGTCGCAGTAAGTCTCCGCGGTACTTTTGGGGAACGACTAATTGGTCCCGCTCTACTCCGCGCTTATCCTTGAATAAGCGATACAGCACTCCCTTTCTCATCTCGAAAGAAATATTGTTTGCTGTCTTAGTGGCGCGGTGGCGCTCCCTTATCTCCTGTATCTTGGGATCATTGGCTTGCTCTATAGCTAAGTCATCTCGGGTTCCACTTAGAAGTCTCGTGAGATTACTAGACACCGGCGGCAAGAGGTTACTCTCAAGAACGTCCTCATTCCGCGTCTCATCAAGCTCACTTTCAAGTTGACTTATCTGAGATGCCTCGCTCTCAAAGTTTTCTGATCTGCTATCTTCCGCATCTACCACTGTTTTAACTGCCGTTTCCTCCGCTGTGGATTTTTCTGGAATGAGCAGTGTAGCTAGTTCTCGCGCCTTTGAACGTGTTAAGGCCTGCACATCTCTGTCTCCGAAAATCAGAAGGCAAGCTTTGACCTTCTCGTAGTTGTCCGCGTCCTCCTTGTTTAGCCGCGCGACAACCTCCGCTGCCTCGCAGGGCAGAACCGTCAATAATCTCTGAGACCACGTGTCTCGCTGGAAGGACAGTTCTTCGCAAGTTCGCTCAAAGTTACCCAGATACAGACCGATATCCCCTGATATCACATATGGCGGCATGTACTTTGACATCTTGAAATCTGCCTCCTTGTTGAGAAGAGGTACCGCTAGCTGGGGACAATTGCCCGGCCTCTTGCTCAACTCTACTTCTAATTTCCGGAGCTCAATTTCTAGTTCCCGCTTTTTTGCTTCTCTCTCAATTTCACGCTCCCGCCTCTTTTCCTCTTTTTCTCGCTCTTTCTGCTGTATGAGCTGCTCCTCCTTTTTTGTTCGATGAGGTTCCATGCTTCACTGAGCTCCTCATCATCGGCTCCCAAATCAGTGATTGCCTTTAAAATCAAGGTTTTTCGTGCCAAACCACTCATATCAATCCCCAATTCCTCACACAATAGCAACAGGTCCGGTTTCTGCAGCTTTTGTAGGTCCATGATCGCTCCGAGTGTCGGCTACTTCCAAAACAACAGTGCAAACTACCAAACCTAAAGGCGTTTCAACACTTTTTACCAGTTCTAAAATCTAACCCTGTTCTAGAACCTGGTCCACATCAGAAGAAAAGCCAAGCACTCACCCACACATGCGATCGATGTTCCGAGCTGCTCTCTTGTTGGCCGATTGTTGCTCCTGCTTGTTGCTTGAGATGCCACCTCCGATCACCAGATGTTGTGGCTTGTAGATTCTAATCCACCTCGAATCACCAGATGTTGTGGCTTGTAGATTCAGATCCCACCTCCAGTCATCAGATGTTGTGGCTTGTAGATTCAGATCCCAACGCTGGTCACCAGTTGTCGTGACGCTGGGGCTACGTCGACCCGGCCTTCACTTGGTAGCGTGCAGAGACTCGGGGTTGAAGTAGGATTGAATCTTCGAAGTTGGTGAAATATGTACAAGCAGGTTTAATGGCACTTTGAGAAACTTATTTACAAGATTATTTACACGAAAAAGAAGGGTACATCAGCAAAATGGCAAGCGTTAAGAGTTCATAGCGAGAAGCGACTGGATGAGCCGTTTACCCAGGGCCCAGAGCGACATTTCGTGCTCTGCAGCGTCCTTAAAACCCCCTATGTCCAGCCCCTCCCTGAAGATGCTGACCAACCAAATCCAGGGCACGCCCCTCAGATATCGGCATCCAATCGAACACATCACTGCACTGATGGTCTGAAGCACTGACTGGCCCGGCATTGTTTCGTTGAGCCTGGTCACTTGTTGGCGGGAAAAGCTTGGGAACGGCGAGGAGGTACATTTCTATTCTTCAGCCAAGAATCGATAGGCAGCTGGTTCCGGCAAGTGGATTTACTTCTCAGAAACCCAAGTGCACGTGGGCGCCGCATACGCTCCCAGCATTGTCCGTTTTCGATAATTGCAAATCTTTCCTGCATTCCCGGGAAATCATTTAATGGCCGTATGCGTCATGCTCCTTTCTTGTCCTGCACGTCAGCGGACATGTCACTCTGTCGTCTCCTTTGGATAGGAGGCATTCATCACTGGAGGATAGCACTTCTCGACTGGAAGGGTGAACAAAAGAAAGAAAGCACTTCCTGCTATTTCCCGCAAGGGGACGTTTCTTTGTGTTTTTCCAGATGTTCTCTTGACAGGGTCAATTTGGCATTTGCAGGGTGTCCACAAAGCAAAACAGGCTTACAAAAAGGATTTGTGGAAACAGGCTCACTTAGAGCCATTGGACCATCACCACATATCCATAGCACTTATCCATGCCCACAGGCGAACAATAGAGCGCGCAAATGCGGATGCATGGTCGTAACATTATTTGTTTGACGTCTTGTTCCCTGCGCTGTTTGTTTGTTTATTTATTTATTTATTTATTTATTTATTTATTTATATATTTATTTATTTATTTATTTATGCCTCAAAGGTCGCCTGTGAGACATTACATGAGAGAATGGGCATTATATGGCTGAACAAGTATAACGAAAACCACTTTGAAACGTTTTCGATGAGCCGCTTGAATACTTTGGGGTCGTTGATGGTGGCGGCTTCGGTGGGCCATTCCAGCCTAGTGCTGTGCGCAGGAAAAATGACTTCTGAAAAGTAATGTTATGCACCTTTGGGGTATACACTGCATTAATGTGGCTGGAGCGGGCGATTCGGTGGGCTCTTTTTATGTACGAGTTATCAGAGTGCAAAGAATGGAAACATTTATGCTAAAGGTTAAGATGCGCAGTTCTACGTCATGAGGGTAGGCAGGGTAGACTTATTTGAGCTTTTAGTGCTGAGATGCTCGAGAAGTAGGAATGATTGGACAAAATAAATCGTGTTGCTCTGTTCCGAACTGATTCGAGAGCGTTAGTAAGGGTATTTTGGTGTGGGTCAAAATAGGATTGGCATATTCTAGTTTAGGATGCACAAACGTTTGGAAAGCAAATTGTTTAATAGGGGGAGAAGCGATGGAAAGGGTACTTCGTATATAACATAGAGCTCTGTTAGCAGAATTTATTATCTGGTTAGCATGCTGTATCCATGTTAGGTCGCATGAAATATCTACACCGAGGTATTTCAATGATTAAGTTTTTGCGATCTGGATGTTATTGGTGCTGTAATCGATAGCAACGTACTTGCGATGCCTGTAATTCGGAAGGTGGACAGTTTTGGAGGCATTTATTTACATGAGTCAAGTGTTACAGCAGTCCTGTATGTGAGAAAGGCCACTTTGTAACGCGAGATAGTCGGTGAAGTTTGTTATTGCTCGGTAAGTGATACAGTCGCCAGTGAAGAGGCGGATAATGGAAGAAGTATTATAAGGCAGGTCATTAATGTACATTAAAAAAAGGAGAGGCCCAAGCACGGTACCTTTCGGTACGCTTGAAATCACGAGTGTTGAGGAGGAAGAGTGGGAGTTAGCATATATGCACTGTTCATGGTAAGTTAAAAATCTTTGAATCCAGCTCAGAACGCACGGATGAATGTTAAGACTCGATAATTTCAGCAAAAGACGGCAATGGAGAACCTTATCAAATGCTTTTTCGAAATCTAAAAATGCTGCGTCAGTCGGGGTGTGGCTGTCTAGGTTTAAATGTAGGTCTTGCAGGAAAAAAGCAAGCTGAGTGTCACAAGAATGACTTTGGCGGAAACCAAGCTTATTTGGATTTAAAAAATTATGGGGGTTCAAGCATGGCTTGAACCTAGTGATAGAGCGAAAGCTGGGTGTTGCAGCTACAGCCTGTTTAACACCCGCTTTCTAATCCGCGGTTTTTCATATTTTTATTTAAATTAAGTTCCGAGGAAATTAAGGAGCCTTATGCTTTTGAGTGGACTCCACGAAATTGTGGACACCTGCACCTAACCAGGCCAAGATTCATATTTTTCTTGTATATTGTACATCTAATAATGTTTTTTCATTTTTTTCTTGTATATTGGTTTATAAGAATGGAAAGACGCAGTATATGTCTGACTTTCAAGGCTGTTCATGGTGGCATCGCACAACCGCTCCGCTTTTCTCCGCTTTATTTTTAATTGGTTCATATTCTTCGAGAGAGGTAGGATTTTCAAATCAGCTCGCAAGCAAGGATAGCCGAGCACGAGGACCGCCTTCACGATTGTGACTGTAAATTATCAGCACCTCACGGCTGGTGCGGTCATTACCAACGGAGGAAGCGGAGGAGGCTGCGATCGCTCTCGTGATAAGCTCAACCTCAGCCCTTTATATAATTAGCGACTCGAAAACCGCAACAAGAAATTACAGCAAATGCAGGATATCCACCATATCACTCAAATTACTTCTTGCCTCTCAAATGACTCACTGTTCAAAGCAGCTAATCTGGACACCAGCACATTCCTCCCTTCTGGGTAATGAGGGTGCCCACTATTTCGCCCGAGTACTCGTCAGCCAGGGCGATGAAGCAACCCCTCATGGGGTCGGCGAGGGACCGTGTGATTTCCTATCAAGAAACTACACTACACTTCTGTCAAACACGTACCCTATATACCCTCCGGCACACAAATCTCTCACAAAAGCACAGGAGGTCATCTGGCGAAAATTACAGACGCATTACTTTACAAATCCAGTCACCTACGCCCATGCATACCCTGCATTATACACCCCTTTAACTCATGCCACCAGAGGGAAAGCTTACACCACATACCAAGGGACATGCCCACGAGACCCCCTCCGCGGGATCTGCAGCTCTCCACCTTCGAGCTAGGACGCTATGCTCAGCTCGGACCCGCTAATCCAACTGCAGGCCATTGAGCGTGCAACTCAGGTCGCCGGAGCTCAAGGCCTCCTGGCCGCACCTAGCGCGGAAGTTCCTGCCTGCCTGGCTTCCTCAGTTAATAAAAGTTTATCCTCCTCCTTAACTGGTTCATAGAAAAGGAAAGGTGAAGTATCTGTCACATTTTTCTGTGGGCACCTGAACCGCGCCGTAAGGTAAGGGAAGAAAGTTTGAGTGAAAGGGGAAAGAGCGGTGCAACCGTGCACGGTGGAAATTGGTGCCATGGCGAAATCTCTGCATCGCGGCCAATGAAGCTTTCGCTTCACACATACGCACAAAACAAATAACGGACATTCAGAACTTAGCAATCTACTAACATAAAATATTGTTACAATGCGGCAAGCCGATGAAAACAGGAGAACAGAGAACATGGAGAAGATGCTGGATGACCGTGAGATGACGTTTATGAATATTGCCAGGCCTAGCGCGAGCGCTGCTGTCCGCGCCACTGCCCGCTTCTTCTTTCTTGGTCGTCCGTAACATGACCCGGGGCCACCGAGCGATCATCCCGATCGTGGACGAGTAAGTTTACCGATGTTGATGATTCCATATGGCATGGTGATGGGCGTGTCTGGATGCTTGAAGAAGAAGAGGAAGAAGGAAGAATAGAACGGCTTGCCGGCACGATGATTCCCGATGAACTTTGGCCCAGGACACTCTCGGGCCACACGTTCCTACGACTTTCTACGCATAAGTACCGAATGCCATGCGGGTCTATCGGAAAATCTTTCATTAGCGTTCTTTGCAATACGTCCCAAAAATATACTCCTTCCCAACAGTGTAAAAAAACATGGTCTATGGTTTCTGGCTTCCTGCATATTAAACCAGGGTATGAATAATCCCTCTTTCTCCAAAAATGTTTTCACCGGCAAGGTTCCGGTGTGCAATTTAAAAAAGAAGGTTTTGCTCCTGGCATCACCTGCATTCTTTTTACCCTTTTTAAAACATCTGCACCTGGGCCTCCATCAAGGCACAGGGAACATAATGTCACACAATGCACGATACAATTTCTTTCGTTTTACTGTAGACAAATAATCACTTGAGAACCGCGCTGAAAGGAGCCGAAAACTTGCTACGACTTTTCTATAAAAGCCCTTAATCCCTGCGGAAAAATCTTCCGTTGAAACCACGTACTCCGGTAGCAGCCGCCTCAGTCTGACTTGGCATACGGTGCTTAAGAACTGGTCGGTCGTGTCTCTAAAAAACAAAAAAAACGACTGACCAGCTGTCACAAAAACAGGTGGCCCAATCCTAGCCCACCATCTTTTAGTCGTCTGAACAAGTTAGTCTGGCTACAGCGCTCCCATTCAGATGCCCAGACAAATACAGCGAAATTTCTGTGCAGTTTCTGAACATAAAACCGTGAACAGTGCAACACCTGCGTAACATACCAGAGCTTACTGATAAAGAACAAATTGCAAACTGTGGCCCTTGCAAAAATAGATAGGTTGGTCCCTCTCCACTTTTCAGCTTTGTCCTTTATCTCTTTAGCCTGCCCTCTCAAATACTGTTCACTGTCATGGTAAGCCATAAGCGAAACTTCCAAGTACCTATGTGGTGTCGTCGTCCAAGGTACACTGGCAAACCGTTCAGGCGTAGATGGCCACATTCCATGCCAAAGTTCGAGGCATTTCGACCAGTTAACTCCATTATCGGTGGCGCGACTGAATTCACGCAAACACTTCAAAGCTTAGCATATGCCCCCCTCATTATCGGTAAAAACAGCGATGTCGTCTGCATACGCTAACAGTTTTACTTTGGCTGCTTGTACATTGAATCCCTGAATGCTATTATTCTTGGGTATTTTCAAATAAAGGGTCTCTATGTAGATGCAAAATAAAAGAGGGCTGACGGGACAGCCCTGGCGTACGGAACGCTGTACACTGATGGGGTCCCCTAAACATTTGTTAACAATCAATCTCGTCGTGCAGCTCCGGTACGCCAAAGCAACGCCCTCACGGACAACAGAACCGACATTCACATGGTCTAAAATGACAAAACAACAGTTCGTGAGCGACGCAGTCAGATGCCTTTGCCAAGTCAATCTGGAGAAAGGCCACCCGACCATTACTGTCATCACAGTATTCTAATACACTGCGCGCTTTATGGATATTGGTGAAAATTGAGCGCCCTTTGATCCCACACGTCTGATGAGGCCCACACCACTCAAGCAGCGAGTATGGCTGGCTTTAAATGCGCTCTTATTCATTTTTACAATATTACCGCTGTCTGTTGCCAGGTGACGCTGATCAGAAAATCCTGCCGTTGAGAGAACGGAAACACGCGGGAGGAACTCCTTAAGGGCCTGTCACACTAGCACGACATGACGCCGATTTGGTCTGCCAACAGCGCGTCTTCCTGATGTCTGCGTCTATGTCACACTGCGCCGACGGAAACAGTCGGCCGACAGTCGGTGTCGGCGGCGCGTCGCTCGCAAGACGGCTGTCGGCCGACGGTCGCCCAACTCCTATGTCACACTAGCCAGACAACGTGGGAAACCTCCCCACCGACCAGGCCCACTCATTCTCACTCTCTTCTCGTGTCATTATACGTTCATTTTCTTAATCCTTTTATTTTTTTTTTTTTACAATGCGAAATTCTCCTTTTTGTATAGCTACTCCCTATTTTATTTTTCATGGTTTATTCTCGTAACTACTTAAGGAACGCTTAATTTTAATTCCATTTCATATATTCGACCATACCAAAACATGCGCCTCAACAGTCGTGATTATGGGCCGAGACTGAATAGTGCCCTGTAATTTATGGCTCTGGTTGCCGGATCAGAACGACGTCAGTGTTTGAAAAACAAAAGCTGTCCACGGCGAATAAGAGACAGTGTATATTCAAAGCTAAAAAAAAAAAAAAAAAACGCTACCCTTGGGATCGAACTCACGACCTCCTGTTTGATAGCCAGCTGCGCTAACCACTGCACCACAAAAGTTAGGCCTAACCGGCACTTTCAGAGGTTGGGATATGGTTCTAGCTAATACGCTGTCTTGCAGTGTGAAAGTTGCAAAGGTAGCAGGAGCGTTTACCGCTTAACTGACTGTCCAGCTTGCTGAGAGTAAACTGCAGATAGTTTGAATCATGCCACAGTAGCAGGTAAAACTTTCGGCAGATTTTCTAAAACCTTAGGCGGATTTCACAGGGCCGGCCGCGGGACCACGACTGCTGTTGGTTCTGTTGTAAAGTTTAAACGCAAGTTCTGCGCTTTTTGCGCACACAATTCTTGAAACACATTGAATTATGCAACAAAAAATTATTGCGTGATGCGTAACATAGCGTTGAAATTGGGTTGCGAAGTAGCGACGCAGCGGCTAGACGTTAAACACAATGATCGAAGTGCGCAGGAGGATCGGCATCTCTGCTGGCTTCAGGAAAATAATCGCTTCTTTTCATCATTTCTTTGTCACGTGCTATGTTCATTTTGCACTATTCTGTGCAGTTCGGAAAAGCGGAAAGATTGCTCACGGTCCCGACGAGCGCCACAAATCTATGCGCCCCGAATTCACTCGCCCCGAAAAGAAAACGCTGCCGTTGATATTCCACACGCATTCGGCGGCCTTGAGTATTTTGGCGGCTCACGCTCGCGTTTCGGTCAGGGATTATGCATTGACTCTACTTTTTTACGTATATTAGTGCTGAAAGGTATTCGCTGTCGACGTGGTGTACTAGTCGGTTTTGCGTTTCGAGAAAGTTTTTGCTTGGCGGCCGATCTCTCGAAGACTCGGCCACCGACAGTCGGCAGACTGGTTTTGTCGGTGTCCCCGGCCTCAAAGCCTGTCACACTGGGAAGACATTTGGTTTTCGGTCGTGTTGGTGTCGTCGTCGGCCTAGTGTGACAGCTTGGTCGGCCGCAGACACGGTCGGCCGACGAGTTCGCCGACTGTCGGTGTCGTTGTCGGGTCTGTGTCGGTGTCGTGTCGCGCTAGTGTGACAGGCCCTTTAGAAGCCAATGCGTGTCAGCACCGCTCCCGTCGTCGTCACGAGGCTATGCTCTTTCCATAAAGCGTTGTTCTTGGAAAAAAAAAATGAAATGAGAAGCTTCTCTTGCGTGCCATGCACGCAGCCCGCTTCTGTCACGCGAGCGCCTCTGGTGTAGGAGGCAGACGCGTGTGGCAGCGTTTTCAGCTTGAGAGGGAGTCGTTCGGCTTCCACTGCTGTTATTGGTCGTTGCTTGGGAGAGGGTCAGACAGCAAGGGTAGCTACGAAGTGAAGGGGATGGGGGAATGGAGTTTGCCAATGCCGTGACAGCCGTTCGATGGGTGGCTGTGCCCACTCGTTGTCCACAAACGCACGGGCCGCGAGGCGTTTTCAAGCTGGAGCTGATACCGGGAGGCCGAAACGGGAGCGGCACGCCACGGGTTAGCGGAAGGCTGCAATTAACGTCGCTTCTTATCCAAGCCTATCCATGCGCTCAAGGATTGATGTGCATTTGTACACGCGCCTCCTCATCTGAAATAGAAAGCACAGTTTTAGGGCAAGAACCGAAGCGCCATTGCTGCTTTTCTATCATCTCACGCACATCGTGGTAAATTTGAGCAGCGCAGTTTGAACGCGACCGCGTTAAAAAAACCATTCTCCTGAAAATCCGGTATTGGCATTATCGGCATTGTGAATGACAAATCGCTGTCATGGATCTGTCAGGCAGTGGTTGCCAGGTCATAAGACCGACTAGGTGTCAGGTTACGCGACGCTGCGACAGAATATAAAGGCAGAGTTGGCAGGCGCTTGCATCTCGGGATTTGTATTTTAGAAGGAAGGGTGAGATTGGAATAAGCCTTCCAGGACCACCCTTGCATACCCAGTTCCTAGACCACGTTCGTACGGCTTGGCTAAAGCGGCGCTTTACGTGTATGTCTGGTGGTCCACTAATGAGTGTGGGTGGCATATTAGAGGCACAAATAAAGGAACACCGATTAAGCGAGTGATAAAGTGCATATACCCGAATATAATTCGCAAGGGGAGCCTGCAAACGGGAGCCATCAAAGTCGACCTCGGTCACCCAAGGCACAGGGGCTGCTTAGCTCACCCTTGTTGTTCTATATTGATTTCATCAAACTCCCACTAAGCTGAATCAGACATCCATATCCCATCAAGGACGCGGGATCGAATCTCTGCCGCGGCTGCTGCCTTTCGATGGAGGCGGAAAGAAAGGCGTTCGTGTGCTGTGCGATGTCAGTGCATGTTGAATACCAGATGGCCTTAATTTCCAGAGGCCCGAAGCCCTCAACAGCAGCGTCTCTCCATAGCCTGAGTCGCTTCGGGATGTTAAACCCCATAAACCAAACCATCTTAAATACGCTTTTTAAGCTGATGACACCACAGTCTGGACTGCTAGCTATTCCGCCGCGGAAATCGATGACCGGCTTCTAGAGGCAGAAAATATTGTGCACGCCTACGCCGCTAAATGCAGCCTCACTTGCTCCTCGGCTCCTGCCAACGCACACCTACCCCAGAAGTGTCAACTTGTGTTATGGCGACTAAGGAGTCTGTATAAATGTACGCTTCTGTTATGCACTCTATTTTATTTATGGCCTTCATAGAGTCGCGGACTGCATAAAGTTCCATCACAAGCGGGTCTAGATGTTCATATTCATATTCATTATGTACGTACGTATGTTTAGCTATATATATATATATATATATATATATATATATGTGTGTGTGTGTGTGTGTGTGTGTGTGTGTGTGTGTGTGTGTGTGTGTGTGTGTGTGTGTGTGTGTGTGTGTGTGTGTGTGTGTGTGTGTGTTTGTGTGTGTGTGTGTGTGTGTGTGTGTGTGTGTGTGTGTGTGTGTGTGTGTGTGTGTGTGTGTGTGTGTGTGTGTGTGTGTGTGTGTGTGTGTGTGTGTGTGTGTGTGTGTGTGTGTGTGTGTGTGTGTGTGTGTGTGTGTGTGTGTGTGTGTGTGTGTGTGTGTGTGTGTGTGTGTGTGTGTGTGTGTGTGTGTGTGTGTGTGTGTGTGTGTGTGTGTGTGTGTGTGTGTGTGTGTGTGTGTGTGTGTGTGTGTGTGTGTGTGTGTGTGTGTGTGTGTCGAGCTAGTAGCGGCTGTTCTGCTGACATTTTCTATAATCGAAGCGTATCTTTACGACGTGGCTGAGTCGTTTTATTCATTCACCTTTAACGCTCCAACATTCCAAGCATTCATCTCGAACAGAAGATGCACTCCGCCCAATATTTGAACAGACGGGAACCATCTAAACACGGGAGATAAAAGAGAATAGACGCCTAGGTGCGAAGCGTGGTCAGAAATGCGCTGGGCCTACCCCAAAGCACAGATTGAAACTGGAGTTAAACAATACTGCCGAAGTTCTCCTAGCAGTCCAACGCTTTACCCAAATCATTTGACTGCAGCAAGCCGCACTGGTAACTCATGGACCTTAATCTGACTAGCCCGCAAGGTATCATCCAAAAGCAAGTTGTACTGCCTGTGTGGTCAGAATCGTTCATATCCAATCCCTCAGCCCGAAGTATGCATCATCTGTTCCGCTGAGGCAAGCTGCATACGCGGGCCAAATACGTCCGGAAAAAATACTGGCAATATCTTTGGACTTTTACTAAGTATGGACGAAGCTAAGTCAGCGGTCCGGTACACGGTGGCGGTAGTGATACACCGACAACTAGTTGATGAGCTCATCGCCTGCGCGGACAGTATAGAAACGTCGAAAGAGGTGACCATTGCTTTGTACCTCTGTGTATGCCACCTAGCGACGCCTAACGGCACGTATAATCATGTACTCTTTATGAATGCCAATTACATCAAAAGATGAACTGGCCGCCAGAGTGTTGCAAAATCATGGCCACCTGACACACAAAAATATATTGTCTGGACAACGGCAAGGCATGAGACGTAATGAGTGCCCCAGGTCATGTCCCTCGTGACTCGAGCCATTCGTCCCCCGCCCCGCCCTGCGCCTCATGGCGACATACGAGGAGAGGCTGCAACAGTTCAAACTCTCTCGCAGAAAATTCTCTCCCCAAGCCATGGGGTTCTCCAAAGGGGAGAAGGTTAGATGGCGATGACTACAAACAAGAACAGTATGGCTTACCCGCAAGTTTTCTAATGATACTGCCTGGGTCCTGCCACTGCAAGTGCAAACTCTGCACGATAAAAAGCAGGCCTGCCCCACATGTTGTGGAACGGCCCAAATGATTCGCCTGACGATCCAAACGCAGTGCCAACTATTTTTGGGGTTGGATGGCTGCCCTGTCCAGCTCTAAACTCAGGGACAAGAGGGCCCTTGTAACACGAACACAGAAGCGGCAGCCACCGGTGTCCCGGATTATAGACCCCACAAACCCACACCCATTGAAAGTTTTTTC
The DNA here is from genome assembly GCF_055883805.1 of Amblyomma maculatum. NCBI lineage: Eukaryota > Metazoa > Arthropoda > Arachnida > Ixodida > Ixodidae > Amblyomma > Amblyomma maculatum. The sequence goes on along the minus strand of NC_139346.1, from coordinate 218,467,294 downwards.
AGCCAGTAAAAGTTCTCGCGTCATCGCTTAACTGTTTCACACAATTTGTTGCATTCGTTTCCGATTACTTGCGGGGAAACCAAGCGACTAAAATTAAACGGAAAGAAACAAATTATGATAGGAACCATTTTCTGAGGTTCTGTGTCTATCACCTGAACTGTTTCTTTTCCTGTTTTCTCTTTGCTAATATATTACGATAGAGACTCGCGTTCTGTCTTTGTTTAAATTAGGGAATAATAGGATTGGCTGTTCTTTTAGGGCAAAGTCTGGTGCAAATCAGGTCATTCGAGAAAAGTGTTCAGGTTTCGCACGGCTAATTAAATTTTTCACAAAAACAATTAACATATAGGCTCGTGTTTTGTGCATGATGTTAAATGCTTTGTCAGTTGCTTATTATTTTTGTGAACAATTCAGGAGAGGTATGTTGCACCAAGAAACTGTTTTCGCCAATAATTATTATTTCGTCTGGCGCATATGCTCAGGTCCAACATTTTCGCGTCAATTCTCGACACGTCTTTGTCCTTATGTAGCGAAAACATTCACTCAATGTTGCGGCTGCTAATGAACGACAGCACTGGAACGGCATTTTTGTTTTAACCACAGATACCGCCTGACACTGATAGAATGATACCAATTAGAGATTCGTTAGTCAGTTCCTGTCTTCTTTCTTAGTGAAACAGAATAGCTTGCACCGCCGCGCCAAGCTGGACGCTATAAACATACGATTTGAAGATCTGCCGATGCATTTTAAAGCGCTACTACAGGGCTAGCGGTTGATATGAATATGTTCGCGGGCAAAGCGTGTTTATTCGTCGTCGTCAAAACAAAAAGACAATAAACAAAAAACAAAAACCAAACTTTGTGGTCACTACGGTTGCCCACTTTAGAGAAATTCGATAGCATCCTTATCCATATTTTATTATCATTAACCTCCTTATCACTAATTTTGTCATCATTGATTTACTTATCACTAATTTTTGTATTACTAATTTTTTTATCACTTATTTCATTATTACTAATTTTTATTTATTTATTTGCAAATACTGTAAGCCATTGCAGCCCGTGGGAGAGTGGCACAATACACAAAAACTAGCTGCCAGCTTGATACATGGGACACATTGGTCAAGACCAAAAAACACACAAAACATACAAACAAATCTAGGAGAAAACCTTGGTGAACGATTGATAATAAGAATACATATTAGAAAAATTACATGAGATAATCTTAGAGCTGCTTAGCAAAATTATTTGATTCAGGTATTTTTACTTTCAAAGAATTCCAACCTGCAATGGTTCTTGGAAGAAAAAAAAAACTGTGTTTGAATGCTTCCGTGCGCGCAAACAATGGGACTAAGGAATTATTGTGGCTATGTCTGTTTTTTCGCGCTGTCTATCGCTTTATGCAATTATGCGATTCTATACTTACCCTACCTGTAAGAATTTTGTGCAAACATATTAACCTATTAACTTTTCTACGAGTCTGTAATAGAGGGATACCGCGTTGCTTCATCAGAAGTGTTTGGGAAGCTAGCCTTTTGTATTTGCTAAATACAGAGCGAACAAAGCGAATAGCTTTTCTCTGTACCCGCTGCAACTGATTTATGTTTTTTTTTGTGTGTGTTTTGAGGGTGCCAAATTACCGCCGCATATTCGAACTTTGTCCTAATAAATGCATTATAGGCAAGCAACTTTGTTTCAATCGGGGCCGTTTTGAGTTTCCGCTTGATAAATCAAACTTTCCTTAATGAAAAACTGCAGATGTCTGGTACGTGACTGGACCATGAACGATTGTTCGGGAGAGTAACACGGGAGAGATACTTATAGAACTTAACTCCCTTAACTAAACTGTCCTCAATCCTATAAGAAAATGGCTGGGCGTCTTTTTTCTAGTAATCCGTAATAGCACTCTTTTCTCCGCGTTAAGTTCCATGCCCCATATATCTTGCACCAATTGCAATCTCAACAAGTGCATTTTGCAATAGAGCATGGTCATCCGTGGATAAAGCTTCTTTAATAACAACATAATCATCAGCGATAATCTGACAGACACATCTTTTTTCAGTACATCAACCAAATCAATAATATAAGTTAAAAACAAAAGCGGGCCTAATACGCTGCCCTGTGGGACACCAGAAGAAATGCGCAGTACAGCAGATAAACCACCCTCAATGTCAACAAACTGTGTTCTATCGCTAAGATATGGTCCGTATTACAAATTTACTAATCACTAACTTCTTGTCACTTATTTTCTTATTACTGTTTTCCTTTTCACTCACTTATTACCACTAATTTTCTTATCACTAAGTTCCTTATCATTATGTTTCTTATCACTCATTCATTTTACTAATTAATTATTACTAATCTTGTTATGACCTCTTGTGCTTTCATTTTCGTCAGCTAATTCATCATCAACCGGACTATATACCCACTGCAGGGCGAAGGCCTCTCCCATTTTCTTCCAATTAATCCGGTCCTGTGCTAGCTGCATCCACTTGACCCCTGCAAACTTCTTAATCTCATTAACACACTTAATTTTCTGCCGTTCCCTGCTACGCTTACCTTACTTTGTAATCCAATTGGTTACTTTTAGAGACCATCGGTTATCCTCTCTTCGAACTAGGTATCCCGCCCATGCCTATTTCTTCTTCTTAATTTCCACTAGAATGTCGGTAACTTGAGTTATTTCTCTGACCCACTCTGCACGCTTCCTATCTTTTAATGTTACCCCTACCATTTTTTGTTCCATGGCCCTCTGCGTTGTCCTCAACTGAAGCAGAACCCTTTTCGTTAACCTCCATTTTTCAGCCCCATAGGTCAATACCGGTAGGATGCAACACACTTTCCTCTTGAGGGACACCGGTAAGCTGCTTGTCATAATATTTGAGTACCTTTCAAATGCGCTCCTACTCAATGTTATTCTCTTAGTTATTTCGCTTTCATTAATTATCTTATCATAACAACTACCATCAACATAATTTGGCTTCAGTTTTTCTAGACACGTTTTTGCCTCAGGTTTTGGCGCCACAACATAGCCATTAATGCTTTCGCATTAAGAGGGTCTTTGCAAGACGGGGGAAGTCTTTGCCGTAATAAGGAGGAACTATGGATGTGAAAAGTGGCTCTCCAAGAAAATAGGAAAAAGGGGCAGCAGCGCAATACCTCTGAACTCGCATTTGCGGTCACTGCATGCTAGAGTGCATACTCCATTAAAAAAAAAAAAAGGAGATGCTTGAACTATTGCTCTAGTTTCCTGGTGTGTGCGCCCTAATATGTGAAACGTGATTTTACTGACTGCTGTCTTAGGTTGGACTCAGGCTTAGATTACTGGTCAGAGTTGCGCATTTCGGCAAGTGTTTGAGATGTCGTTAAGGAAGTAAACTGGCTTCAACGCAAGTTAGTAAGAAGCTAGATGAAGACGTGCTTTTTTCTATTACGCGCTGCAAAGTTGAAGTTACGTGTTATCATTCGTCCTGTTGCAATGGCGTACACACGTGTTATCTTTGTTGATTGGCAAATCATGCACTGTAGTACCTTTGCAACTCGGCAGGAAGCATTAAATCGGTTCGCAATCATTTGCATAGAAGGCATAGAAGGCAGAAGAAGGTTTAGAGTAACAACAATTGCGCCTTCCACAATGTTTGCTTTGAATAATCCTTTCCGCTGGTAATTGCTTAGGTTGATTTAAAATTCTCCTTTATTTTTTTAGCCCTTTCCTTCTTTGGGCACCGAGCACTCATCAACTTTGGTCGGGACTCGAGGAGCAACGTTTGAAGACCTGCACCTTCATTAGGAGCATAGACCGGGAAAGCTGTGAACTTCCTTCATAATTGACGGCTTCGGGAACACACCATCGACGCAAAATGACAGGATCAGAAAGCAAGCCGTCCTAGAGACGACGTGGCTTAAAATCGTGTTTGCGGGTGCCAAAGCGACACTTCTTCAAATTAAGTTGGAGCCCGGCTTGGGTTAAAAACTTCAACACGCACTCCAAACGGAGAAGGCGGGTCTCAAAATCAGAAGAGAAGACGACAATGTCATTTAAATAGCAGATAGATGTTTTCCACTTCAAGCCATGTAGAACCGAATCCATCATGCGTTCAAAAGTGGCTGGCGCATTACAAAGTCCGAAGGGTATAACGTTGAATTCGTATAGGTCATCAGGTGTTACAAAAGCAGTCTTGGCGCGTGCGGAATCCGCTAGAGGTACTTGCCAATATCCTGATCGCAGGTCTAACGACGAAAAGAATTCAGCTCCTTGTAAGCAGTCGATGGCATATCAATTCTAGGCAGCGGATAAACGTCTTTGCGGGTGATGTTATTAAGGTGCTAATAATCGATGCAAAACCGTATAGTGCCACCCTTTTTTTTTACAAGGACGACTGGCGAGGTCCACGAATTACTGGAAGGTTGAATTACAACCCGCTGATGCACGTCGTCCACTTGGTCTTCAGTCCACTTGGCCTTCAGTAATATGTCGTTCAGCTGCCGAGACATGGTATCGGCTTTGACGCAGTCGCCTGTGGGTACCGGTATCAATCTCGTGGGTGACGGTAGGCTAGCGACCGAGTAGGCTTTTTGAAATATCGAACGAGCAGCGATACTTGCTCAGTAATGGAAGAAGCTGGGCGCGCTGCGGTATGGCGAAGCTTGTATCGACAGAATCCGAAAAGATTTTGGCTGCAGCGGAAGCAGTAGACTCATCCAGATTAAAAGATTGGGCAGGAAGAGGGGAGGAGTCAGCGCTACGGTCCGGGACGATTAAGGCATTGATGAGCTGGACATAATCGAGGTACACATCCCAAAGAAAAGTGGAGGGGCTCAGAAAAGGGTTAGAGACCTCAATTATCCGGCGGCAGTCTTGGACAGTGAGCACAGCGAAGGGTAGAAGTAGGCCATTGCGACATGCGAAGCTGTAGGGCAGTGTAAAAATGACGGTGCCATCAGAAGCAGAGAGGCAAGAAACAAGACTGGTGATAGATGATCATGGGGGGACCTTGATGTCGGCAGCCGCAGTCAGTTCACTGAGCACTCTTTCCTGTCCCTTCTTCGCTTCGCCTTCAGGCTTCTTTCGCGCTGTTTTCACTCAAGTCACTGAGCGCAGGAAACAAATGCGTGCCAGAAGCGGCCAGCGCTGGGAGAAGTTCGATTTCGGCGTGAGCGCAGTTGATGATGGCGTCATGGTTGCAGAGAAAGTCGCAAACTAAAATGAGAGCATGTGAGCACGACGACCGTGAATGACAACCCTGCCTGCGCAGGTCACCAAAGGCAAGACACGCTGCGCATTATCGGTGTGAAGCGAAAGGTCCGATAAAGGCGTCATCACTTTTCGCAGCTTGCAGTACAGTTTCCGACTCATCACAGACACAGTATCAACATAGATCGACAGTATCGAGCCAGTATCGACAGAGATGAAGGCAGCCAGGCCCTCCACAACAACGTCAAAAACATTCGCAGGGTCAATACAAGTCCTTACATTGGTCGACGTACTCGCAGTGCTTGCCTCGGGAACTGCGGTAACTGGTTTTCCTGAGGTGCATTGGTGTATCGGCGCAGCGGTGAAACTGAGCGCCGCGGTGATGGAGAATGGCTGCGAGCAGGCGGTCGGTCGGCAGAATAGGATAGACGTGGCGTGGGTTCAGGAGGCACGTAGATGTAGGAGCGTGAGTAATCCTCAGGCGGCACGATGCGGCGACGACAGTAACACATAATGTGACCAAGGACGCACCACTCATAACAAATCGGTAGATTGTCCCGAGTGCACCAGCGGCTCGCTCGAAGAAGGGTCGGCCGAGGGGGATTGAAAGCGGCTGGCTGCGGTGGAGGGCGGAACGGGATAAACGAGTCGTACAGGCGGTGCCTGAGGACGTCGGCGTACATGGGCAGTACTGCGATAAGGGTCTGCTGAGAAACGGTTGGTAGCATCTCGTGAATCACAGCCTAAAGAGTCAGGGCCAAGTTAGATGGAGTGCCCTGAATGCTGTGAAGAAAGGACAGTTGGCGTGCGATCTCCTCGCGCAGAGTCCTTAATGTGGTCAAGCAACGAGCTGCTGGTCGCTGACACAGCCAGGCTGGATATTGAATCAAGCTGCATGGATGGTGGTGGTACGAGAATGGGCTGTTTGCGGAGATCATCTTAGCTCTGACAAAGCGTGAAGATCTCGGCAACGATGGTGGGGTTCTGGACAACAAGCATCTGGAATGCGTCTGGCTCGGTGCTTTTAAAAAACGTATTTAGTGCGATCCTCCTCTGGCATGGACGCGTCTACACGGGTGCACAGGCTCACAACTTATGCAGCTTGTGAAAGATTCGCCGTGCAGCTGGGTTTTAGATCGCAGGTGCTGCTCGGTGCGCAGCTTTCGAACAGCAGGGTGGCGAAATATGTCAGAAATGGCCCGTGTAAAGGCAGACCAGGTGGTAAAGTCTGCCTGGGGGTTTCGGTACCACAAGCTGGCATTGTCTGTAAGGTAGAGCTCGACGTTGTTCAGCTTCATGGCGTCTTCCCATCAGTTGTGGCTGCTGACCCGCTCGTAGGAGGCAAGCCAATCTTCCACATCGTGATCGTTGGTCCCAATGAAAATGGCCGGGTCCCGTTGTCGGAGAACGCCTGGGCAAACGGCAGGGGTAGGCGAAAAGCAGAGGTCTGGCTCACGTCGGTGGTCCTAGTTGGTGCGGTAGTTCGGCTTCGTAGCTCTAGGATGGTAGCCGAGGGGTCGAACTCGACCTCCTAAAAGTTATAATGGGGTTTCTAGCAGCGAAGAAAGAGGACCCGAGAGAGACCTCGGAAACCGACCGTCCTAGGTTTTAACTTCATGGGTTGGTTGGTTGCACAACTTTTAATTCCATCGGAAATGGGCGTCTTCTTCCCCGCCCCCGGCAGAGTCGTGCGCCCGCGGATTAGAGGCTGGCAGGTAGCCCTTGGCGTGTTGCGGCCTCTTCCGCCAGATGGACGGTGCGGTGCTGGATCGCCGGGTCCGCGCTATGCCGCAGGGTATCCCAGGCTACTCTACTTGTAATATTTTGTCCTATCTCTGGAGATTGTGGGCACTCCAAAATTATGTGATCGAGGGTCCCTTTCGCCCCACAGTGTTTGCACAGATCATTCTCCCTAAGGTCTGGTAGCGCGTGAAATGCCCAGACTGGGTTCATGAACGTATTAGTTTGTAGCCGCCTCCACGCGACAGATTCTCTATTATTTAGTCTAACATTTGGCTGAGGTACCAGTCTACGTCCCAATTTATAATAGTCGATGATTTCCCCGTAATTTTGCAGATGTTCGTCGTATGCCCAGTGTTCGGGGGGCTCGACGGCTACCCGGAAGTAGAGAGCTCGGGCTATCTCGTGAGCCGCCTCGTTACCAGGGGCGGCAGCGTGAGCGGGTGTCCAAATTAACTGAATTTTTCTATTCAGCATTCTTTCGGTGAGGATTTCGGCCGCCTCCGGCGATATCCTCCCCTTCCCAAAATTTTGAATGACAGTTTTGCTGTCGCTAATTATGAACTTGGCTTCCGTTCCTACGCAAGCTAGCGCTATCGCAACTTCCTCCGCAGTCTCTACGTTGCGGCCTCTGATGGCTGCCGCGGATACCGGCGCCCCTCGGCCATCGACTACCGAAGCTACCGCCGCACCTGTTCTGCCACTTGCCGCATCAACATAGACTACTTTCTTCGCTCCCATGTTTTTGAACAATCGCTCTAGAGCTTCGGCTCGTTTGGCCCTTCTTTCGACATTAAATTCTGGATGCATATTTCTAGGGAAGGGGGGGACTACCAAGGCATTCCTGATTTCACTATTAATTGTGACTTTTTTTTGAACTCCTCTGTCTGGATTGAGATCTACTTTTGCAAGGATTACTCTGCCTGTCTCGGTCGTGCTTAGTCTCTCTAATTGAGAGACTCGCACTGCCTCCGCCAATTCTGCCCACGTGTTATGCACCCCGAGTTCGAGCAGTCGTTCGCTCGAGGTACCCATGAGCAGCCCTAGCGCCTTCTTAACGCATCTTCGAATCAGGCAGTCTAACTTCTCTTTTTCGCCGGCCTTGATGTCCAGGTAGGGCGTGGCGTAACTGACTCTGCTTATTGCGTGCGCCTGGATTAGTTTCAGTGAATTTCTCTCCTTGAGGCCTCTTCCTTCAGTGGCGACCCTCCTCAAGAGCCCGAGGGTTTGCATCGCGTAACTTTCTAATTTTTTCATGACCTTTCCATTATGGCCGGGAGATTGGATGACCATCCCCAAAATTCTGATCTGATCTACTTTTGGCACCGATTTGCCCTCCACCTGATTATGAAACTTCCCGCTATTCTTGCAGCGGAGGTACTTTGGGTTATAAACAAACATCTCAGATTTATGCGGGGAGCACGAAAGTCTCCTTTTAGTCGCGTAATCGACAATGATGTCGGTCGCTGCCTGCAGGCGTTCCTCCGTACTCGCATCGCTCCCATGGTTAATCCAGAGGTTGATATCGTCCGCATACATGCTAAAATTTAGTCCCTTGATTTGGTTAAGTTTACTCGGGAGGCCTCTCATTGCCACGTTGAATAGGAAAGGCGATAGCACTGAGCCATGCAACGTGCCTTTGCTTCCTAAATCTATCGTAGGACATTCTAAATTTTCAAATATCATGCAGGCTTTTCTGCCCGATAAGAAGTCTTTTATGTAGTTGTACGTTCTCTCCCCTACTCCGAGCACTTCGAGCCCTTCGAGAATAGCCTCGTGCCGTACATTGTCGAATGCCGTGGTGAGGTCTAGGCACAGGATCACTTTGGCGTCTCTCGATCGCGAGTCTGTGATATCATGCTTTAGTCTGAGCATTACGTCCTACGTGCACAAGTGTGGTCAGAAACCGACCATTTCGTGCGGTCACAGGTTGTTTTGCCCCATGAAGCACGTTAATCTCGTCTGTATTACGTGCTCCAGCAACTTCCCTACGCATGAGGTTAGGGAAATTGGTCTTAAGTTTTCCAATTGCGAGGGTTTTCCCAGTTTGGGTATTAGTATTATGCTTGCCGTTTTCCATTAATCTGGCAACTGGCTCGTTTCCCAAACTTTTCCAACGAATTCCGTTAGAAGACTAATAGAGTCATCGTCCAGATTCCTTAGCATTTTATTGGTGATCCCATCGGGGCCCGGGGCTGATTTAGTTTTAGTCTTACAATTTCCGCCCTTACCTCTGCCTCCGTGATGGGGGCGTCAAGCGCCGCTTTGGGCGTGCCACCGTAGCTCGGGAGGGGGGAACGCTGGTTGTCTGCAACGTACGTTTTTACTAACTTATTCATAAACGCCGCATCGTCTCCTTCAACAGCTTGATCTCGCGCCATGCGCTCGCGGTGAACTGCTGCCGGAGCTCACCTTCTTCTTTACAAAACAAATAAATATTAAAAAAATACAGAAACATTACTGGGCGACGGCAATAGTAAAAAAAAAAAAGCAATTTGCGACTGAGCGCACTGCATTAATGATCAGTCGTCTTCGAATACAAGGTGTTAATTCTTTCGGTGATTACCCCTTGGTCAAGCGTTCGTATATGCCGGTCTATATCTGGACATTCAGAGGTTCTACCTCCGATGTTTTTTTTCTGGCTAAACAGCAAAAAAATGAAGTGGATGTGGAGGTAATAACCTAACAATAACAAGCTCGAATCAAACGATCGCCTTTCCCCAACAAACGTCCTTAATTAGCTCACCTAATGCCAAGCATTGTGTGCCTTTCTCACTACAGGCTGACCACACGGGGAGGAGGAGGTGGAGGGGGCGGAGGATGGGCTGCGGTCTGTCGTGCTCGGTGACGACCTGGCACCCCGAGGGCTCGGCGCACGAGCGCTTCCCGGGAGGCCGCAGCCCACGGGCGGTCCGCGTGTGGCCCATCCGCCCAGCGGCGCGGGTTGGTCCCGACGCCTCCGGGTACCGGTCATCGCAGGGCCTAGCTCAGGACAGCTGCTGCCACGCCGACGACACGGCCGCCCGGCCGGACTCGGCGTACGAGGCCAGTTCGGTGGCCTTCGAACTGCCGGACGTCCACTCGCTCCACCCGCTCAGGGTCACGGTGAGTTTCGAGGGCTTGGCAACGGCAGTGGGTAACTCACGAGTGTAATTGTAGTTGGACGCTACGTCACGAAAGCATGCGCAATTGATAGCTGATGTGACCGTCTGGTCAACGGCTCTGCTTTAATCAGTTGTATAATACAGGACCGCGCTTTTGTTTCTTTATGAGCATAAGGAGAGGATGCCATGCGATGAAAACAACAAAAGCAAAGCCGTGGTGGCTAACTCTTTGCGGACACTGCAGAATCCCTCCATATGAGTATAAGGAATCGAGGCGTAGAAATCAGAGAGAGAGAGAGAGAGAGAAGGGAGAGAGCTGCAGGTGCATACCACGCGTACTTTTGCAGCTCCACTGGTTGTTGAGTGCCGGTCTCGTCGGCTACATATCGATAGCGACGAAACGCAAAAAAGCTCCCATGTGCTGTGCAATGTATTATTTCTTGGTAAATGACTCCAGGTGGTCTAAATTTGCCCGGAGCACTTATTTTTCTCGCTCCGTTCATTTCTCATGCCGTGGTTGAGGTGTAAATTGAGAATTGAAGCAGTTACTGAAAAGCATTTATGGAAAGCATTTTTTGTAGGTCGGACAGGTTTATGCTGGGTAGTGTAATTTCATTACAACACGCCTTCACACTTCAGACGCCCCTGTGACGTGTTCCGCCGGTTCGCTACACCAGTAGCGAAAATTCATGAAAGGAAACGTTGCAGACTGGAAAGATTAGTGCAAATTTGATTTTGTAGTAACCATGTGCAGAAGAAGTAAATATCACATACAGGAGGGTGGGTAATGCTGACTAAGAAAATAGAGATAATGGGTACACATGAAACAAAACTACGGCAGAGAACAATATACTTATTGTGTCGGCTCTCTACCAGATCTGCTGAAAGCTTATTTCAAAATCATCGTTGCTTTTCAGCGGTTCTAGCTTATTTTGATTCACTCATTTCATTCTCTATATGGATGTTTAGGATCCATTCGGTTTTGAAATTTCTTGGATTGTGCTATTGTTCTCCACTTCGACGGTGAATTCATGTTCATCATCATCATCGTCATCATCATCATCATCAGCCTGACTAAACCCACTGCAGGGCGAAGGCCTCTCCCATATGTCTCCAATTAACTCGGTTCTGTGCTAGCTGCATCCACTTGAACCCTGCGAACTTCTTAACTTCATCCGCCCACCCAACTTTCTGCCGCCCCCTACTACGCTTTCCTTCCCTTGGAATCTAGTTTGTTACACTAAGCGACCATCGGTTATCCTCTCTTCGCACTACATGTCCTGCCCATTCCCATTTCTTCTTCTTAATTTCCACTACAATGTCTGTAACTTGAGTTATTTCTCTGACCCACTCTGCACGCTTCCTATCTCTTAATGCTACCCCTACCATTTTTCGTACTTTAGTCCTCTGGGTTGTCCTCAACTTAAGTAGAACTCTCTTGGTTAGCCACCACGTTTCAGCCCCATAGGTGAGCCCAGGTAAGATGCAATTCTGTTGTATACTTTCCTCTAGAGCGATACCGGTAAGCTGCTAGTCATATTCTGCGAGTGCTTGCCAAATGCGCTCCATCCCAATCTTATTCTTGTTGTTATTTTCTTTTCATGGTCCGGATCTGCGCTTATTACCTGTCCTAAGTAGACATATTCGCCTATTACTTCCAGTACTTCGCTACCTAATGTAAACTGCTGTTCTTTCCCGAGACTGTTCAACATTACCTTAGTCTTCTGCATATTGATTTTCAAGCCTACCTTTCTACCTTTCCTGTCTAGGTCACCAATAATTATTTGCAGTTCATCCCCCGAGTTGCTTAGCAAGGCAATGTCATCAGCAAATCGCAGATTACTGAGATTTCCCTAACTTCTCCCATTCCAAGTCTCTGAATACCTCCTCTAAGCAAGCTGTGAATAGTACTGGGAGATTGTGTCTCCTTGGCTAACACCTTTCTTTATGGGAATTTTGTTACTTTCTCTATGCAGAACTATGGTTGATGTGCAGCCACTATATATATCTTCCAGCACTTTCACGTACGGCTCGTCTACCCCCTGATTTCGCAATGCCTGCATCACCGCCGAGGTTCCAACTGAGTTAAATGCTTTTTCGTAATCAATGAATGCTAAGTATAAGGGCTGGTTATATTCCGTGCATTTTTCTATCACCTGATTGATGGTATGGATATCATCGATAGTAGAGTACCGTTTCCGAAAACCTGCTTGATCCTTTGCTTGACTGCAGTCTAAGGTTGTCCTGATTTCATTGCTAATATTGAATATATAGGATGTATTATTTATGTACCCGATTTTTGCAGTGTTTCTTTTTTTCCTGTATTCCTTTTTGCCCACTCCCCTCTGAAATGCCTGTACGGCCCTGAGGGTAAAGACAAATAAATAAATAAATATTAGCGATTACCTTAGTAAATACCTTATACGTAAGAGACAGAGCTGATTGGTCCGTAATTTTTAAGGTCCTTAGAGTCCCCTTTCTTGTGAATGAGGATAATGTTTGCATTCTTCCATGGTTCCGGTACCGTCGATGACACCAGGCACTGCGTATACAGGGTGGCCAGGTTTTCTAGCACGATATCCCCCCCGTCCTTCAGCAAATCTGTAGTTATCTGATCCTCTCCAGCTGATTTCCCCCTTTTCATAGTTTCTAGTGCTTTCTTCTCGTCCTTCGTCCCTGGTGGAACGTCTGACTGTTTTTCCCTACCGCCAGTCTCATTACGGTCCTGACTACTTTGGCTACTGTAGAGATCTTTATAGAACTCCTCGGCTACTTTGACTATATTTTCCATATTAGTGATGACGTTGCCCGCCTTGTCCTTTATCGCATACATCTGGTTTTTGCCTATGTTCAATTTTTTCTTTACCGCTTTAAGGCTTCCCCTGTTCTTTATAGCATGCTCAATTTTCTCCATGTTATACTTCCTTATATCGGCCACCTTGCGCTTATTGATTAACTTTGATATCTTGGCCAATTCGCTCTGGTCTGTTGGATTGGAAGCTTTTATACTCTGGCGTTTTTTAATCAAACCTTTTGTCTCTTTAGACAGCTTACCGGTATCCTCTCTAACTATCTTACCGCCCACTTCTACCGCACACTCAGTAATGATATCTCTGAAATTATGGTTCATTGCTTCTAGGGTAATGTCGCTATCCTCGGTTAGAGCTGAATATCTATTCTGTAGCGAGATCCCGAACTCTTCTGCCCTCCCCCTCACCGCTAATTCGTTGATGGGTTTCTTTCTTACTAATCTGTTGCGTTCCTTCTTCAGATTTAGGCTAATTCGGGACCTCACCATCCTGTGGTCACTGCATCGCACTTTCCCGATTACCTCTACATCTTGCATAATGGCGGGGGTTGAACACATTATGAAGTCAATTTCATTTTTAGTCTCCCCGTTAGGACTTTTCCATGTCCATTTCCGGTTCTTCCGTTTGTTGAAGAAGGTATATGATTCTTAAGTTACTGCGCTCTGCAAACTCAACTAGTAACTCCCCCCTGCTATTCCTATAACCAACGTCATTGTCAGCTACTGCCTGTTCTCCTGCCTGCTTTTTCCCTACCTTGGCATTGAAGTCGCCCATTAGTACAGTATACTGCGTCTTTACCATTCGCATTGCCGATTCTACATCTTCGTAGAAGCTTTCAACTGCCTGGTCATCATAACTACATGTAGGTGCATAGGCCTGTACAACCGTCATGTTCATACCTTAGTTTTATATTTAAACTTTCATCGAGGCGGATAGATTCAAATTGTGCCGCGGGTTTGTCTCGTGTGATCACTTGGTTTATTAGTTTTGACAAAGTGGCTCAACGAATGGAGGCTGATTCATTCAGTACATACTTTCATACTTTTATTTGCCATCGTTTTATTAGCGTTGGTTTTCGCTTCAAGCAGGATACAGCTCCCAAACAACTGTTCCGATTTAGAATGGGTGCGAAAATATTAAACACGGAATCACTTCTTAACAAAGCGGTTTGTAATGGAATTTCGAGGCGCGAATGAGCACAGTTGCAACGCTCCTTAGCCCTGTTGAATGCAACCTTTTCTTGCTTTGTGGATGGTTTGTCCAGCTTGCCATTGGGTTACTGCATGCGAATATGATGCAAACCACGGCGTCCTGTAGGCAGAACGTTTTCCGATGAAGTACCAGTTAAAATGTTTACGTTTGAAACCGTCCTCTGAACGGCTATCGTAGAAGACCGTACCCATGTGTGCGCCCTTTAGCGTGGGTTAGGTCCAACCCACTTTCTACGAACAAGTTTTTTTAGGGCGAAAGCCTTTAATGACTCATGCTCGTGCGTGGCCACGATCGTGTCCGTCAGTCCGCCCGTCCGTCCATAACGCTGTCGTTACGTGGGATGCGGTAGCTGGCAGCTGGCGTGGCCGAGCACTAACTGGACGTAGGGCCTCCTGACATTACGTCTGGAGCTGCCAACTCGGACATCTTTTATTTGGAAGGGTGATGTCAGAATCAGCCTCCCGGGACCCTCGTACTCACGTTATTCCTAGGCCACGTAGGCACGTTCATATGGCTCTCTTATAAATCGAGGCCTTATATGTTGGCTGGCATAGTTTACGCTATAGCTAGCTTACGCCCTTAAAGACGGAGCTTAAGTTGCCCTAGTATCGTACAGCAGGCATCAGCGGCGTTTCAAATTGATTTACAGGAAAGAATTTACAGGAATTTTTACATTTAGAATCTTCTTCCTCCCCGGTCTGTGTTAAGAAAACTCAGTCCGGGCAGATGTAGTTACCGGCTTGTAATCGCCTCCAGATGCGGGCTTCATTGTTACTGAGAGGCCGATCTGGGGGAGGGTAGACTTTTCGATCTATTGTTTGTGAAATTCAGTGATCTCATTGTATGTGATAGTGCAATCTATAATTCCTTTGCATTCGGGCTGTTCTACTACTGCCCGGTGGTAGAGATCTCGGGCCAGCAGGTGCGCATCTTCGTTGCCAGGGACAGACTCGTGTGCTGGCATCCATATGATGGATATGGTTCTGATAATGGGATTTGCGAGAAGAATATTTTTGGCCTCCTCTGAGATCCGTCCTTGTGGAAAATATGGGTAAATCACGTGACACAAACGCCACTGCTGACGTCGCACATGTTTAATGTATGCAAACACAAAGACAAGTAACCTTAAGGCCGACGACGTCATAGAAACCACCGACCAGTAAATGCCAGGTCATTTCATGTGCCAACTCCCTCCGCCTGCCTCAAAGGTCGAAGAACGCACATCTGGCCTTTCTGATCCGCCCCGCGAAGTAGTGCTTCCGCACAAGTGCTTTCGAGCTTCGCCCACCAAGAACTCTGCGTGTTTAGGTGAGCATAGGTTTCAGCAATGAACCGCTTTTTTATTTGACATAACAATGCAGCTCACTGAATTCTGTTCACTCACGGAGCCAAGCAACAAAGAAAAAACAAAAAAGTGGATGTCCGCTGTCATGCTCTCATGAAGCCCAGGGTCAGGACACCATGCCCCATGAACGCTCAAACTCTACACTTTGCAGCCGTTTTGTTTCTCACATCCAACTTAACCGTATGTGCGGGTCATTTTTCTGCAATGGGTCTACGGAAAGATACTTCGTTACCGATACAGGGCTTCGGCGATATACGGAAACTTCAGCCCGAGGCATATGGGCGTGTAGTGCGTAGCTTGGTGATCGTCCCTGAACCGGTTTCGCAATGCGGCGCAGCCCTGTTTGAGGCCACTGTCACGGTCCTGCGGTCACCCCCGTGTCACGCTTCGGCTGTGTGTGTATGTGGCGTCGAGGAGCGCGTGGTAAAAGTGGGAAAAAGGTTGGCTGGATCGAGCATGTTGGGCTGCCGATCACGTCCGCGTGGCCCGTTGGCCTGACTCTTACAAGGACATTCATTACTCTCGGGCAGCAGACGACCGGTTCTGACAGCTCTCATCAGCACGGGGGATCACATTGTGCTGGAAGTGATGGAGAAGACCACGATACAACTGACTCGATTCGTTGATGCCCGGTCTTTGTAATGCATCAACGTTTATAGGTCACCAGGTCGGTGGATGCATGCCCTCCTTTGTTGAGGGCAGAAACAGTTTAACAATGAACTCTAAACCCTATCATGAAGTCAGCCTTTACTGCCTGACTGCCTCTCAAGGAAGAAAATGCGCAGGTTTCTTGAAATGAAAGAATTGGTGGGAAGAAAAAAAAGCGCACCTATACCCTCGCCCACCGCTTTGTGGAGTTTTCTACGTTACTAGTGATTACTACTTAGTAATGACTCTCAAAGGGATGAGTATTTTACTTCACCCGCAATGAATGGCTGAGCCTTGAATGTCATGCTTACTGACAATATTACTCGGGGCGTGAATGCAACAAAATATCCAGCGCACAACGACACTTACCTGAACTATATTCCGAACCATTCTGGTCCGAACATAGCAAGGAAAAACTTGGCGTAAAAACGAAGGAGAAAAGAATGAAGAGAAAAATTACACGACTGCGCTTAAGTCTTCTTAAGAGCGCAAATGGCGAAAACCACTTTACAGGACGGTTTCAATAACTGCCTTGGCATTACATCCCTACTATCATACTATCATACTCAAAACTATTGGTGCTGTCGTCACTGTCATCGATACTATCATCATTATCACCAATTTACTACATCATCGTTGTCATCGCTACTGTTATCCTCGAGCTAGACAAGCACAATTAAGATCGGTTTACTTTGGTCTTGGTGTGACTACCTATAGTGGTCTGTTCGCTAGACTGTGGATCGGAGGGACAGTGGTTTCACTCCCGGCGGAGACATATTTTTCAAGGCAAAAGCCTTTAATGCCTCATCGTTGTCGACAGAAGGTAGTCAGCAGAGGTGGCACGCTTTCGAGAGCGAGAGTTAAAAATAAATTAATAAACCTTCTCTCCACCGGGAATCGAACATCCATCCCTTGGATCCCCAGCCCAGCGCTTTACCAACTGTGCCACGCCTCAGATTTTTTTTTCAGCATGGTATTTATTACATGCTTTTAAATTCAGCGTAGAGCTATATACGTTATTGACAGAGTAGTCAGCCTGTAGGCGAAAAGTCCAATTGAAACATGCAACACAACACCACACAACTAGAATACGACTTAGCACAACTTCACTAAAACGGTGGCAAAGAAAGACAACACATCAACAATGGCAGCCAGTTCGGTTGATAGTCACTATCTTCGTAAGTGTCTCTAAGCAGGTGCACCATCTGTCCGAAATGAGTAGCGGGGAGACGAGAGGCTTAGCATTCCGACCCAACATACGCGTTTTCCTCAGGGTATGCAGTCCAAGGAGGAAAATCATGTCAAAGGGTTCGTGGTCATGTTCGGTGGTTATCAAGTAACGCACACTGTGGGAATTCAAAATAAAGTATTTCTTCAATGTTCTTTGCAGAACGTTCCAAAATAATATTGCATCTTTGCAGGCACTAAAACAGTGTTCGATGGTTTCAGGTGTATCACATAACCGACAGTTAACTGAAGAAACGAAAATATTTTTTTTTTCTGAAACCACACTTTAACAGGCAAAACCTCGGCATGATTAACACATCATGCCCCATGCAATTAAAATAGAGTGAACGATATAAGGGAGGCGGGAACAACATAGAATATCCATAAATGTGGCGCAACAAACACAAACACAAGTGAAGAGACATTCTTGGTATAAATTGTTTCGTGAAACAGAGAATAAGTACTCGTAAGAGAAGCGAGCTGCCAGAAAACGCACTGAATCGTAAACTTCTTTCATAACACCAAATATTAAGGGCCGATCGGTAAAATTGAAATTGACCACTAAGTTTGGAAGAAGGTTCACAAGGTTAGTTTGCAGGGATGCTCTGGTAATTGGATGGGAGCCATTACGGAAAAAGAAGAAACGAGCAACTAACTGTCTGACATAAAGATGTGTCAAACCTAGTCCGCCAGCAGAAACAGGCCTGAATAATTATCGCGCAGCATGGGCTCAAAACTGCACGACCACATGAACGTCGCAAACGTTCGGTGAAAGCTTTGGATGTAATTCCTCGCGCAATGGAGTACCTGTAAAACATAATAAAGTTTTGTAGTCAGAAACATGTTACATGCCTGTGCTCGGCCAAAAATTGATAGGCGGTGCGGAACAAAAGTCTGAGCATAGCTTTGGAGTGCCTTGAACCGCTCTTTTCAGTAACGAACACTAAACTTGAATGTATGAAGGGGAACTCAAAGGTATTTAGGGGGAACACGAGACCATTCCATTCCAGCATAATGAGTCGGGATTGCTCCCCATGAACCGAACCACAGACCCGAACTTTTAGACTTATTCATTTGAGCGCCAGATACAATACCAAACTGCTCAATGGTGGTTATAATTTTGTCAATGCTGGGTTTGTCTGTGCAGAAAAACGTCAAATCGTCGGCGTACGCAAGCACTTTGACTTCATTACTGAAGGCAACATAACCACGGATATTGTGGTTTTGCAGTACACTCAAACAAAGTGGCTCTAGGTAGAGGGCAAAGAGTTGCGGTGACATAGGAGACAGCCTTGCTTCACGAATGATCGAATTAGCACAGGCTCTGAGAGGTGACCATTAACAATCAAGCGAGTGGAACAGTTGTCGCAACAAAGTTGCACCCCTTCTAGTACAGTTGATCCAACATTTGCACGCTCGGGAAGAGAAAATAGAAACGAATGCCGGACACGATCAAGTGCCTTAGCAAGGTCAATCTGGAGTAGAGCAAGCTGCTCATAAGAGCCAGAACAAGATTCGAGAATTGTACGTGCAATATGTATGTTATTTTGTATGGAGCGTCCCCTCAAGCCACACGTCTGATGAGGGCCAATGAGAATCGTCATGGCATACTGTAAACGATTTGATTGTACTTTCGCAAAAACTTTGTAGTCCACATCTGCCAACGTGATTGGCCTGTAGCCATCCACTGACAGCCATTTTTCTTTATCCGTACTCTTTGGAATTAAGACTGTGTGATTCATAGTAAAGGACTGAGGAAGGACCCCCACATCAAAACTTAAAGCGAAAATTTGCTGCAAGACAGAGCTCGGCAAAAATTTAAAAGTTTTGTAAAACTCGCAATGATATTGTCACGTAGTGGTGACGAGGTCGACGACACAAATGAAGGGTCGATGATTGCACTAAAGCAACTCTTTCTTTGGGCTGACTTGCGCCCGCAAAATAACTAAGCAACTCGGCGGCGGCGATAGAAAAAAACGTGCTCGTCGATCGTCGAACAAAGAATACCCATCCCACTCGGCAACGCTCAATTTAAAGGCTGCACAGAACAATCTAGATAACGTCGCAAGCAGCTACCAGCACGGGCTGGAACATTGTGGAAAGACACCCGAGTGGCTGGAACCTTCGAGACAGATCTCGGTGCATCTTGTGCTACAACAAAACTGATAAAGGTGTGACTCGCGGCATCGAGCATTAACAAACAAAGATTACGGAACTGATACGCGGTCCAGAATCAGAGTGATAAACCTGTATGCCGGCGGCTGTTAAAAAACAACAAATACTGTTTTGAAGGTTTCGCGGCATTACTCCCCCCTTAAAAAAAAAAAAAACATCGCCTCGATGTTCCAAAACAAAGCAACTTAAACATAAGCACTGCAAATTTTAAACACCACACATTCTTTAACGCGCGTAATATGGCGTCAGTCGTACAACATGTACAATTTCTGGGCGTGCGCGTCGCCGTTGTGATGCTGACATTCCGTCGGGAATGACTTCAAAGTCCAGTGGGCCGACGCGGCGAATGATTTTGCACGGCCCAAAGTATCGACGCAACAACTTTTCACTTAATTCGCGACGGCGAACAGGTGTCCAAACCCACACTTGGTCTCCTGGATTGTACTCTGCGTGGCGTCGTCGTAAATTGTATCGTCGGCTGTCGGTGCGCTTCCTCGTCGGGCTTCCTCTGCACGCTGCAGGTAGGCTGCGACGTCCGCTTCCACTCCGGTCTTGTTGTCGTCGATGTCGTCGTATGGAGCGGCGATGAAATGGTTGCGTCGTCTTTAGTGGTCGTCGGCGGCGGAGGATCTTCGTCTTTTCGCCGTTGAGCAACCTCATCTTCAAAGTTTGCTGCCTTTAGTTTCCCCTACGGGGGCTAGGAGACCGTCCTTGCACGTAACCGCGGCCCGGCGAAGCAAATAGGGCATTGTACGGTGGTGGGGAGCGTGACAGACGCCTTGGCGACGAGTGCTCTCCGCTGCGCAGGAAGTCGTTGATTTCCTGTGTTCGCTCGCCGGGACGGGGTCGTGGGGCGTCGACAGCGAAACCACGGAGGCCGATCCGCCTGTACGGGCAGTTACGGAGGATGTGTCCTGCCTCACCACAATGGAAGCAGAGCGGTCGGTTGTTTGCTGTCCTCCAGGCGTCGCACTTTCTGGGGCTTGGGGGTCGTTGGTAGGCTTGGCGGGCGGGGACCAAGGGGCGGCTTTCGGAAGCAGGGTGGTAGCGACGAGAGCTTGGGAGGTCGCGTCGGGGTGCAGGACGACATAATGCAGCTGCATAGTCCATCGCTGCTGATTCATGCTCTGGAGCCGTCGGAGGCTTTAGGAACGCCGAGCGCCTGCTGAACTTCGTCACGGACGACGTCCGCGAGCGTCGCCACCTGCGGTTGTTGCGATGATGGCATCAGTCGGCGGAGCTCCTCTCGCACGATCTCCCGGATGAGGTCCCGAAGGTTCTCTCCGCTTGTAGATGCGCTGGGGTAGTGGATTGAGCAGTCCGGCTGAAGTGGTCGCTCGTAGTGGCGCGTTCGGGTGGCCAACGTCTTCTCAATAGTAGACGCCTCCGTTTCAAATTCCGCCACAGTTCTTGGCGGATTTCGCACAAGACCCGCAAAGAGCGACTCTTTAACGCCTCGCAATAGAAGTTTGACTTGCTCACCTTCGGTCATATTAGGGTCGGCGCGGCGAAAGAGGCGCTTCATCTCCTCAACATACGCCAAGACAGGCTCGTTAGGGAGTTGAAGTCTTTACTGAAGGAGGGCCTGGGCTCTTTCCTTTCGGACGGCGCTTGAAAAGGCAGTCAGAAACGCTTCCTTGAAAGTCTCCCAATCCTTCATATTTGCCTCATGATTTTCGAACCAAACTTGGGCATGTCCTTGAAGAACAAAGTAGACTTGCCTAAGTTTCTCGGCGTCATTCCAGCCATTGAATTCTGCCACAAGGTCGAAAAGGTCCATCCAGTCTCCAGCATCTTCATCTTCATCCGGTCGTCCATGGAAGCAGGGGGGCTCACGGTGCTGTAGGCTGGGCCATTGTCAGCGTCGATGCCTTCCGAGATCGAGTGGGGTCAGGCAGCAGACCGTGTTCGGGTTGTAGGCCTTGAAGTCGGCGGCTGGCTCGGTGACCTGTAGGAAGGTCTTCCAGGGCGACAGGAACACGGCTTGGGTCTTCGCTTGAAGGAACAAAGCCAGCACCTCCACCAGATGTCACGTAGTGGTGACGAGGTCGACGACACAAATGAAGGGTCGATGATTGCACTAAAGCAACTCTTTCTTTGGGCTGACTTGCGCCCGCAAAATAACTAAGCAACTCGGCGGCGGCGATAGAAACAAACGTGCTCGTCGATCGTCGAACAAAGAATACCCATCCCACTCGGCAACGCTCAATTTAAAGGCTGCACAGAACAATCTAGATAACGTCGCAAGCAGCTACCAGCACGGGCTGGAACATTGTGGAAAGACACCCGAGTGGCCGGAACCTTCGAGACAGATCTCGGTGCATCTTGTGCTACAACAAAACTGATAAAGGTGTGACTCGCGGCATTGAGCATTAACAAACAAAGATTACGGAACTGATACGCGGTCCAGAATCAGAGTGATAAGCCTGTATGCCGGCGGCTGTTAAAAAACAACAAATACTGTTTTGAAGGTTTCGCGACAATATGCCAGATATACCATCAAGGCCAGGTGTTTTAGAGAGGGGTAATTGGTCAATTGCGTGTTCTATTTCTTCCGACGTGAAAGGACCATTGATAAGAGCACAGTCATTATCTGATAAAGGCGTTATAAGAGCTTTGAAGTTACCAAGTAAATCCGAATTAGTAGTAGCAGAAGTGTCACTGAACTGTGTCGTGTAATAGCTCACAAACACAGAGATGATGTCACACGTTTTCGTTACTAGGTTACCATTGGACATCATTCCCGGTATCAGTTTGGAAGTAGCATACGGTGCTCAACAAGTAGAGTTTGTCGCGCAGGGTTTTCAGAGAGCAAAGCACGATTTGTACGAGATCGAACTCTGGCGCCCCTGTATCTTTCAGCGTCTTGTTTTTGTAGGTCGCACTTTACCCTAGCAATTTCGTCTAAATATGGTCCAGGTGCCTCACATTCTAATTCATAGAGGTTATACAAACTCTTATGAATTGTCCTCTCTTGAAAGTTCCTGTAAAATGACCTAATTACAGACCCAATTTCAATAGCTATTGCTCGCACCTCCTGTTTAAACAACGCCCATGCAGCAAATATTGGCATGGCACCTGTCAAACACACTTGTAGCTCGGAGAGTATCCGAAAGGCAAACTCCTGATCATTTACAGGTGAAGAATTTAGCTTCAAAAGCTCCTATTTCGGCCTAATTTTTGAACAGTAAGTTCGCCCGAGCCGAGAAACCACCATACAATGATCTGAAAAGGAAACCGGTACAGTTTCACACAACAAATCACGGGAAATCAGCGTGGAAGAAACATAAATCCTGTCTAGGCGCGCGTGGGACCTCCCCTGGATATGCGTGAATAAGCGCCGGGCACAATGCGCATCTGACTCTAGTGAAGATGATGATCTGGTAAGCGTGAAGCCTAGTTAGCACTTGTGTGGTCACCATGGCGACCCCTGAGGAGCTAGTGTTTGCAACGCTGAATGTGAGAGGCCTTAGGTCTCATCAGAAGCAGGTGCGACTTCGTCGACTTTTCAGCAGCAGGTGGCTTGATTTTGTCGCCGTCCAGGAAACGAAGATTGAGAGTGAGCAGGATAGAGAGAGGGCACTAGGACCCTTTTTGTCTGATTACAATGTTATTGTGACGCATGCTATTGGTTTTTCGGTGGGTTGCTTCTTGTTTCTGTGAAAGGCTCTCCCTTATTCTGCGTTATCTTACTATACTGACCCTGAAGGGCGGCTAATAAGCTGTGATTTTTTGCTCCACAGGAAGCAATGGAGACAACAATATTTTTGCGTTCAATAGTGCAGCTGAGCGTGTTGATATGTTTGAAGCCATGGCTAACCTCCTAGATTGTGACTGATAAGAATGTTGTGCTAATGGGAGACTTTAATTGTGCATGTTACCTGAATGATCGTGCTGGGCCTAGTGTACACAGAGACAAAAGTGGTGAAGTGTTGTCGCGTGTTATAGATGACTCAGGACTCATTGATACAGGGGCCTCATGTCATGCAACTACACTATTCGCGCCACGCCCCAGATCGTGAAATGCTCCTCATGATTTCCCTTCGTGAGGATGATAGCGGAATTTCGCGAGTGACAGACACTGCGCCTTCCCTTTCCTGTAAACGAATAATAGAACGTCGGTGAACTTTGATGCGTTCAATGGAATGCTGGTTGTGTTCGACAAGGGGCGCAGCATTTACCTTCACGACTGGTCACGACGTCCCCAGGCGATTCATGCGTAGACGAGGCCGCTTTTCGATGGAGGCGAAAAGGAAGGCGCCCGTATGCTGCGCGATGTCAGAGCACGTTAAAAATCCCCAGGCGGTCGAAATTTCCGGAGTCCTCCACTACGGCGTCTCTCATAGCCTGAGTCGCTTTGGGACGCTAAACCCCACAAACCAAACCAAACCGAAGCTGACCCCGCCGGGCGTCCGATCCAGGCGCCCGTGTGGCGTCTTTCATTTGGCGCTTCCTCGAACGCCGCATCACACAGCAAACGGAAGCAGACCCAGACGTGTGCTGTGCGATGTCAGCGCACGTTAAAGATCCCCAGGTGGTCGAAATTACTTCGTAGCCTTCCATTACGGCTTCTCTTTCTCTTTATCCACCCTCACTCTCACCTTCATTCCTTCCATTACGGCGCGGTTCAGGTGTCCACAGAGCAAGTGTGACAGATACTGCGCCTTTCCCTTCCTATGAACCAACCAACCAGATGTTTAGGAGGCGTCAGTACAGCAGGCATCAGCGGCATTTCAAATTGGTTTACAGGATAGAAAAGCTCAATGTCTGTCACAATTCTCCGCAGAAGCATGTACCACGCCGTAAAGGAACGGATGAAGGTGTGAGTGAAAGAAGAAAGGGAGAGAGAGGTGCCGTAGTGTATGGCTACGGTCCACCGCGCTAAAATGGCCTTCACCTCATCGCACTTTAGTGGTCCAAAGTGTCCTCTAGAAAATTTTCCTTGGTACGAGCTCACGAGCACATTTCCAGCGAAAATATCATGCGAACATTTCCCATTTCGCCATGAGCCTAGAAACGGCTTTTGCCTGAAAAGAGGAAGAGTACTGACGTATTGGCAGAAGGAACATGGCTCTGCCCTGCGTCTGCACAGTAAGAGAAGGCAGAAACAGGTTCGGTAGGTTCATAATAAAATGGGCTGGCTCCATTTGACAGTGCACAGGAATAAAGGAGGGCGTTTCAGCTTACGTCAAAGATCTGGACGCTAATTGAGTCCTTTCATTCGGTTCTGACACGATCTCGGACTGGAACACACTGCCGTGTGATTTCTAACTGTTTGTTCCGGATGAATGACCAAACCATTAGTCGACGCTGTCGCTAATGCGGTGTTTTGCTTACTTTATGTGGGACGCTACTCTTTACTACAAAAAAGAAAAACAAAAACAAAACAAAAAACAAAGTCAATCTGCACTACGACAACATTAGAGAAACTCTTCGAGCACTTTATCTTCCGAATAAATCCCTCACTACCACGCAAATACGCGTTCTTCGACGTATGCACCTAAATACAATCCCTACACCTGCCTGTTCGTTTCTGCTGCTTAGAATTGCATTTTTTTTTATTCTTTATTTTGTAATGTACTATTAGGAACAGAAGTCTGTGGACCATGCAAACTACAACCAAAGCGCATAACCTTCTTGTCGGCCAGTAGTCTCAGGCCGTACTTGCCGATGTAGAAGTTGGAATTTAATTGTTTAATATGTGCCTAAAGATGTAAGGTGATAATTCGTTTACACTGTGCTTCTAGTCCAAGATCTTTAGACGTGCGGTCCAGAGACTTTTGTTCCAGATAGTATTTCTCCTGCTTAGACCATGTCCAATCCGTAGCACCAAATAAATAAATAAATAAATAAATAAATAAATAAATAAATAAATAAATAAATAAATAAATAAATAAATAAATAAATAAAGAGTTCACAGTTCAAAATGAAACCTATATGCATTACAGTTTCTGAGTTAGAAGAGTCGGATAACTTATAGGAAATCATTTAGAGACTCTTGCTTTTCGACTGCACTAATGAAATGAAAGAGCTAGATTTTGGTACTGTGGTTCGTACAAGCAACATCCAATGCTTGCTGAGGCACGCGTGTTCACGTTTTTACCCTGTCTGCGCGTACAGGAGTTAAAGCGCCGTGTTCTATTTGGTGTACTGTTGGAATAAAACCAGCTAATCATCCACGAATGGCGGAGGTGCACCCCGCAGCCCCCTTATTGCCACTCTCGCAGGACTTCCACGTCTTGTAAAGCAAACATTCAGCAGTGTGATTTACCTTAACGGGAAGCATGAACCGCGCGCTGACGAAAACGACACAGAGCAATGACAGTCAGTGGTACAAAGGTGAGGAGAATGAAGTGAGCATAGAGTGCTCAGAATACTGTTAGGCTACTTCTAATTACATCTAGTATAGAGACGAGTTGATGATGCATATGTACGCGCCCGAAAATTAAACTCGCCTGAAATTAACGTGCAAGAGATCAAGTTTCAGTGTCCTTAGTTTGTTACACAAGCTTGCGTCCCAAATTTTGAGGTTTTAAACGTTAGCATCGCGCAAAAGCTTGTGTGCTTCCGTAGTCACAATTACACAAAACCCCTACAAATATAAGTAAAAAAAAAAAAGGTCACTGCCAAAATGAGTAAAGCAATCTGATTTTGCTGGCCATGTTCCACACTTCCATCTAATGTCTCCGCATACTTGCTACTTGTGACCGTCCTACCAAAATTCAATGCTCGGGCTCAACTGAGGAGAAACTGAAGTGGTGCCGTGTTTCCGTTATATGGAATTGCATGCGTCCACTCAAATATTTCTAATCGAACGTATCCTTGGGGCGCCCACCTTCGAAATGAATGACGCATCTTGCATGCATGAACACTCATTCTAGTGCCCTCAGACTTTGTAGCGGTGGCCCTGAGCTGTCGGCGTGCGCACACTTTCATGAGCGCAGAGGACGGCGCTGGAGGACGAGCAGGCCATTCGGAACCTGCCTCTGACGGAGCTGTTCGTGGACAGCCACTTCCCGCCGGCCGAGTCCTCGCTTTTCACGCACCGGCGACCCGTGCCCGGGAGGATCACCTGGCTCAGGCCGCACGTGCGTCCACACCTTACCTATATTCCGCCAAAGAGCTTTCACGGCCACTCAATCTCCAGTGGCCGTGACACTCGGCCCTTATGCTTCCTTTGGCATCAAACGTGCATCCGACGCATTTGCACTTATTGCCCGTGCAGGTCCAAGCAATACGAATTTAAATAAATGGAGATATGGGCCCGTTACGCGCTTGTGTCAGCTTCTCCCTGGCGTCTGCTTCACAGAGCGATATGGCAAATATCTCTCAATAATTAAACTTGGTGCCATGTGCTCGCATGTTGGTATTTATTATGACATCTACACTGTATATGACGCTTCTCCCAATAAACGGCAATACCGTGAGGCAAATTCAATTTTACGGGTATGTTGAGCTGTACACAGGGAGGCTTTTCTTATATTGCGCGCGATAAAAAACCCACTAAAAATAAAGCGGTATAAAACAATATTAGGTCATCGACCAATTTAATCGCGCAGCTAACGTTTGCGACCAAATGTAATGTCAATGGTATGTGCATGCATATCAATGTCGATATGTTACAATGATCTCGGCTTGCGTCTCCTTATTCCCGCGGCTGCGGCCCGAGCACTTCTACGGGTAACCTACACTGCCTTGTGTGCTTGAAAGCGTGCCCTCCGAGCGAATCAGAGCATTATCGTTGGATTAGGTGCTTTGACATAGAGCGGGCGACGACCACTATCTTTCGCGGGCAATTGAGATTAGAGCTCTGAAGTGCAAGGACGTCCTCTCTCACGCGGGCTGTCCGGAGTGAGAAGGCGCTCCATCTCGGGCTTCAAAAGTCAATCATTTATTTAAACCACCAAGACGGAAGAACTAAACAAAATATTTTTCTGTTGTCGCAATAGAATGGATCCCTTTGCAGGAGATGGTTTCCGAGCCTCAGCTTCTGGTAAACGGCGTGAGCCGCAACGACATCGTCCAAGGAGCCCTGGGAGACTGCTGGTTCCTCTCCTCTTGTGCGGCCGTGGCCCAGCGGCCAGACCTCATGCACCGGGTAAGGCAGCGACCGCATCCAGAGGTGTGTGCGAAGTTCCGCCATTTGCATCCTGGACACAGCGGCGCGGTCAACGTTTTCGTCGAGTGACGCAAAATGACCACCATGTATTGCGACTGTTCTTTTCCTTTCACTAAAAATCTCTTTGGATAATTTGAAAAGAGATTTCGCGGAGCGCCCATGTTCTTTCGAGCCGAGAGCGTGGAGAACAATGCTCTGATGACTTGTATAAAGGTGCATACACTTTGAAATGATTCCGTCTTAAATGGTTGACGAATGATCAGTGCGGGAAAAGTAGTCTTTCATACTATACATACAGAACAGAGCAGTATCTTTCGCTGTCAACTTTACGCTTCCGTATTTACTCCAGTAATGACGTATACATTTTTATCTAAACAATATCTGTGGAAATTGCGGATATGTGTTTCATTCTGGGAGCAGTATATTAAAAAGAACATTGAAGCGCTAAAAAGGGACTAAAAGTAGGCTCGTGGAATAAATGCTTTAATCCACTACGACTCACCTTACTCATATAAACAAAACACGTCCTTACCACACTATTCCGAGCCATCGCCCACCCTTCCACCATTTGAAATGCATAGATGTCTGGGGGGCCGAACAAAAAATAAATAAAAAAAAGCTAGAAATTATGCACTTTTTGTTTCCAATTAGCTTGGCTTGAGAACAGATGCACACAGGGGTGGGATGTAATCATGCTCGCAAGGCTCATAATGCTTTGATTTCGAAAGCAAACTTCGACGGAACAAGAGAGCATGTTGACGGGCTTGTTGATGCATAATAGAAGTCAATGAAAAACAGCGGGCGCTGTGTTGTGTGGTCTCGTCTTCGTTTTCGCGCTGTTTTTCATTAACGTCGACGGAACAACTTGCTTTTCTTTGGTTTTCCCAATAAGCAGTCTGAAACATGGAAAGAATCGGAAGCCCCTGCCGTTTCATTATGCTTTGCAAGCTAGGCACATCGATCGACCCGATAAACATCGAGTTTGCTCATAGACTACGTACTTTTCACCCAAGCAAAAAAAAAAAAAAATTACAAGGGTTCAACCCTGCTGAATCAAATATTGAGCGAAAGCATTAGCTGCGGGTGACCGAGCGTTCTTCTTCTTCTCTTTTTCTTCTTCCTCAGCTCACATATAAAGCCCTGCTTTAACCAAGCCGTATGAACGTGCCTTAGTGGCCTATAGGGGTAACGTGAATGCTAGGGTCCTAGCAGGCTGATTCTGACATAACCGTTCGATGTGAAACGAGAGACCCAAGTTGGCAGCTCCTGTCAGCCCACACCCTAGTGTCACGTGGGGTGTGACGTCACAGCGTCACGTGGGTAAGACGTACGTGGTATACCGCGCCGCGCTACGCTGAAGGCTCGAAACCTAGAGTAGTACTGCTTTCGCAATAAAACCGTCCAATTGTCACATGGTTTTCAAGGTTTAAGGAGAGGGAAGCAGTACTGGCAGCGTGTAACAAATTGAAATTAACTGAGTTCTCTATTTCTTTTTATTTCTCTAACTTGTCACAAGACATACATAGAAAGTCACGCAAACCGTTTTCTGCCAGAAATTGAGGAAGGCTTTTGCTTTTAGAGTTGTCCACTAGCCACATGGGGAAATCCTCCTCCCCCGTCGCTGACAGTCCTACTTCCTGGAGAATCCATGTCCTTGACGCCCTCGTCCCTGCATACGTCCACAGCAGGTAGCGAACGTCCACCTCTGTAGCCGATGTAGAATATTTCGGGCAGGTGGTCGGTCATGTCTTTTGAGTCCCACCGACACTTGACCGACGGGTAAGGGCCGCCTCAGCCCTTACCCGTCTAGGGATACCTCCTGCAGTCTAGTTAAATTATTAGGGAGGGGGTAAGTAAGTGCACGGCGGGATGAGGGCACGTGTACTTTTCCGCAGAGAGGATGCTAGGATGGGGACAACGAAACGGGCATCAAAATGTAGCTTGGTGGGTGGTGCATTACTGTTTGAAATTTGATGTGTGAGGTTTTCAACTTTTCTCTGCTCAGCGTTCTCAGCATTATCTTGTGTCCAGTGTATCTGGTACCGTATTTTTGTTCCTTTATTAAGGGCATGGATCTCCTGTGTTACATGTAGTGTCTTTGTAACTGTTTTGAGTTGTTTTATAGCAGCTAAAGAGTCTGTATAGATGTGGGCTTCTGTTATGGACCCTATTTTATTTATGGCATTCATTGCATCGCGGATTACATAAAGTTCCATCATAAGCGGGTCCGGATGTTCGGTTTTGTACTTATTATGTATGTTTAACTCTTCGTTAGTTGGGCTGGTACCTGCTGTTCTGCCGCCGTTTTCTATAATCGACGCGCCTTTATATGTAATACAGGTTCCTGGGAGTAAATCAACCAGCGGGCGAGACGCCTGCTTATCTTTACGACATAGCTTAGTCGTTTTATTCGTCGTAATAGTCGTGAACTCCCATGGAAGGGGGTCAGCCATTGTCGGTGTTTGCCTTGTCACCGCATTGCTCAAGGATGTAATATGTATAACATATTTTCGTTTCATATTCCTTGTTGCCTCTTGTTGTTCAATGAGTTCTGTCAGTGGGTTGAGCGGCGCATATTCCTGAAGAATAGGGATGGGAGTAAGTTTTGGTAAAGCAGTGATTGTACGCATTGCGTTCCTATTTCTTGTTTCCAACTCTGCCCACTGTCGTCTCATGCGTCTTTGGCACTGAGCTGGTATATTATCCTGGGCTGAAGCACTGATTGTACAAGACGTCTTGCCATCTCCGTTCGGACTCCTCCTCCCCTCGACGAAATACGTTTTATCAAGTGCAAGGAAGTCACAGCTACGTTTTTCATCCTATGAAGCCATTGCGTTCCTTTGTCAGATTTATGGATATCTAGGCCGATATCTCTCAACTCGTCCACCTCCTGTAATCCCTGATTTCCAGTCTTTAGCGTAACGTTTTTCGTTGCCAATTGTTTTCTTCCATTTTTATTTGCAGCATGAATGTATCTGGACGTTTGGGGGGACAGCTCCAGACCTGCGTCGCGGACGTACTCACCTAGTGTATTTAGGGCCTCTTGCAAATAAAGATTTTGTGTCTCAAGGCGTTTATGAGTAGATCATAGTGTGACATCGTCTGCGTAAATAATGAACGGTACATCTGGTATTTCAGCCAATTTCCATGCCAAAGGGGTGAATGTGATACTAAATAACAAAGGTGCTGAGACGGACCCTTGCGGCCTCTGTTTGATGTGTAACTGTCAATTTGTTGTCCATTTATCCGGACAGAAAACGAACGACCTGTCATTAAGCAGGTTATGCCCCGCTTTTATGACCTGTAGTGGAATGCCCATACTTTCCGTGTTACTAGATATCTTGGCATGTAACATCTTATCGTATGCCTTTGCCACGTCGGTAGCCACCACGGTGCGTACAAGGTGGCTATGAGGCGACACATGTACGACCTCTTCGACTAGTATGGACAACCCAGATTCTGTGCCAAGGCTTGTACGGAATCCAATTTGCCGAGCATAGTGTTTTTGCTGACTTTCCAACCACCATGACGGAAGGGTGGCTATAATATTTTCCATATCGCTTGCAAATTGTGGGCATTAGCGATATTGGCCGCAAAAATTGCAGACTTCTAGGAGGTTTTTTTAGGCTTTGGTATTGGGACCACCGTCGAGTGTTTCCATCCGACTGGAATTTCAGCTCCTTGCCATACCCCATTTATCACATACAGCACGCCGTCAATTGCTTATCCTTTTAAATTGTTAAATATCTCGTAAGGAACATTATCATGCTCAGGCGCAGTTTTGCCATTTGCTTCTTCGATAGCAGCCAATAACTCCAATTTGGTAAATGGTGTTGTTATCGCCGTTTTATCAACCACGTCTTTCGTCTGGGGACGAGTGGGACACTGAGCATGACTCGGGAAGAAAAGAACTGCAGCCTGATCTGCAAATTCTTCTGGTGTGAGTTGTAATGCTAGTCTAATATTTTCTGCATGATCTTTGATCTGTCGTCCCTTTTCCATGCTACGAAAAGTCCTCCAGAGTGCCCTGTTGGTCGTCCCTGAGCCCAAACGACTACACCAGTCGTCCCACCTCTTTATGAGCCAGCTGCGTTTCATAACGTTGTGCCTGCGCCATCACTCGGTTCACCTCAATTTTTCTTTGCACGTCTTCAGGATTTCGACCTTGGGCAGCCTGTTTTCGGCGTGCCCAGAGTTTTAGAAGGTGTAGGTTGGGAGCTGGCTAATCTTCATTCACTGTCGTTGTTTGTGATCCGTAAGTACCGCTTCAAGAGTAGCCACAAGTAAATTCGGGCTAACAGCATGAGTTCTAGTATCGTCCCCTACACCGTCCCAATGTGTAACAGTAACTTTCCTTCGAATTTTCTTCATGTGTCCCAAATTAAAACCTATGCTAATGGGGGCATGGTCACTACCCTACGCATCTAATTCTGCCTGCCAGTGCGGTGCACCATGGCCTCTCCACCACGTCAAGTCTGGAGAGTGTGTTCGTGTTGCAGGAAGGGTTGCGACCCCTGGATGATTTAGTATTGTTAGCTGCATTTCTGTGAAGGCAGTGTGCTCGTGATCTCCCCTTTTGGAATCATAATCATATCCCCAAGCATTGCGCGGAGCATTCAAATCTCCATCTATTAGTACTCGAGCTCCAGGGTATAAATGTCAGATATGTGTTACCCATGCGATATTAATAACTGTGTTTATGGGACGAGCGTACACGGACACTAGTATCAAGGGCGTTTTGTTTGGGCGTGCGAGTACCGCAGCTACTTCCTGCTGAGTGTTTCACAATTTGTTCAAGTCAAGGGGCGTTTGGGGAATGTTATACCATTTCCCAAACGAGATTCCGTCTCGGCTCTTGTTCTTTTATCAGGAATGGAAGGGCATTGGTACTTTATGTACCTTGTGATTAGACAGAACCGATTATGTTCCTGTATCAAGAACGCCCAGGAATGTAGCTTGCCGTATAATAATTTTGTTTTAATTTCCGAACCTTATTAGAGAGGCCCCTACGATTTCATTTTGTTATTACTATCCATGATATATACTACTTTGAGATGTGTCAGTTGCATATTAGTGTCTAGTACCGCTTCCCATATTGCTATGCTAGCGACAGGCTTACATTTCGGCGGCGCATCCTTTGCTGCCGTTCTGTTTTTGTGAGCTTTCCTTTCGACGTTCGACTATACGTGCTTTCTTTTGACACAGCTGTTCAATTCTTGCTGCAAGCATTTCAATTTTTTTATCTACTGAATCCTGCTGACTTGTGCACTTCTCAAGTTCTGGAAATTCATCACCAGTGAATGCCAGTGCTGCCCTGCGTTTTGTGCGTCGCCTTCAGTGCTGAAGCAAATAATGCAAAGTCCTGTTCATCCGATGTAACAGGCTCTTCTTCAGTCCCATCATCAAGCAACTCTTGCGACAGAGTAGCAAATCTGTTTGAACCACTGCTTGTGCAAACTGTTTCCGTCGGCCTGCCCTTGCTAGCTCGATCTTCCGCTTTTTTTGTCGGGAACTGAGAGGAAGTGATATCATAATCATTAGATATGCATTATTCGCACTTGAAATTTGACTCGCCTGATTCATTTACGCAGTCTGGATTAACTGGGTTTGGGCAGAATTTTTGCAAATGTCCTTCTTCGTAGCACCTGTAACAGAACACCGGATTAGGTTTGTACGTTTTAGGGCGCATTATGCAGCCGTTGTAGTAGACTTTATTCGGAAGTGAATCTGGTCCCTGTAATGGGATCAGAAATGTGCCTCTGTTCCCCTTTCGACGTGCGGCCAACACAGTACGTGTTCCTGATATGATGACTCTTGCCACCTTCTCCGTTGGATCATGCAAGTCTAAGTCATATAGACGACACATCGCAAAATATTTAGACGTGACGTAAAGTAAGTCTGTACTGGTAGATACTAGGAATCTGTGTCACTTTGTACATTTTGCGTGCGTCCACAAGAGTGGCTAAGCGCACTGTGATGCTGTTAGATGTCTTGCGAGTTCTATATTCGCGAGGTATTTAACATTCTTTTCGTACTGCTCGCAGAGAACTGTCCGAATTCGGTCGACAAGATTCAGTATTTAGGTTACGGCATGACAGGTTGACTATTGGTGGTTGTACATACTTTTATGACTCCGAAGTTGATGCTGTCAAGAAATAAAAAAAAAACTAATTTCTACACAGCGTGTAACTGTTTGCCGAAGCTCAGTCAGCAATATTTGTCTATGGCCGACAGCTGTTCCTGGAGTTATGGGGGTTATTCTCGCAGGGAGGCGCCAAGGGGGGAGCTAGACGCCACAGTCGCCTTCTAGCCCGGACGTGCAGCCCTAACTGACAGAGCTGTGACCCCCAACCCGCGGTGCTACTGCGGCGGGTTCAAGCCAGAGGCGGCAGACACCGAGTTACTTACTCTAACAGTTTATTATGTTCTAGTAACGGCAAGGAAAATGCACTCAAGTACAACCGCCGTGTAGCGAGCGAACGCCGTGTACGGGGGTGAAATCAAACTACCTAGGGGGAAGCACGCACAAGGAGTGAGATGTAGTCTGCTCATCTGGTGCGGCTTCGTGCTCATGGCCCGCGGCGGTAAGTGCGCGCTGAACTGGGAGCAGAGGGTGAAGGCGGCGGTCTCCCCGACGGAAAGTGCTGAACTGTGCGCGTGCTCAACCGCCGAAAGACCCCAAGCGAGATGCGACAGACGCGCTCGCCGACTCGGAACGGGAGAGGAGGTCTCCGGGTAACGCCGGGAGGAAAGAGGGAAGCCAGTGGCAGCATCGCCGCGGATTACTGGGGTGGCCAGTGTGCCCTCTCCTCCGCCAACGTCCGTAACACCGCGCGTAATCACGCGTGTTAACCACGCACGGTCGTTATAATGGAGGCAGGTGATTGTGAACCCCCACAGATTTAATGCAATGCTTATCAACTTCCGCAGCGTTAAAAGTAAAACTGAAGAACTAGCAGCACTGTTATCAATCTTAAATTCGGATATTGTCATCGGAACTGAGTCTTGGCTGGATGACGCTGCTATGTGTTCCGAAGTGTTTCCTGCTGATTATGACAGAAATACACTTGACGGAGGCGTCTTTCTACTCGTAAAGAAGCTTATTGCGAGCTTCATGCTCGACTTCAGTGGCTCCGACTGTGAAGCTGTTTGGTGATAAGTTGGGCTTCAGAATAGGGAACACCTAACGATTGGAGCATTTTACCGTTCACCCAGCGATACTACCAGTCATTCGTTTGCTTCTCTTTCTGATATTTTAGATAAAGTGACAACAAATTATTTCTTGCTCCGAGGAGATTTTGATTTGCCCGATGTTCGCTGGGTTAACAAACTGCCTGTATTTTTAGCACAGGGATCTTTATCTCTGACGTTTAGTGACCTTATCACCACTAATGGTTTATTCCAGTTTGTTGATACTCCCACTCGACGATGGCAGCTCTTCTAGTACTCTCGACCTTTTATTTTCAAATTCAAGTTCCTTGGTTAACTCTGTTTACCCTTTTCCCGTCGTAAGCGATCGCTACACGGTATACTTGCGCGAGCTGATTGTCCTTGGCCGCATACTTCAGTAAAAAACTACGTAAAATTTATTTTTCTCTTGAGCTCGGAAATTACGTCGAAATTTCACTGGATTAGAAAAATACTTTGAATCATTTACCTTTAGCAGCACTGAGTCTAACGTCACTGATTTATAGTTGCTATTCAAACAGAAGCTCTTGCTTCTTGCTGAGCAGTATAACCCGTACAAGATTCTTACTCCAAGATTAGGTCATAATAAACCATCGCTCACAAACAGTGTCGAGTCGCTTTCAACAAGAGAAAACGTAAATTTAAACAATGCATGCGAAATCCAGATAAACGCTTATATAAATTGGTGCAGGACTTGGGTGATGAAATTGCAGTTCAAATCAAGGCGTCCAAAAAGAATTAATTTTGCAAACTTGGTTCAAATATGCAGAAGGACCCTAAAGAACTTTGGAAGTGGGTTAAGTCAAACTGCAAGGACGACGTCGGCATTCCCACAATTACCTTCAATAATACCACTATTAAAATTAATACCGATAATGCAAATTGCTTTATTGAATATTTCTAATCTGTTCTTGCAAGGAACTTACCTAGCCGATTGCCGGTTTGCTCAAGGTGTATTTGTGACCCTATGCCTAACATATTTATTGCCAAGTTCGGAACATACAAATTGCTTGTAAAAATATGCCCGAAATCAGCTTCAGACCCTTAATGTTATTCCGAACTTCGTTCTTAAATCATGCGCAACAATTGTTTCCGAATATTTAGCTATAATATTTAACTTGTCTCTTATTAACTGTGATTTGCCAGCAGACTGGAAGATGGGTAACGTT
The DNA here is from genome assembly GCF_055883805.1 of Amblyomma maculatum. Classification (NCBI taxonomy): domain Eukaryota; kingdom Metazoa; phylum Arthropoda; class Arachnida; order Ixodida; family Ixodidae; genus Amblyomma; species Amblyomma maculatum. The sequence continues at coordinate 218,431,363 of NC_139346.1, read as the reverse complement.
GTGCTTATTCACAAGGGTGCACTTTGGAACCAAGTGGTAAACTATAGGCCGATATCCTTAACTAGCATTTGCTGTAAGAGTTTGGAACATGCCGTCTACTCCAATTTAATGCTAAATAATAATAATAATAATAATAATAATAATAATAATAATAATAATAATAATAATAATAATAATAATAATAATAATAATAATAATAATAATAATAATAATAATAATAATAATAATAATAATAATAATAATAATAATAATATCTAAATAACAACTTTTTTTGATAACTACAAGCATGGGTTTCATTCTGGCCGGTCTTGTGTTAGGATGTTAATCGAATTCTCGCATGACATTTTCGCACCCTATGATCAGGGCCTACAGACGGATTGCTTATTATTGATTTCCAAAAGGCGTTCGATGCTGTTTCTCACATTCTTCTTCTCCACAAGTTATCCTTTTTTGGCTTGCCATATAATATACTTTGCTGGATCTAAAATTCTTTGACAGGACGCAGTCAAAAGGTCTTTTCATGGCTCCCAATCGACAGTTGTTTCTGCGGTATCGGATGTGCCCCTGGGGTCGGTTCTTGGCCCACTATTGTTTCTGATCTACGTGAATTACATCGGCAGCAGTATAACCTCCAAAATTCGATTGTACGCTGATGATTGCGTTTTATACTGAGATATAAAGCAAGCTTCCGACAGGCTACAAATTCAAAATGGGCTCAACGGTAATTCATCTTGGTGTCGCTTTATGAATCTAAATCTGTTTAAATGCAAGCATGTTTTACTCGAAAACATTTCGCTCCGACTTGACACGGAATCGCCATGTAGACACTTCAACTCTGACGGCTTCCCGCACTTTAAATTTTATAAAACGAAACTTTAAATATGCTCCACAAAATGTGAAAAGACTGTTGCATGTCACAAGTGTGCGCCCAATCGTGGAATGTGCTTGTGTCGTATGGTACACACAAGTTCTTAATGACAAATTGGAAAAAATTCAGAACCGAGCCGCCCGTTTGGTTTCCCACAACTATTCGCGTCGCAGCAGTATCACTAACATAATAAAATAAAAAAAAAAGCTTAGAATGACCTATTCTTTCCTCACGTCGGGAATTTTTTTCGTCTCGCGTTTTTACGAGACATATTTCATCGTCAAACCGTACTGACCAAAAATGCTTATCTTTTACCAACTACGTACATTTATCAGCGTCGTTATCACGCGCATAAGAATAAAGAAATATCAGCGCGTACCTCAATATTTTTCACATTCATTTTTTCCACTCACAATCAGTTCATGGGATAATCTTCCCTGTGGTATAGCTGCGCTACATACGATTCACAATTTTCTGTTGCGCTAATTCTCTGTATGTCAAAATGTTTTTCCACAACATTCGTTCTCTTTACCATGTTTAAAACTTCGCAAATTCCTAATGTGTGCGACATTACCATGTATTTCTATTTCAGTCCCAGCGTTCATTTACGTTGATATTCTGTTCGCATCCTCTAGCTATGTCTTACCGGACTACTTCCATTGCCCTCTTTTATTGTTTGTAAGTTTTTATGTTTTTCTCTGCGCTAATGTATGAAGAATGCTGTGGTATACCTTCTATACTGTAATGCCCCTGCGGGCGAATGTAGATGCATATATAAATAAAAAATAAAAAATAAAAAAAAGAAACCATATACTGTCCGAAATATCTGCTGCTTGCGTCGCGTGAGGGCAGCTCCTCACAATTGTAACTAGTTCGACATCGTTATGCCACCTGGCAATCGACTTAAGTTGGCGGCTTCTAGTTCCGTATCGAACGCACACTTTCGTGCGCTTTTTTTTTCGTTTATTATGCAAGTAATGCACAAACAATACTCAAGAATTGTTTGGACCCATAACCAGAGGGTTAGTGTTGGGTCCAATACAAGTTACGAATAAAAGCAGACGAAACAGCAACGATTCATAAATAACTATAGACAGCACAAAGAAAACTGCAGCAATTCACATAGCATTTCTACTGGTCGAGGAGGAAACAAACTTTTAGCCTTCATATCATTAGGAATTCCATTGCGAAGAAAAGAATGGCTGCCATTGTAGTTTAAATCGTTTTCCTTCTACATGACCTTTGTTTGACGTTTCGGGTCGCGAAAATTTGGAAGGATGCGAACAAAAGTTGCTTTTTGGCCGCTGTGTCGTTTCTTCCTCTGTTATTGTGCTCGAGACTTTCGGAGGGAGTATTTTTCGCAGATTGGAAGGCCTCCAGATTGTTTTCTAGGGATGAGTGATGGCTCGGTGGTTTTGAAATAATCAATATTTTGCTTAAGCGAGGGGTTGACTGTGACTCAAGGATGGCGACTACTCGGGATATTACGGTTAGCATATTTTCGTGCTCAAGAGAATAACCGAAATCTTCTCATTTTCAACCTAAGCACAGCGGCCCATAATTCTCTGCAAACAGAACACAACTAGAGCTCATATTAGCACATCACAAGACCCCAAGCACTATGCCCAACTGTAAAATTATTGCAACACTTAATACGATAGGTCTAACAGAGCGACACTTTGCGGGCGTATTTTACATTGGTTCTCGGATTCCTGGCTGAAAAGTCTTACCAGTATGTGAGGCACAATAAGCTTTGCACATTTGCAAAATAGCGCTTTATAATAGCGCTGTTTCGGCGTTGAAAAGGCTCCTGCTAGCATTGGCTGCGTTATCAGCAGACTACGCTCGAGGTCAAAGGGTGTGCCTATTATTAGGCGAGGGGAATATACTGCTGTTTTCGACAGTCAAAACACACGAATTCGTTCATTATGCGAGCGCATCCATTGCGCGAGTAAATACTGTAATTCCGTCTTCTAGACATTTTCCTGTTTATCACACATTAGAGGCCAAATAATTTACTGTCGCTGGAAGCTTAAATTGCGAGCGGTAAGAAGAGATTCCGCGAGAGAGGGCTACACGTGGAGCTGAACTCGCCCGCTAGGAAAGTCTTTTATATGTTGGGCCCACATGCACTTGTTGTCTTTTGTTTGTGTACTTGTGCTTGATAAGAGGCGTAAAACCATTCAGAACAGACGTAATTTAGCACGCTTAATCCTTAAACCTGTATTTGCGCGCGTAGTGTTCACATGCAGTGCTGAAAATCATTCACGTGAGCACTGCCTATACGCGTGCCCAGGTGGTGCCCCAGGAGCAGCAGTTGTACGGCTCGGAGTACAAAGGCGCCGTGCGCTTCAACCTGTGGCGCTTCGGCCGCTGGGTGGTGGTGTACGTGGACGACCTGCTGCCCACCAGCGAGGACCGGCTCATATACTCGCGCTGCAGTGACCCTCGCGAGTTCTGGGTGGCGCTGCTAGAGAAGGCCTACGCCAAGTGAGCCGGCATATGTGCCACGTCTCTTTGACCCCAGTGCAGTGTACATATAAACGTAGCTCAGTTCCGTCTTAGTCTCCTAGCCGAGCACATGTGCACCTTCGTGGGACGCACTTGCTCATGAATCAAACATTGATTAGCCATGTTAAAAACAACGCTGTGATTTGAAAAGCAAGTCTCTCAGTAAAATAACGAACCTTGTGCGCCACTAGCGTTTACATCTCGTGTATTTAGAAGACACTGAAGTCTGCAACAAGCGGCTTTAATGTCGCCGCCGCTGTATTTGGAAACAGCCGCTCGCTAGCTTTAAAGCTTCCATATTGGCATGTCACATTTTACGTGTGTTGCTTGAGTGCGAAGCCAACCACGAAAGCTGCTCACCCACCTAACTCGCTGTCATAAAATAGCATGCTTTATTCGCAGTACGTGCCCTCCATTAGGACCTTTTCGCCCTCGAACAGTGCACGCATTTCCGTTCTTGTTGCAGGCTGCATGGCAGCTACGAGGCCTTAGAAGGCGGCCAGGCTATGGATGCCATGGTGGACCTGACCAGTGGTCTGGCCGAGCGGTACGACCTCCAGGACGCGCCGGATAACTTGTTTGGATTTCTGCTCAAGGCCTCAGAACATGGCGCCTTCATCACCTGCTCGCGAAAGGCGAGTGCTGCAGCAGGTGTCGTTGAACGGCGCAACAAAGGGACGAGTTGCACTTGCGGTTGATTCGAAAGTGAAAGACGGATGTTTAGAAAGCACCAAGCGCTGGCCATGTCGAGCTCTTATTCTGTTGACAGAACACACATGAGAAATGGGCAGTGTGGGTAGTAGCTAAAAGATATATCAAAGTTCGGGCCTTGGAAAAACTAAATCTCCTGAAACAAAGCCGGAGAGAGATGGTAAAAATCTTCGCCTTGCAGATGGCGTGGTTTAGCTTTTGGCGTCGACGGCAAGGTGGGAAATATATGACCTTGAACGTCCAAACTAGCTCGCGCTCGTCTAATTTGTTTTCTTCACCAATATCTAATTAGCTTAACCTGAAAACACATCGATATATGATTTAAAACGAGAGTTTTCTGTTTATTTTCTTCGTAGACGGGGTTTCCTCTTTCGTTCAGTTTTCTGTCCACACCTGCACCTACAGTCTTATCAAACAGTATTTCTCAATTAGCTGTAGAGGACACTGAGTGCATGCGAGATGAACATGGCGTTGTATACACGCGCATGCAGGGTGACTGGTGGCTTGCCACAGCGGCCGACCCTAACGGTCTGGTGTCGGGTCACGCCTACACCGTCAGCGCGGTGCGCCGTGTGCTGCTCAGCAACGGCCACGAAGCTTGCCTGCTGCGAGTGCGGAACCCCTGGGGAAACGGCATCGAGTGGACCGGAGACTGGAGCGACGCGTACGGCTATATATCACTCAGCACTGCTCTATATTTGACAGCGCACTGCAAACGCTAGTAGATGCATTTAAGGAAGGCACGTATGGTCCATATTTAGCCTGTGCCTTGTATCGCATTTTTGCTCTGCTTTTGAGCGGCATTTATTCGTCATCTTGAGTAGCATGTCATTCCTGTCGTGAAACTAATTGCTCCGACTGCCATTAAAGAGCGCCTACACCAGATAGCTGGTACTTGCGCTTCATGTGCACCTGGGACAGCTTGCAACGGCCGCCTCTCAGAGATATACCCTATACTGGTGGTGCCGGAAGCAGCTAACTTGAAGTTTGTAGTAAGTGCGCAGCAGGTATTTACCCGCGCTCTAGACTGCGCTAAATATCAAGTACCCAAGCTAATTTGACAGCTGGATCAGTGTGCATTTTCCTCCTGTAATTTATCCTGTAATTTATTTTTTTCATATTCTTTCTTTACTTTCCTGACTTCGTACAAGCGCTTACCTCTTTACATCTCTGAATACACCCCTCCTCTTCCTTGACGGAAGGAAGCATTTTGTAAATTTTCACTCTGTCTGAAAAAAAAAAAAAGCTCTAAATCAGCTTTCCTTCGCTCATAGGCACACAGAAACCCTCCCCGATCAGTGCGCATCAAGGGATTGTGAATAATTTCGCAGTATGTAACAACCAGTGGCTCGTAAGAGGGCCCAACTGCCACATGCTCGTGCATCCTAACTACACAATCACTTGGGGCCCGCAGGGATCCCCAGTGGTCGCTGGTTGACGCGGAGACCAAGAAACAGATGGAGTGGCGCCAGCACGGTGACGGCGAATTCTGGATGAAGTACGAAGATTTCTGCCGCGAGTTCGAGGAGGTCTCCATCTGCACGCTGGGGCCGGACTTTGACGGCGATGGCATACCCGAGAAGCCCGGAGAGGTAGTAATGTGCGCGGCGCTGTGCTCTCGCTTGGAAAGGCCTCGCGTCGTGCTGCCAGAGCTTCGGGCTTGGCTTGTGTGAGGAAGCCATCCAACGTGATTGGGAAATTACTGCCAAAGATGTTCATGCCATGCCACATGAAATGCTTAAGTGTTTTGAACTGGACTGACGGCAGTGACAATGCCTGATATGAAGTATAAGTAGCGTTGGACCAGCACTTGAGTCGTAGAAAGACACTGCGTACACCACTGAGAGTCGAACGCACCGTGCGGTTGCCCTTAACCCCTGAAAGACATAATAGACATCTGCTAGTCCAGCTTGCTTGGTCATCGCTTTCGTTTCGAGGTAACTGTACAGTGCTGTTGTGAATATACTACCTTTGTGCTCTAACCTTCTAAACTGTAGCAAAATCTTGCTTTTGAAGTTTTTTTCTGCACTCACACCGAACATGCCATGGAAAACTAATGGGCTACGTTTGTGACAGGAAAAAACAACACTCACTTTAAGCGTGCGAAGAGGCGACCTCCAGATATGTTGATGATTCATCACGTCACTTTATTTTCCTTAAAGGCCCCTTTTGGGGGTGTTACATAAGGGATGGGTTTCACAAAATAAAGGAATCTACAGTGTTTGAAAATGTTGATGAACATGTTATGGCAGCAATATTGTGGGGACGGTCGTTCAAGTCAGCTGCTGCATGAAAAATAAAAATAAAAAAGAGCTTGCAAATACGGTGGTATGTTGGCGCAAAATGCGAAGAGAATGACCTATGCGATGGGATCTGCGTTGTGGGTGTTCTTGTTTTTGTGGTGAATAAAATAATTTGTGAAGCAAGACAAGACTAGCTATACGACGGCGAGTAGAAAGGTGAGGTAGACCTGATTGCGATCTTAGTGATGATATGCTCATGTCGTACGAGTATTTGGAATGAATGTATCTGGTGGCCCTGTTTTGAACAGCTTCGATAGTGTTTGTTAAATATGCCTGATGAGGGTTCCAGATGGGTGATGCGTATTCCAGTTTAGTGATAGCGAGTGTATGCTTGTAGTCTTACGTGTTGTGGGGCTTCCCGCAGGTGACGTTTCAAGAGACGCAGTGTTTTATTAGCCGATATTATCAGGTTACTCAAGTGCAAACGGCAAGATAAGTCATTGTAAATGGTGACACCTAAGTATTTATATGACTGAGCGAGGTGAACTGGTAGGTCGGAGACTGTGTACTAGAAAACAAGAGGATTGCGATGGCAGTGAAAGGACATGCACTTACATTTGGTAGAGTTGAGCGTCATCATCCACTGCAAGCACCAGTATTGCACATGGTGCAGGTCTGTCCGAAGGGATTCTTGGTTAGAATAGTTAGTCATTGAACGATAAATGACACAATCATCGACGAACAAGCGGATGTGGCAAGAAACATGCTGGGGTAAGTTGTTAATGAGGAATAACGAAAGACCGAGAACAGAACCTTGTGAGACGTCGGAGGTGAATGGAAGCGGGTTGGTTATTAATGACTATCGACTGAGGTACTTCAATAATACTTCTTTTTGGGCGGGTTGGTCCATTTTGACTATAAGAAAATTTGAAACAGCGCTAACATACACAACCACAAAAGTACACAAAGGACGAGACCGAGACACAAGCGCTTGTGTTAGGGCTGTTTCAAATTTTCCTATAGTCAAAATGAGAACGGAGGATGCGTGAGGAATGCTTTAATCCTTGCAATTGTGCTGGGATGCAGGTTGAACAGGGAAAGTTTAAAAGAGCAAGCGTTGGTGAGGTACTTCATCGAATGCCTTAGCGAAATCTTTGAACATGAAGTCAGTTTGTAGGTTAATATCAAGGTTGGCGTGAACATTATGTAGAAAAATGGCTAGTTGAGTTTTGCTGGAGAAACCACGCTGTGATGAATGGAAGAAAATTTTTGAATCCGAAATTGCATGATTTGGGAGAAAATGACATGTTCCATCAGTTTGCGCGGTACGCTTGCTAATGAAATTGGACGATGAATCAATACTACCTGTTTTCTAGACGATAACGACCTTCCCCACTTTCCAGTCGCCCGGAATGGTTCCTTCGGAAAGTGATTGCAAGAAAAATGAACAAAAAAAATGCTGGAACACCCGGATTTCAACACCTTTGCATTGATTTGCACTGCGCACGTTCACTCGTGGTCACCGCAAAATGCTGCATCACGCAGATGATCATCGGCGAGAAGACGGGTGGTTTAGACCGTGTTGTGGCCACCAATGATTGTTAGGGTGCTGTCCTAAGCTGTGCGAAAATATGGCGCTCAGGGAATCCTCCCCGCTGAGAAGCTGTACTTGTCCGGAATGTCTAGTAATTTAGAGGTTTAAATATGTCTACACAGTTTGTCCCTACTTTAAGCATAAGCCTGAAACAATTTTCGCGAATAAACATTGACAGCTTTCCGCATAACAGTCTAGTGCGGCATGTGTTCACTCTGCCTTCTATTTGTACTGAGAAGTCGAATGGTTCTTCACACTTCTATCGGCTTTGCTTACAGGTGCGCGCCATTCGCGGCGTCTGGGTGGACGGGGTGAATTCCGGGGGATCCAGGAACAACCTGAGTTCGTTCAGCACGAATCCACAGTACCTCCTCTCCATTAGGCCCGCTCTGGATGGTCAGGGTGAGCGAAGTGTCTCTTGCCGCTTGGCATATAGTATGTTTGCTGGAGATGCTGACCTGACCTGACTTGGCGCGGCGTCGAGAACCGGTCTTCTGCAGTGAACTTAATACATGCATTCATATAAAAGGAAAACAAAAGACAAACTCAACGAGCAATTTTCGCATCGTGTGAGCTTGCAAGACCGAAACGTTTTGATGAAGAAGACTTTAAACTTTTTTTGCCCTCTTTAACGTCCGACAATTTCAATGCATCCTATCCTCACCTCATGAGAGCACCTCTGCCACATAGGAAAAGATAGCACAATATCAACAAGTGGTACGAGGGAACCCCATGTTCCACTAACATATAGCGTATGAACAATAGGACTTGTCCTCGCCTATGCCCAGGAGAAGACAATTTTGTCAATATTTTAGTGTACTGAGACTTCTCTCCAGACCTTTTGTGCTTGTCCAAATTTCTATCTATACTGACCTCTGTCTACTGTATAACCACACACTGAATATCACACCTGAGAAGGCCCTTCATTGAACTATAGCTCTTAAACTATCTGCGTTTAAAAGCGCAGCACTTGATACTCATTTAATAGTTTGCTAAACAACCTGTAAACATCCGTCAGTTTATGTGAGGTGTATTTAAAAGTCCATGAATGATTGGAATTGGGTGAGTACTGACTAAGCAGATTTCTGGGATTTTGTTGATGTTACGCGGAATACACTGTAATGCAGGCTGTAAGAGATATCAAATAAGTATTGTGGGTTCAAGACAGCCCAGCCTAGATGAGGGATATAGCCGTTTTGACTATATAATACCTATCGTATCGCGTTTAATACAAAGTTTTAAAATGTGAATAATTTTAGTTTTCGCTCGGAAAACTGCATGCAGTTGCTTTTACACTTGAAGTAAAGTCTGTTAGTAAACGCTAATTTATGTGAGAGGTAACAATACCAGAAAAATGGCCTAAAATTCGGTATTGGCATTGCTGCATTGGCTGATAATAGAGCAGTTTTGATGTTTTCTCTTGATTTACTGTTCCGCCTGCCTTTTGCGGAAAGTTTCATTGTCTTTAAACATTTACAAATCATTGCAATTCGCGAAACTTGATTGCGATTTTGCCGTATTTTAGCAGCAAATCTTTTATATTTTTACTTTTCTTAAATGAGGGGGTCATTACTGATAAAATCGTAGGATTTACTCTTTCTCGACATTTTCAATCAGTGGTCATTACAAGTTTCACCTTGAATGGATCGAAACTAATCGATGGCTAATGATTAGGGCGAGTTTTTTAAAGTGTATTTTGTAGTGAAACAACATGCTGAAGAACAGGCCACGTCTTCTATGTAGTAAGGTTTAATTTTTAACCGTTTCTGAAAAGATCTTATTTATGCGAGTGCTGACTTCCTGCGTTGCTGCAGGTGATGCAGCCGTGGCGGAGGAGTCCACGGTGAGCGTGGTGGTGGCGCTCATGCAGGTGCACCCGCCGCACAACGCGTTCATCACACGAAACCGCCTTCGCATGCACCAAATTGGCTTCGTCATATACCACGTGAGTGCCTGCCGGCATTTGTCGAAACTGAAATTTATCGGTAAGTTTTTTTCCGATTTGAGCTATCTTGGTGGCAGCGCGAAACACTTCATCTCAAAATATTAATTAATTTCATGATATACGCTGCGCCGTTGAAAGAACCTTCCTTATAGGGCTGTAGAGAGCCATTTATTCGGAGATTTATTCAGTGCTCTAATCTGCGTTCACTTGGAATACGAATGCACGTTGCGATGAATAGGCAACCATAGAAGAGACCGGTGGAAGTATATTTAATTATTTGGCTACTATCAGGGCCGTTGAGGCGTTACAGACAGGAGTGGTGATTAGCGATACAAAATTAAAAATAAGTATATATTACAGAAATGAGCATTTCAAGGCCGCAGACAGAAGAGGAGCGCGAACGCTGCGCTTCCTTGCATTGTTGCAATCGATCATTGTTCATGCTGTTTTACATAAGATGCATTGTACTTCGTGCTCGCAACGGAGGGGCACCATGAATAGCGGAGCATCTCGAAAAAGATTCTTGTGTTAGGGAGACCATACCGGCCTAAGTATACAGCAGTTACGAATTTTGGGTTTTGTCTATAGTGCTGCGAACCACTGAAATCTTTATTTTTTGTTACCAACAGCCGTCAGCCTCATCGCTGTGACCGTAGCGCACGAGCCGATCTTGGGCTCTTTGTTCATGCTCGGTATCAGTTAACGGGCCTTTGTCACTTCCTTTGTAGTTCGAAATGCGCAGAGATCAGCCAGGGATGATCGTACGCAAGCATAACTGTTTCCGCATTATTCTGGACTTATTTAGTAATCCTTGGTTGGTTTATCTTCAAATTAAGCAGTGCCGAAGGCGACGGGTATTCGCAGTTCGACAATCGCCAAGTACTCTGGCTGTTATCACCGCTGCCGAATCGCCTATCTTTTGCTGGCGCAGGCCAGACCAGTAACGAGTTCATTTCAGTGAAATTCAAGTCGCTTTTATTGTTGCCTACGACCCTGACACTACCACGTGACAATAATATGCACTAGAGGCTTCATGTTGTTTCTGTAGAGCAGCCAAGCACATTGTAGTCACTACGCCACCCGTGAATACCCTTTCACAGAACCCCTTGCTCTTTTTTTGCCTAGTGAAGTTTAACACTAAAACATATTATGTCAGATTAGTACCTTTGCTCTTCATCTTAGATCTACTCTCTCCTCCCACACCTTTGCTTGAAAACCAACCCAGTGAACGGAACTATACACGCGGAGAGCCGTCCCAACATCTTTCCGCATGCACACAGTTGTAGTATACGAATTTGCTTGGCTCGCGTCACGATGATTGTGCCTAAAATAATTTACAAAATAGTGCCCTGCTTCTGCGCTGTTCCTTGGGTTAGCAGTGATTCTGTATAGTCAAACAATGCTTCGCTTGTGAAAGACGAGCGAGCCGCGACGTCGCCTCACTGCAGGCACAGGACCAGTTCCGGCGGCTGCCGCTGGAGCACTTCGCGCGCACCCCGGATGTGGCCAACTCTGGGGCATACATTAACTACCGCGAGGTATTCGGCCGCTTCGAACTGCGGCCGGGCCACTACGTCATCATCCCGGCCACCTTTGACCCGCATTGCCCCGGCGCGTTCATGATACGCGTGTACGCCAGCAGCCCTTTCCAGCTCAGGTGAGGAGGATATATGCTGTCGTCTAGGAGAGCGTGGAAATTTAAGCAAATAAAGCTGAGAAAGAAGACTCTGTTTGAGATAATGCATTTCAATTTATTTATAGATGCTTACATTACTATAAATTTATGTGTTCTGATATAACACCATTCAAACTTATCTACTTGTTTCTAAATGCATGTGTGATGAATTATTGCCCCAGAAGCGCAATAACCGTTACTCAGACGTGATAACAAATCCCATTTGAATTTATGACTAGCTAGATATATAGCTATTAACACTTTAACATACCAATAACTGGACACGTGTGCAGTTGGATTCTATCCCCTGTTTCTCAAATTGCTGATTGCTGTCCATTTCACCATATTTTTTAAAGTTCGGGCTTTAATTTTTTCTTTCGCACTATTTCGTCCTTCGTAGTGCGCGTTAAGCCAATAATGCGTTACTGTTTAATGTATTCTTTGCTGAACACCGAAACTTTGCTACGCATGCTGTTCACGGACACCTCCACTATTAATCGGCATACCAAGCTCATCTGTTTGGCTGGCAGATGAAGTGCATATGCTATAACTCGGGGACACTTTTTCTTGGCAATGGGCGCAAGGGTAGGGAGGCGGGGCCGTCTTTAAACGTGTCACTCCGCCATGTCGTTCGACCGCATAGACGTTGCAGATCATCTCCGATTGTTCGACAGCCAGCGTCTCTTGAACTTGACTCGAATCTTGTCTGGTGAAAACTCGTACAATCCTTGCGGATTTAACGAACCAGAACAACCGGAGCGACCCGAACAGGCGGCTGTCGCTATCTTGTATGCAAAGTCGGGGCGTCTCGAAAACCCGCAACAGACATCAGACGAGAAAACCTGGTGGAACCAAAAAAAGTGTTTTAGGCATAACAGCTTCATTTCAGAAAATCGGTTATATGATAAAAAATATACCATAAATAACTAGCCCTATGATTTCAATTTGTTTTGCAGAAATTGCTCATGTAACTAGAGACTATATTAAGCTGTGTAGGAAGATCGATATTGTCGACCATAAACCCTGACTGCTCATTGGAGGGTCAAATTCTAAAGTTAAAGCTCAGCTACTTTGGTCATCTGATGAGAAGAGAGGAGTCGCTGGAGAAAGATTTGATGTTGGGAAAGGTTGAGGGTCGCCGGAGAAGGGGTAGGCAGCGAACGCGATGGTTAGATGGCATCTTCGAGGCGCTGAAGATGAAGTTATGTGATGTTAGAAAGATAGTGAGAGACAGGAAAGCGTGGCGTGACATGGTCCATAGGGTCACGAAGAGTCGGACACGACTGAACGCCTGAACTGAACTGAACTGAGGAAGATCACGCGTTTCGGTTCCGTAGCTTTGGCTCCATTGCCAAGAAAAAGTGTCCTCGAGTTTAATTAATCAAGTGCGGGGTTCAGATGAGTGGGCAAGAGCTACAACGGAGAGGAGGTCAATTTTACGAGAGAAAATTATGCTGAGCCTGGGCTTCTTTTTCGAGTTAAAATTATAAGAATTAAACGATACAAAATAGGTGCCCCTCCCCCTCTCCCCCTTCCTCATCCTCAAATGTCACCTTCAAAAATGAACCATACTATCGCCCCCGCTCTACATCGATAATATGTTTTCACCGAAGCGTGGGTATGCCTCGCACAGCTACTAGCAACGTTGGCGCTAATCAGTTTTAAATTCTTTTAGGGCGTTGACGGAACTTTGATGTGGTTTTGATAGATTAGCAAATATTACGCAAGCGCCCCGCTGCGGAAGTCGAAATCACCAGCAGACAATGTAGGGCGGAGACACTATCCCGGAAAGGCAGCGAAATTCAAGGTGCCGGCGACAAAACTTTACATCCAGATAACAAAAAAGAAAACGGAGTGCACATGGATTACAATTATTTTTCTCTGATCAGTCTGATGTGGTTTAGGGGTGTCCACCGAGACGTCGGTGCGCTTCGCCATTTTCTGTCAGCACGCAATGTAAATACATTAGCAATCATCTTATTGACCAACACCAATCTGTGACGTAAGAAAGATGCGGTGGCGCTGCTGTCGTCAGGCTAGGCCGACTGGATGTGAAAAGAAGGCTTAGCGCCCACAGAAATACATGGAACCAAAATATTTCATATCCGTTTTTTTTTTTTTTTCAAAGAGCGCCTATGATGTCGTCATTCGGTGCGGAGTAACTATATGAACATCGTAGAACCCATTTTGAAGCTATGAAACCTCATTACCGAGGCGGCGTATATATGAAGCACCATTTAGGGGCGCATTTGACAAGTACCCACAGATTATGACTAGCAGCTTACCGGTACGCTCAAGAAGAGAGAGTATAGGGAGCTTGCACGAAACGCTGAGAGCGCCATTTTCCTGTACAGTGCAGCAGTCGAGCGTGGAGCGGGCCGCGCAAATAGTGCCAAAGCATCTCGAATGCTGTACATATGAGGCATGAATTGCTGCAGGAGCTTACCATTCTAGTTTCACGTGTTCATTTTGCAGGTCGGCCGTCTAAACCTTTCGATGACTCCAATCCTGATTGGGCCCCATCGTTGCACCTGACGTGCACGCATAAAAACAAAGCAACCGTGGAGCCGCTCTTGACTTAAACCGTAAGACGCGCAGCTGCGAAAAAGTGAACAAATTGACCAGCGCGACGGACGGGCCGCTGTACATCAATACTTGTTTACGTACCTGACATGAAATGACGTGCACACACTTGGTATTCATCCGGACTGCTGTGAATGCCACGTCCGTTGATGCGTACAAGTCACTCTCGTCTGCGACGTTCCGATCGGTCCTGGTCTTGTCACATTTGTGCAAGCGTATACCTTTAATATTGCTACGAAGATGACGAAGCGGGCAGTGGCGCTGGGCGGAGCGCTTGCGCCAGGCCCGCTGGCCATTAAAGCATATTTCATCGTCATGTCATCACGTCGTTCAGTTTCTGTTGTGTCGCCGTGTTCCATCGCTTGTCATGCCACCACGTAACATTTGGTTGGAGTTGCGGTTCATCCCCATCCTCGCCTTGTACCATCGAAGCCAACCGTATGCTGGGTTCATCGGCCGAGAGCCCGTGGAGATTGCCGCCCAGCTTTGCCCTTTGTGCTCAGACCCGACCAGCCGCACTCCCCAGCCCCGTCCCCAGCCCTGACCACAACACAAGACGACCAGGAAGAGCCCAAAGTTGACCCGACCAACCCCACTACGAAGCGACCTCACGACCACTTGAGCGAAGACAGCACCCCCGCCTAGGCCGTTCGGCGTGTCCATCGGCCTTGGCTTCAGGCAAACGGTGAAGATTGGACCTGATGCTGCGGGGCAAGCATTCATCCCATATCTTCGCATTCATTGTGGTGTCCAGCGTTTCATGTCCTAATCCTGTGTCTCTGTTCATCGTCGCTTCATGCTCTGGATTTCTAGCAATCGATCGGGATGATCGCTCGGTGGCCCCGGGTAGTGCTACGAAGATGACGAAGCGGGCAGTGGTGCGGGGCGGAGCGCTCGCGCCAGGCCCGCTGGCCATTAAAGCATATTTCATCGTCATGTCATCACGTCGTTCTGTTTCTGTTGTGTCGCAGTGTTCCATCGCTTGTCATGCCACCACGTAACAATATTTTGAAAACCCGCAGTCGACTTGTCTGGACTTCGCGCTTTAATCTGCGCTTGGCTGTTACAGCCCACGACCGCACAGTAAACCATCGCTTTGGCACTATTTGAGCGGCCCGCTCCACGTTCGGCTGCTGCACTGTAGAGGAAAATGGTGCACTTCCAAGATCATGATGCATAGCGTTTTCAGCGTTCGTGCAAGCTCCCTATAGCAGTAGCATCTTACCTGTACACACATATGTGGCTCTGCTTAGGCTGAGGATAACGCAGATCTGTGGAACGGAAAATGGTAGATGGGAAGCGTGCAGAGTGAATCAGAGAAATATCCCGAGGTAATGAGATTCTAGTAGAAATCAAGAAGAAGAAATGGGCTGGACATGAAGTACGAAGAGTACGAACCGATGGTCACTGCGGGTAACAAATTGGACCCGAAGCGATGGAAAGCATAGCAGGAGGCGGCAGAAAGATAGATGGGCGGATGAGGTAAAGTTCGCAGGGGTCAAGCGCATGTAGCTAGCACAGGACGGAGTTAATTGGAGTAATATGAGAAAGACATTCGCCCTGCAGTGGGTATAGTCAGGCTGATGATGATGATGATGCAACGTAGGAAGATACAAGTCGGGAGCGCGGCACATAGAAACAAATGCAAGCAAGAAACTCACGAAATAATTCTTCCGGTTTCGGAGAGCACAACCAAACAAGGCAGATGCTTAACAGTTAGCGAATGTCTTGAAGAAAAAAAATTGCCGATGATTACGTTACTTTCTAATGCAAAATTTGAGCTCAGCTCGTCAGCTGTTTCACCTTTTTCGATAGATTGAGGCAAATATTTCGACCAAGACATGTATGTACTATTACAGACAACTATTTTATTTTTCACACATATTCCTTCAAGAAGCGCTCCAGTAGCAGTTCTTGACTGTCTTCAAGGAAGCTTTGTGGTGGGAGAAATGAAGAGAGCAATTAAGTTATCGGGAGCTTGTGGGGAGGCAGCGCGTGGGCCTATAGAAACGTTGCGCGGCGAAGCGACTAATGCCACAAGCTGCAGACGAGAAGAAAGAACCTTCGCAGATATCTTAAACTGACTTGAAAACGCTGTAGCTAAAGTTAGGAAGTATCTCATCTAATTTCTAGCAATGTATGTTTTAAAGGAAAATGAGGATGGGTTAGATCCGGGCCAGGCCTTCCTCGAAAGCCAAGGGACGATCGGCTTGAGATCCGGACTCGACATCAAAATGTGATGGTTTTCTCTGTGAGTGTGTGCTGTTGTGCCGGTGGGATTATCACACAGTGCATTCTCGGTTACTGCACATATGCTGCCCGCCCCGCCAGGGTGGTGCAGTGGTAAGACGCCCGACTTCTGTGCCGGAGTACCCGGGTTCGAACCCGACCTCGGCGGCTGCGTTTCGATGGAGGCGACACGAAGAGGCGTCCGTGTGCTGTGCGATGTCAGCGTACGGTAAAGATTCCCAGGTGGTCGAAATTACTCCGCGGCCCTCCACTACGGCTCCTCTTTCTCTCTTTCCACTTTCACTCCCACCCACCTTCCTTCCCTTACGTCACGGTTGAGGTGTCCACAGAAAACAAGTGAGACAGTTACCGCGCCTTTCCCTTCCTATAAATCAATCAATCAACATATGCTTCCCTGCAGTTCGGTGTGGGTGGTGGTGGTAACAACTTTTATTGCCACAAAATGAAAGAAATTATTTCGGGCTGGGGCGGGTCTAGGGTGGCCTCCAGTCGGGAGCGACCTCTTGAGCTCGCGTGACGAGGGCCAGTTGCGTAGTTTTTCTTGGGTTGGACAACAGCTTGTCCCATTCCTCCGCTGAGAGAGCTGGCAAGAGTGTCTTTGGAGGGGGATTGCTGGCGCATTCCCACAGTATATGGTCTTGAGTGGCCTGCGTCCCGTCACCGCAGTGCCGGCAGTAAGGCGCAGTATCTGTCACACTTGCTTCTGTAGACACCTGAATCATGCAGTAAGAGAAAAAAGAAAAGTGGGAGTGAAAGTGGAGCTGGTTACAATGGAAAGGCGCAGTATCTGTAACACTTGTTTCTGTGGGCATCTGAATCGTGCCGTAAGGGAAGGAAGGAAGGAAGGAAGGTGGGATTGAAAGTGGACCTGGTTACGAGGGATAACGCCGACGCCGCGGAACCCGGGAACGGGCGCCAAAGAGCTGCGCTAGAAAAGTGTGACAAAGAATGGTTCGTCATTTAGATGCTAATAAATGCGCATTGTAAAGACCGGCATACCCGTGAAAAATTTGGAGGACGCTTAAGCTTCGCCTTCAAGAGCGGAACGCGATAGCGTTATTGCACCTCGTTCGCACCGCCCAGCGCTACCGGCACTGGTAGACGGCGCCGCTTCCATCACATGCGTCTCAAGAGCAAGCGCGCAAGGCCCTGCAATACAACACCCGTCGACCTGCCAAGGAGTGTAAGACGATGCGCTACGGCGCAGCAATCACTGATGAGGGGCCCCGCGTCGGACTTTGCACTCACGAATCACGCGGTGAGCGCCGAGCAACTCAGCGTTCGGCGCGGCAACGAAACGTGCGCCTGAGACCAAAGAACTCGGTGTCTCGGAGGCAGAAAGCCGGGCAGCAACGCGCCATGAAGGCGGACGCGATCATGGGGCTGACGCCTTGATGGGATCGTCCTCTATCTCGCTTGGAAGCACCACACAGAAGCATGATTCCTCGGAAGCAGCTCGGCACACATCGCAAGGGACGCTTTCCCAGCAGAAGCGCTACGGCGCAGCGATCACGTCAGAGGCGTCCGGCATCAGACGCTGCACCTAGCAATCGCGCTGTGAGCGGAAAGAGGAGCCGCGTCGCCTAAACACCACTGTTCGAGTGACGCACGCTGGATGTTGGAAGGGGAGAGAGCGAGAAAACTTATTAAACGCAAGGGTATTGGGGCATCCTCGCACCGGTACCCGCGCGGCCCTAAGGGGAGAAGCGGGTGAGCGAAGATAGTGATCTAAAGAAAGGAAAGACGCTTGATTCTACAACCCGTGAGTGTGCACGGCGAAACGTCAGGGGCGAGTGGCGCGCCACGTGTCGGGGCAGCGCCGCACATTGCGAGGAGGGGTTCTTCTGCGTTTGCCGCAAGATGGCTCTGCATGTGCGCAGAGCGCAGAAGAAATGTAGCGAAAACGTGCTTCGCTACTCGCGTAACTGCGACTTCTGTAAGTAACATGCTCATAATTACCGATATACACCGCAATATAACGTTCTACGGCACGTTTCTAAGGCAACACCGCATTCACTAGAAGCACTTTTGTACCGCTTTCAAGCATCGAACTCGTGACTGAGTGGTAGCGTCTCCGTCTCACACTCCGGAGACCCTGGTTCGATTCCCACCCAGCCCATCTTGGAAGTTGCTTTTTATTTATGAAGTGCATGCCGGGATTTATCGCTCACGGCCAACGCCGCCGCCGACACCAGCTTTTCTGCGACACGAGCTCCTTAACGCTACCGCGTTAAAATTTGTCGGTGGCTTAGTTCAGTTAGGCTAGGATATGCGTATCGTGAGTATATATGTTTAGCTTGGTCTTGCTTTGGTTAAGCTCTACCAGATAGGCTATTAAAGGGACATTTCCATATCGGTATGTGTGTAAAGCGCAAGTTTATTCTTATGATTAAAATGTTGCTGGGACGGGCCTCGTCACGCCAAGGAACAATTTCTGGGTCGTCCAAAGCAGCTTTGGAGAAGATTCTGCGCGCGTCAAATTCTTCGGGAGCATCTCGCTAGCAAAGTGCATACCCTCAGGGCTTTTATGCGTCCGTAGCGGCAGCGATACACCTGCGGAACGGCCACGTTAACCGCGCAGTTCTGGCTGACCACGCGAAATTCGGCTGACTAACTAGCTTTCCGCTGGCTGCTTCTCGCAACCTCGACAGCTCTTCGTGTTGTCCGATGTGCTGCCACCCATGGCTGCATTCCCTCTTTAATACTGCCGTTCCAATAATACAAACGTTTAAAACAACAAGTAGCGCGCAGCAGCAGACGACCAAAATGTCCCGTCTGCTATAGTGTACGCGGACGCTGGCGCCGTCCGCGAACGAATAGAGCGCCGTCTGCGCCGCCGTACAGTGGAGGCCGTTCTACTTCGTTCCTTTGTTTTGACGCTTGAGGAAAGCTTTTTGTTTCATCTGTTGCCTAGGGTGCATACCTTGAAAGAGTGTTGTTAGCAAGCAAATTAAATTCATATGGCAGGCTACAAGACAAGCTTGCGAGAATTGTAGAAACACCCAGCGGAGATCAAGCAGGTCGGCGGTGTGTGTGACCTCACAATACCTATATTTAGCGGCGTTTTAAGCATAGATTGCTTCTGGAATGACTTAGCATACTTTATAGCACTCCTGGGACGTAGCCCACTCCAGGTGCTCTGCGAAACGAGAGAAATGTGGCGGTAAGTTGTGTTTACAATGTGTTTCTAACTTTCTATAGGTCGCTCTCCCAACTCTCATCCCCATAAATTTCGCGGTGTAATGTCGTTTCATGCTTTGAAAATCTGTTATAGAATGTTCATGGTTGCTCCGTACTGAATAGCTACATCATAGGTACCCCATGCAATTAAAAAAGCTGATTCGAAAACTTTAGTTTGCATCTCTTCCTATTGGCATTAAGCCATACTCCATGCGGCGTCGCGAGCGCCCCTTTTGATTGCAAACAAGGTGTTGATCTATTTTTTGTTTAGGATATGCTACCGTCTACACAGCTCTTTGGCGCGCTCACATCGGATGCCTTGCTGGCGGTGGTAAACCAACACCACGCATATCCGGGCAAGTCGTCGTTTTTGGGACGCTTTCCCAGAAAAGCGCGGAAATGTGAAATTAGCATTGAAGTCAGGAGGGGGGAGGGGGGAAGCAGGTAGCTTGAACGGGGGGGGGGGGGGGGGGGGGGGGTTCTTGCTCGAAATTTACGGTAGTCGCTGGTTGCCTTCCATACCAATGTACCATTTTTTTTAACGCCGATATGGACACTGCCGTTTAAACAAAACATTAACAAGGTTGCCTTTTGGTTATGCTTGCTGTGGGATCGTTCCCCCTGAAAGGGAGCTGCACTGAACGGAAAGGGAGGATCCTGTTGATCCCAGTCAACGAGGATGTAACTCCTGAGGCTCGCGGGATACTTCCGCCGAGACGAGGCCCCGGTGTGCTCAACGCAAGGCTTTCAGGTAAGCCGCTCAATGAAGGGTATCGTTACGATCCCCGGCCTTCTGTTCGGCTCTTCTGGGGTGAAACACACACACACACACACACACACACACACACACACACACACACACACACACACACACACACACACACACACACACACACACACACACACACACACACACACACACACACACACACACACACACACACACACACACGCACACACACACACACACACACACGCACACGCACACGCACACGCACACGCACACGCACACACACAGAGACAACGTTTATCTATAAACGTTGCACAGAGAAGGGGAAGAAATAATAGATGAGAGAAAACTTCAATGAACATGGAAAAAAAAAATATGCCGTAGGGCATTAAGCCTCCAAAAATAAAAGAACAGAGGCGGAATAGGGAAAAGCTGGTGGTCAGGACTCAGAAAAGGGTAGGAACAGCCGTTTTTATCACGGGTGCCTTGAGCATTTTACATATGGCAGGTTCGGGATCGTTGACACGTTCCCGCATTACGTGGTAGAGTGTCGGTGGACCGGTTCATAACTGCACATTGCAGGAGTGTCGGTGCGTTGACGAGCGGTGTTTTTAGGAGACGGTGCCTGGCTGTAGCTGCCAATGTATGAAAGCCTCCTCTCGATTGTGTGCGGTAAGGTTGGGAGTAATATATAGCGCTCAATGTGCACTACGCCATGCTAGAGTTTCCACAAGCGCTAGTATGATGCAGCCCATACTGAGCGCGATAGAACACACCGTGGTCCTTACTACGGCCGCATATTGCGTATGAGAAATGAGCTTTCAGAAGATGTCTCGAAGTCTGCGCTGAACAGCTAGGCGGGTGTGAGAACACCTCATTCTGCTGCGCGCAGGCGAGTGCGTGGGCGATCATTCGTCTGGGAGTCCTGGCAGGCGGGAGCGGCAAGTGCACGACTCCTCAATAGAGCTGTGGCGTGGATGAGCCTGCCTTCTTAGTGTGCACGATTCCTACGAGTATGTGGTGCTTCTTGCCAGACTTTTTGTTGAATTGTTTGTCCGTTTGTACTGTGCTGCGCGGTCTATATTCCTTGTTGTGGTGAACTCCTTGATGTCCAGGGAGGGGTTCAGTCGCGATGAGTGCCAGAGGACCATCAGTTTCGGCTATCGCAACGGTTCCGACCCGTATTTTAACAGTAGGGACGCGTGTGTGCATAGCACGTACTTCGACTCGTCTATAGTGTGCATGTATAACTTCGTCGGCAATCAAGCGGTAATTCATTTTCGCAATAGCTGCAAGCGTTTGGTGTGACATCAGCAGTGCGCTCTTATTACTTAACGCCACGAGGTTTCGGCGGTGCAGGCACGCTTACGAGGAGTGGAAACAATGCGCCATCGCTCAGGAGGCGAGCGGTTTATACAGTGACGCCACCTCGGGCGGAGGAACAGCACGGCCGGCACGTGCAGCTGATTGCCACCACGCTTTGGAAGCCTCCGCTTTCGCGTCGACCTTGCTATCGCCGAAACGCGAGTGCAAGACGACGATAAAGCGCTCACCCTCGCATGGCCCGCTTCCGTGCGTATGAAAACGGGACTGGCAAAGTCTCGGCAGTAAGTCTTCGTTCGCACTTTTTTTTTTCGCTCTCTTTCTTGCCGAGCGGGCCAAGACGAGGAAGGCCTGCTCGGGCACTTGACACCGCATCTTCTTCGGCCTCTCGCTTTTCACGCAGAACGACTGAAAAATCATCGCGGGAAAAGCCCGCCTGCGCGCGACCGCCGTTTGTCGTGACGTGCACGAGCAGCAACAACCGCGTGATGGGCACAAACGAAGGCGCCTTGTCAAGCGACATCCGGCTCCTCCTACGCCGCCAAGTCCGGTTTCCTCTTCGGTGTGTGTCTACAGGCAGCTCTGCCGATAGTCGAGCGGCGTGTCCAGCGACGCTTCTCGAGGCGAGTCTTTTTTCTCTTTGCGGCAGAACCTTGCGAGAACCACGTGTTCTGAGAGTGCCGGCCGTATTTCTCGAGCTGACCTCGAGCATAACGAAGTTCAGAGTGCTTGTTAAAAATGGAGAGAAATTAGGCAGTGATGAGGAGAAGGAACTGTTTTGTAACAGTTTAGGCGGTTGAAAATGTTCGTCAGACTGTTCGAGAGTTTTACTGGGCTCCCTGATGGATAAGCATCTGAGCTCTCTCAAGCCCAATTTTTTAAATTTATAGTATGTAGAATTTACTTGACAGTTTTTGTTGCTTCATGATAAGCAAGCTGAGGTGCTGGCACGTTTTCTTTGTTACACAGCAGAAAATGCCATGCGTGCTGTGAACAGGATTCCACAGTTTCAAATCCATTGATTTATGAGGACTTTGTGCAAGATTGTGCGTGAGAGGCTAAGAGAGATTAAAGGTCTGTATTAGTCGATGTCTCATATCTGGGCAACGGCTTAAGTGTAACACGACTTGCGCGGCAGTTTGCTGAATGTTTCCACGCACTCGGCAGATGTCACACGTAGGTGACCCACTGGCGGCGTCGTTCGACTGCTGATACGCTAAGCGGTTGATGTTTAGCCGAAGCCCCCCATTACTAATAGGCATCTCTCGTAACACTGAGTATTTCTCCGAGTTCACAAGAGGAATGGCAAGAATTCCTCTCGCACCGCAGAAGTGATGCCGATACTGCTGCTGATCGTGCTGGCAGCGTCGTGGCTGGCTGTCCACGGGAAGGACTACAACCTCGGACTGTGCAGCAAAACCTTCTTCAGCTGTCAATGCGGCACACCCGGCTACGCGCTGCATGTGACCGTCAAACAGTAAGTGGTGCTCCAAACTCGGATGTCGTTGTTGTGTCTGGACATCAGCTGGAACAATTTTTGGCCGATAAGCAATGCCCCGAGGTCAACACCGTGTTTACAAACAAATGGGGCGCTCGCGACCCCGCAGAAGGCTGGGGTGAGGCTTATCACCCGTAGAGATACATGGGAGCGAAAGTTTTTAAAGTAGCTTTCTAATTTCACGGGGCACAGGTGGGCAGGTGGTGAAGGGGACGGTAGGTCAACGCCGCTTGCGGCGGGGGCTAGCCAGTCACCAATTTTTATCTGTTGTAGGCCGTCATTGCACCCGCCACCGCTTAGGTGGTGGACGGCGGCTGTTGCAGCGCGTGTCTTTCTCTCCCTTTTCTTTTTCTGTTTTCTCTACTTTCTCTCACTTCGGTCTGCACGAGGCAGCGGAGATGGCTCAGCTACAGAGCCAGTAGCAGGCCCGTGCATTTTCTTTTCCTTCTTCCTACAGCGACAACAACAACAACAGAGCAACAGTGAGGTAGGTAGGTAGCAACTTTAATGATTCAAAAAAGAACCAAGTGAGGGGGGGTAAAGGGAAGTGAGGGAGCAGGACGACGATGGGCCCTCAGGCCGCTCTAGATGGCCGGGCACTTTTGACCTTCGGCGACCCCTCGGGCCCAGCTCACTGTCAGAAGCTGTACCTCCGGCAGCGAGCTGCGCAGAGCAGCCTCCCATCGCTCCTGATGTCTTGGCCCTTGCCACGGGGTTTGGGTTTGTTCGGGCAGTTCAGGAAGACGTGAGTAAAGTCGGCTCTGGTGCTAGGACACAGGTGGCAGTGAGGAGAGGTTTCGCCACGGTTTATAATAGAGAGAAGGAAAGGGGTCATGACTGTGGCCGTCTGAAGTCTGCGCCAGAAAGACTGGTCGCTTTTGGGAAGAGATTTATGCGGAGGAGGGTACAGCAGGCGGGAATTTCTATAATATACGGTGAGGTGTGGTAGTTAAGAAGCCGATCTCTGGCACTGCGAGACGAAGGCACCAGGTCGCTCTCAGCCAGGTTGACGAGTGCTAGGGCTTGGGAGTGAGCGGCCGTGTTGCCTGGGTGTTCGCTGTGCGCAGGGACCCAGATGAGGGTGATGAGGTGATTCGGTGGAGGGGATGATGCTAGAATGTTTGCGGCTGGGGAGTGGATTTTGCGATGGGCATAATTACTAATTGCTGTTTTGGAGTCTGAGAAGATATACTCAGCAGAGGAGTGTGTGATTGCTAGGGCAATTGCTGCTTCTTCAGCTTGCAGGGAATCCTGCAAATTTGGAATGGACGCACTGACTATCGTGTTGTGGAATCCATCCACGACGGCTAATGCGAAAGCTGGTCGGTTTGAATATTCGGCCGCGTCTACGTAAACTGCCGGAGCGCCTGGAGGGTAGTGCTTGTGCAAAGCCTTGGCTCTAGCTTTCCGTCTCTCACGATTATGCTCCGGGTGGGTATTTTTGGGAAGAGGCGGAATGTAAAGATTGTTGCTAACAGCGGTGGGAGGATTGCACGTGGCCGAGGTATGACCGGGTAGGTTTATCCCAATTCGGCGCAGAAGAATTTGGCCGGTTTTGGTATGTGAGAGTCTGGGGTACTGACTAATGAGGTGAGCTTCTACCAGCTCTCCTAAGGTGTTGTGAACCTCTAGTTGAAGTAGTTTTTCAGTAGGCGTTGATTTAGGGAGGAGGAGAGCGCTTTTGTAAGCTGTGCGGAGAAGTCTGTTGAGTTGCTCGGTCTCCGTGGGTGTGGTAGAGGTAAGGGATGGAGTAGGTGATCCTGCATAGGCAAAATGCTTGAATGAGGCGACGTGTGTCTGCTTCCCTCACGCCGCGATGGCGATTGGCGATACGCTTAATTAGTGAGGCTGTATTCAAAATGGCAGCACGAATTAATTTTATTGTCTCGGCGTTGGAGCCGTTGCCAGAAATACTGAGACCTAAAATTTTGATTCTATTGACCCTGCGGATGGGGGTGTCGTTTAATGTGACCTGAATATTAGGGGGGTTCCGTTCTTTTAGGCCCATGACTATGAGCTCAGATTTAGCTGCCGAGCAGCTTAGACCAATGCTGCTTGCATGCGTAGCAACAGTGGCAGCGGCCAGCTGAAGTTTGGATTCTATTTCGCCATGGTTGTCGGTATTGACCCAGATGGTGATGTCATCCGCATACAAGGAGTGGTAGATGGAATGAATTTTGTCAAGATCCCTCGCTAACGGGATAAGAGTAATGTTAAAAAGAAATGAGGACAAAACTGCTCCCTGGGGCGTTCCCTTACTGCCTAGCGTGAAAGGGCAAGTTTTTACTGTGCCTAATTGTAGGCAGACGGATCGGTTTGCTGAGAAAGGCAGCAACATAGTCATGCGTGCGAGAGCCCACGTTTAGGTCGCTCAGTGATTGTAAAATGGAGGAGTGGGCAACATTATCAAAGGCCTTCGTCAGGTCCAATGCAAGGATAGCTCTGGTGATGTGAGGAAAACGTGATTGGGCACATCCTCCTTAAGTTGTAACATGACGTCTTGAGTTGACAGGCCCGCTAGGAAGCCAAGCATGGTGGTGGGGAAGAGCTGGGTTTGCTCCATGTATCGGTTAAGTCGATTTAGGATTACGTGCTCCGTGACTTTACCTGTGCAGGAGGTGAGAGAGATTGGTCTCAGATTCTTAAGGTCTAAAGATTTATTAGGTTTTGGTATGAAAGTTACCTTGGCTGATTTCCATTCCGAACATCCTAGAAAAGGGTGTTAAAGCATGAAAAACCATTTCAAAGGCAAGTTCTTTTAAAACATTGCGAAACGTATGGGGGTTTGAGTTAAGAGAGTGAACCATAGAAACATATATGTAAACACAACTTACCGTAACATTTTTAAAGCGAAACTCTTCAATGGCTCGTACTCTCGTTCGTTCGGTCACACTATAGCTGTCAATCATCCTCACAGCCCCGCCGGGCACGTGAGAAACGTATCTCAGTTTTCCTTGTCTAACGTCATGCCATGGAGACCACCGCCGCTAGGTAGTGGTAGGTAGTGATAGTGGCAGTGATGATGGTGATGACAGAGGTGACTATGACTTCATCATCATCACATCCGACCATGTCTAAGAAACGGAAATGATGTATGATGACATCACAGCCGATCATGACGTCACCAGGCGATTCACGGAAGAGGCCGCGAGGAATCAAGACCTCTGCCTGCCTATAGTCGCAGGGGTCCCAATCCCCGTTCCCTAGGCCTGCGTGCAGGGGCGGTGAGTAGAGTATAGCCTCCATTCTGGTGGAAAATAAAGTCCTCACTCACTCACTCACTCACTCACTCACTCACTCACTCACTCACTCACTCACTCACTCACTCACTCACTCACTCACTCACTCACTCACTCACTCACTCACTCACTCACTCACTGACTGACTGACTGACTGACTGACTGACTGACTGACTCACTCACTCACTCACTCACTCACTCACTCACTCACTCACTCACTCACTCACTCACTCACTCACTCACTCACTCACTCACTCACTCACTCACTCACTCATATAGACCAGCACAGTGTTTACAAACAATGGCGCACATCGTAGTCAAGACAGGCCTCGGGGCAATTGGGGCAACCTCATCCAATTATCTTACTCGTTAAAAATGGAATCTCTGTCTGTCTATAGTGACCGTTTTCAGGCGAAAAAGAAAAACGCAATAATCGCCGAGAAAATTAGATTTAACAATCTTTCCGTCAGTCGACTCAAATTTGCGCTATCTTCACCGACAAGGGCTGGCGTCTTTTTGAAATGGGTGGCGGTGTAGCGTATAGCCTCCGAGATCCTTGCTGTCGATGCAGGCAATTTATTGCCGAATCGGCTGGTGACGGCGATCACTTGCTTCTGTTCGCTTCTTGGTCTCCTGTGTTTTTCTAGCTTTCAGAAGTGTTGGTTTCGGTGCTACGTTACTTTGTGATTGTAACGCGGTACCCGGTCAGTGCTGGTCAACTTTTCTTTCTTCTGTGCCTTTTTACTACATACCGACCTTTACTCAGAGGTGAATCTACAAGGTGGGGGGAGATGCAAGGCACTCATTCACTCACTCACTGTCTCACTCACTCACTCCCTCACTCACTCACTGTCTCACTCACCCACTCACTCACACACTCCCTCACTCACTCATATAGACCAGCACCGTGTTTACAAAGGGGGCGCTGGCGGTGCCGCTGCTGGCTGGGGGTGAAAAGTAGGGTTAGCGCCCATAGGAATACATGAAACCGAAAAAATTAAAAGCAGTTTTCTCATATTATGGGGCACCTATGATGTCGTTATTTGGTGCAGAGTAGCCGTGAACATCCTAGATCAGATCGTGAAAGTATGATATCATTACCGAAGCGGCGTATTTTTAAAACACCGCGAAACGTATTGGGGTGCGAGTTGGGAGGGCTACCCATAGAAACACATGTATACACAACTTACCGCAACATTTTTCTCGTTTCGCAAAGCGCTATAAGTGGTGCGGGTCGTTAAACGTTGGTCAGCGCTTTGAAGAAGTGTGTGACAAAGTATTCTGCGTCATTGTGGAGGAAGTTGACTTTCAAAACTCCTCGAATAATCTAAGTTTGAATCCGGACACCCCCAAAAGGCTCTTATAGCAAATCACGCAGTTTTGTTTACAGTCTGATATGCTGCCGCATGAGGTAAATTAGCTTGATAATAGTATCGTTCAGGTGATACATCCTAAGCTAACCCACCGGTCGTCCGATCCAGGCGTCCGTGCGACGTCTTTCAGCCTTTCATTTGCCGCTTCCTCAAACGCCGCACCACGTAGCATACAGAAGCAGACGCAGTACAGTAACCATCAGCGGCGTTTCAGATTGGTTTACAGGAAAGAAAAGGCGCAGTATCTGTCACAACTGTAGATTTATTAAAGGACGGGGGGACACCGTGCTAGAAACACTGGCTATACCCTGTATACGCAGTGCCTGGTGTCATCGACGGTACCGGAACCATGGAAGAACGCAAACATTATCTTAATTCATATGAAAGGTGACGCTAAGGACTTGAAAAATTACAGGTCAGTAAGCTTACTGTCTGTTAAGTATAAGGTATTTACAAAGGAAATCGCTAATGGAATCAGGACAACATTAGACTGCAACCAAGCAAAAGATCAAGCAGGTTTTCGCAAAGGGTATACTGTCGATTATTTTCATACCACCAACCAGCCCTTATACATGGCATTCTTTGATTACAAAAAAAGCATTTAATTCAATACAATCCTCGGCAGTCATTCAGGCATTGCGAAATCAGGGTGTAGACGAGCCGTACGTGAAATTGCTGGAAGATAAATATAGTGGCTGCACAGCGACCACAGTTCTGAACAACGAAAGTAATAAAATTCTTATAAAGAAAGGTGTTAGGCAAGGAGACCGGATCTCCCCAGTACTACTCACAGCTTGCTTAGAGGAAGTATTCGCAGCCTTGGAATGGGAGCAGTTACGAATAAGGGTAGATGGAGAATATCTCAGTAATCTGCGATTTTCTGATGACATTGCCTTGCTAACTCAGGGGATGAATTGCTAAAAATGATTGATAATCTACATACAGGAAAAGTAGCAGTGTAGGCTTGAAAATCTATATGCAGAAGACTAAGGTATTGTTCAACAGCCTCGGAAGGGAACAGCAGTTTACGTTAGGTAGCGAAGCTCTGGAGTAGTAGGCGAATATGTTTACTTAGGACAGGTAGTAACCGCAGATCCGGAGCATGAAAGGGAAATAACAAGGAGAATAAGATTGGGATGGAGCGCATTTGGCAAGCACTCACAGATTATGACTAGCAGCTTACCGGCATCGCTCAAGAGGAAAGTATACAACAGGTGCATCTTACCTGTACTCACCTATGGGGCTTAAACGTGGAGGCTAAGAGGGTTCTACTTAAGTTGAGGACAACGTAGAGGACTATGGAACGAAATATGCTAGGGGTAACATTAAGAGACAGAGAGAGATAGAGACCCTTTAATGAAGAACAGAAATTTTAGCCGGCGTTTAAATTTCGCTGACAGGCTACTCTGTGTAGGAAGGGGAATTGGGGAGGAAAAAATTGAAACAGAATGGTGAGGAGAATGAAAGAAATGAAGGGGGAGATAAAATACGGCCATTAAATGTGTTATAAGGTGCATCATCGTGGAGTAACGGTATAAAATGAAATGATGAAATGCATAGTCCGATAAATGTGCTTATAGAGTTCACAGCGTGAAAAATGCCGAAGGGTAACATTCAAGGTGAACTTAAAGTTTGTCTAAATGTCCAATGTCTTTTAAATACGTAAATAAAAAAGTTCATCGCGAGTCTCTTTCTTTTGCCTAGACCAGGCTAAGGGATCTAAAACAATTTTCATTGTTAAAGGCACTGAGGTAAGCTTTTTCATGCTATGTTCGTAGTACGCACGCTCGTCAGCGTACGCAGGACACTCAAGTAGGATATGTTGCACAGTTTCAACCGAACCACAGTTGTCACAAAGCGGACATTTCATTTGACCAAAACGGTATCGCAAGCTATTTGTATATGCACAGTTCAGGCGGAGTTGGTGGTAAAGAGTTTCTAGTTGGCGAGGAAATTTCGGTGGGAGTCTTGACCTTAGATGTGGGTCAATCGAGTAAAGAAATTGATAGTGATTTGTCGGGAAGCTTCAAAGTCGATACTGTGCTTCGGTAGCAAATGTTTTAGCCAGTTGGGATGCATCAGAGTTCGTGAAGTAGGTCCGAAAGTATCTTTGATGTTGGTGGCCTTTACGAGCCGCTTCATCGGCTTTTTCATTGGCTTTAACGCCACAGTGGGCTGGTACCCACTGAAATTATATGCAGTGGCCTGTAGCAGTAGCCAAATGATGAGGATACCCGATGTCAAGAAAAACAGGCTGATGATTGGTTTTCTTCAACAGATTAAAGATGATTTGCAGAGGTGCTCTGGAATTCGTGAAGATAACCCATCGGCCGGGGGTCTGGCGTAGGATATAGGAAACAGCTTCTTTGATGCCATGGAACTCAGCTGTCGTAGATGATGTCTTCCGCTGCAGCCGGTAAGACAGTACATGGTTTGTTGCGGGCACATAAATGCCATAGGAAAAAGTGTCTTGAATAGTTGAACCATCTGTGAATATGTGGCTGTATACTGTGTATATTCCTTGGCTAAGTAAGCGAGAGCGGCTAGCTGAAGTGCTGCCTGTGGCATGCGGCTCTTCGCATCCACGCCAGGAACATACATATTCATCTTTAGTGACGATAATGTCCATAGGGGAAAGGTGAGTGGTAATAGATTTTGGTATCTGAGTAATAGTAGGGAGGGGCAGTAGCTGTACAGCTTGACCATAGCCACAGTTACATTGAGTTATGTGGACACGGTTTAAGAAGTGCTTCTTCCCTTGAAGGACATGTCGGAGACGGGTGCGCATAGTTTCTTGAGCGACAATCAATTCTATCGAAAGATATCCTGCTTCTGCAAGTGTTCCTGATGTGGAGTATCCCTTTGGGAGGCCAAGGCATATTCACAAGCAGTAATTGTTCCGCGCGGCTTCAATAATTTTCTGGCATGTTGGATGTAATCTTTCAAGCATCGGCAAATTGTAGCGCAACGCTCCTTCAATGTAGGTCTTCTCAAGCAGTACCATCTACCAGTAGTTGCTGCTCCATCGTATTCCCGCCATGAATCTGAAAACCTGTATCGCTGCAGTAATTCTCTCGCGGAGTTTTTTAATCTGAGGTGCCCAAGAGAGGTTACTGTCAATAATGACACCTAGGAATCGGTGTGATCGTACATACGATAGTGACCGTCCACCCGAAAGGAGCGGGTATCGAGTCATTCTTTTTCTTGTGATAGCCATAGCCACACTCATTTCTGATGAGAGATGAAGACCACGGGGAGCCAGGTACATTGAGATGTGCAATAACGCTCTGAATTCGTTGTTGCGTAGTATAACGCGAACGTGACGCACTCTAGATGCAAATATCATCTGCGAAAATTGTTATGCGTACTCCCCGTGGAAGGTTTCTTGTTATATGTATAAGGACAACATTGAACAGGAGAGGGCTTAGCACAGCTCCCTGAGGTACGCCCCTCTTCACTGCGTGAAAGTGAGCTGGACCATGTGGAGTGGTCATAAAAATTTGCCGCTCTTGTGAATAGTGTCCAATCCAGTTGTAAAGCTTTCCACCGAGGCCAAGGCTGGCCAATGCTGCGAGAATAGCATGATGAAACACAGTCAAAAGCAACCTTGATGTCAAGGAAAACGGCTGTTGGGATGTACCCAGCGTGAAGGTATCCTTCAAGTAATGAGACAACTGCGATGACATTATCAGTCGCAGATATATTTTGACGAAACCCGTTCATTTCTTGAGGATACGTTTTTCGGCTCTCGAGGAACCAGGTGACGCGTTTGCAGATCAATTGCTCCATAAGCTTACCTACGCTACTCAGTTGTGTGATGGGTCGGAAGGATGCGTAACTTGTTGGTTGTTTAGAAGATTTCAAAACAGGCACAATTTTCGCCAGCTTCCATTCCGTGGGGACCTCACCAGACATCCAGGAAGAATTGTAATATTCCAGAAGTCGAAGGCGGTAGATTTGCGATTGCGTCATAGGTCACTTGATCATTACCCGGAGACGTCCGTCTGTTTAATTCCGATAGCTGAGAATAGCTCTTCAAATGTGAAAGGTAGGTCCATCTCTGGCACTGCCGCCTGGGGAATGTCTGACAGACCATCTGTGGAGTGTGCGGAAGGCCCTGACCCCGTTGATAGTAGTTTGCAGTATTCTTCTGAGGCTTCTTTAATGGATTTTTGTTCATGCAGAGATAGTGCTGTGAAAGGATGAAGCTGTTGGAGGGGCGAGCGCATACCGCGAACTATGCGCCAAATTTTGGCTACTGGTTGGCGCACATCCAGCGTTGAACAAAAGTCACGCCATCTCTGCCGACTAACCTTATCCAGGTACCGTCGAATGTGACGTTGTGCCCGTCGGCAGGCGCGAAGGTCTTCAAGGTTTTTTGTGCGCAAAGCCTTCCTTTCAGCTCGCCTGCGAACAGCGCGGAGCCTTTGAAATGTCTCTTCATTTGAGGGTAAGCTATCGTTTTTAGCTGTGATTCGTGTGCTTTCTCGCAGGCAATAAGCCATTGTCGATATTAGTTCCTTGTTTCGAGTTGCAGCAGTAATTCCTCTGCTTGCAGCGTCTTTGTATGCATCCCAGTCTGTAGATTCTTTTGTCCCCTCTGCGCACAGACAGCTGATGTGAGGACTGGATCACTTCCACGTGTTTCCAGACCAGCCAAAGTTGTGGGCATGCAGCTGAACTTGTTACAAAGGTCCCTTCAATGCTGTTGGCAGTCGTCAGGCCTCGGAGATAGGTTATGCTGCCGTCATTTAGTGGTTCAATTGAATGTTTGACGAGAAGTGCTGTATTCTTGGCACCTCGGGTACATGTGTGTGAGCTTCCCCAAATTTCGTTGTGAGCATTGAAGTCTCCGCAAATATGTGGACTGGGCGTCCTTATAATCACGTTTTCAAGCCTCGAAGCATCGAAAGGCCTGCCTGGTGCAAGGTATACTCCAATAAGAGTGTACTCTTGTCTCCCAATTACTGTTATGGCGCACACATATTCGTTATCATTGTGAGGCGGGACTTCAACCAAGGAGGCCGGGATATCTTTGCGAAAGCCTATCAACAATCTGCTGACGTCATCTGGTCATTGGGAATGATGAAAATAGTATCCGTTTAGTCTGAAAGTTCCCCCCACGCGTGATTCAGAGATGACTATGATAAGGCAGTGGTACACTAGCACAAGGGGCCGAAAATTAGAGTTTCGAGCATAAACCACGAGAGTTCCACTGGAAATGGTGCATGTGCGAAAGATGTTGTGGATGGTCAACTATGGTGAAGCTCTTCCTTTGAAGGCGAAGATTACAGGTGTTTGATATTACACCCCTGAGAAGCGTTAGAGGCCGACAAGAACGGTTCCATTGCTAGGACAGCCTTTACTTCTGGGAGTCCTCGAGACGAGGGGTTAGCGCGAAGAAGTCTTGATGCGGCAAACAGTATAGGGATCAGAAGGTATGTGATTTATTGTTCGGTGCTTCCGCTTTGCTGCTTGTCGCTGATCTTCTTGTTACGTTTCACTGCCTTAGGCTGAGAACTAGAGGGGTTGTTTGTTGTGTCTTGTGCGGAGTGCAGAGTGGGTCAGAAGGACGCAAGTTTCTGATATTCTAGTGGAAATCAAGAAAAAATGGGTGTGGGCATACATGTAGTGCGAAGAGAGGATAAGTGATGGTAGCTTAGAGTAACAAACTGGATTTCAAGGGAAGGAAAGCATAGCAGGGGGCGGCAGAAAGTTAATGGGCGAATGAGGTTAAGGAGTTCGCAGGGGTCAAGTGGATGCAGCTAGCACAGGAACGGGTTAATGGGAGTAATATGGGAGAGGCCTTCGCCCTGCTGTGGGTATAATCAGGCTGATGATGATGCTGATGATGATGAAACCAGATGCTTATGATCCGCAAGAATGTAAAATGGCTGGCCCTCCACGAAGTAGTGGAAATGTTGGATGGTGGAGTCGATGGCGAGCAGCTCGCGGCCAAATACGCTGTAGCGAGTTTCGGCATGTTGGAGCTTCCGAGAGAAGAAACTCAATGAGTGCCACTAGGAGTCGATTTTCTGCTGGAGAAAGCACCAATGGCTACGCTCGAAGCACCCACCACGATACGAGTGGTTGCGGAAGGCCTATGGTGGATGAGAAGGATCGAATCGGCGAGGGCTTGTTTTGCAGCCCTCAAAGCAGTCTGCGCTTCGGGAAACCAGGAACTCGCGGAGGAGGAGGATTTGGTTGTGCGACGAAGGTCGAATACGAGGTGAAGTACGGAGCATTGTGGGATAAAGCGTCAGGAAAAAATCACTAGGCCCAGGAACTCGTGGAGATTGCGTAGGGTAGTGGGTGCTGGGAAGTCGTTAACAATGAGGACGTGAGACGGCAATGGATGAATTCCCTGCGCCGAGGTGTGATTAGAAGAGATCCCGGAGGTGACGCTCGGGATCTTGTGGAGTATGACTTGCGACAAGGATGTCTTCGATATAGGCAAACACAGCCTAGAGTTAGCGCGTCACTTCAGCAATAAATTGCTAAGAAGTTTGATCTGCATTGCGTAGCCCAAATGGCATGCGGACGTAATCAAACAGGCCGAAGGATGTAGTGATGACCATGTTCGGGATATCAGCCGGTTCAACAGGAATTTGATGGTACGCTTTTACAGGGTTCACTTTACTAAAGGTCTTGCATCCGTCCAAGTGTCCAGTGAAGTCTTGGATGTGTGGAAGGGGATAGCTGTCATAGACCGCGTGAGCGTTGAGAACCCTGCATTCGCCGCACGGATGCCAGTCACCTGTTTCTTTCTTGGACAGCAGATGAAGCGGCGGCGCCGAAGTGCTGGACGAAGGGCTAATGATACCCAGCTGGAGCATGTGGTCGAATTCCCGTTTAGCAACCGCCAGACGCTCACCAAAGAGGCGGCGCGGACTAGTGGTGACAGGTGGACCACGCGTGCCAATGTGGTGGGTTATACCATGCTTGGGTGGCTGGTGGAGATTACAAGGCCTCGTGACCTCGGGAAAGTCGGCGAAGACTTGGGCATACGGGCATGACTGGATCAGCGTGCGGATGCCAGTAGAAGCGACAGCCGATATAACGCCAGTGATGGAAAGGCGCGTCGTGCTGTCGAAGAGACGATATGGCGACGCATGCGGACGTCCAGATCAAAATGCGTCACGAAGTCGGATCCGAAGATGGGTTGATGGATGTCGGTGAAGATGAAGACCCATCGAAACGTGCGCCGCGTGCCAAGGTCCAGAGTGAGGGACCGGAGACCGTACGTGACGATGGAGGTTTAGTTGGTCGCACGGAGAGTAAGTCTAGGTGACTTGGAAGTACACTCATCCTTGGTAGACGCAGAATGCTGACTTCGACACCAGTGTTGACGAGGAAGCGCAGGCCGGTAATGCGGTCCATGACTACGAAAAGGCAGCTATGATGAAGGGCTAGGTGACATGTCGCCGTCAGTGATCTCGCAGCGCGTTTCCCGACCAGCTGTATGGTGGAGCGCATTGGCGGACGCGGTGTTGAAAAGTGCGGTGATACCAGCAAATACTCTGACTGCGGGGACTGGAAGAGCGCGGACCTCTCAGCGAAGACGAATGGCGGCCAGGACTTGAGGAGGACCGGGGCTCGGCATGAGAGGACGTCCAAAATGCATCAAGGGAGTGGCCAGCTGATCGATCCGGGTCTCTAATTGAGAATGGCAGATAACTTTGATGGAGAGGAGAGGGCGGCTACGGAATGAGAAGTCGCGTCATGGACTCGATCAGCTAGCTGGGCGAGGTGGTCAAGGGTCAAGTCCCCCGCAGCAGCCAAGATGAGGTGGGTGGACTGCGGCAAGAGCTCTCTCAACAGTGTGCCTTTCGAATCGGCGTTGTTTTTGCCCAGGAGCTGCCGCATGCTAGTGAGTAGCTGGGAGGCACGGTGGTCTCCAAGCTTTTCGCAGCTGCTGGATGCGCGCAGTCTCAGATACCGTGGTCCAGAATTCACTGCTTATGGACTTATGTCGCTGGTACGGAGTAAGGCCAAAGTGCCTAAGGATGAGAGCCGCCACCTCTTGAGCCACCTCAGCAGGCAGGTTGGAAAGTAAGTGACGAAACCGAGATGCCTCCGAGATGACGTGGTGCAGATGGAAGATCTGTGGATTCTTAGGCCAGAATGTCGGCAGGCGGAGCTAGACAGCTGCGACTTTCCGTGGGCGCAAGGTCGCCTGAGGGCGGCAGGTTGCTGGGGTCGGTCATCTCATAGGCCGCAGTCACCACTCGGGTCAAAACAGAGCACCCAAACAAAACGACCGGAGTGGCAGGCTTCTCGAACCGAACAGCCCGAACCGCGCGCACCGAGCACGCGTTGTCCAACTTTATTTTCTTCTTTCGCCGGCTTGGAACGCCGATCTTGGCGCCTCCGCTTTACAGTATCGCTGTACGCTACAAGAGGAGGCCGTTATGTTTCTAACCGGGACCTCGTCGAAACAAAAATAAAATCAGTATTTCAGCACTAGCTGCTCATACCTTTGTTTTTTAGTATTATGCCATTGGCATATTCATCTCTGGTGTCACCCGTTAATAATTATGAGGGATTATTAACGATGCGCTCTTAACGGTGCGCACACTCCCAGACACCCTTAGAGTGAGTGGGGGTAGCTGTTCCGGTCGCAAAGGAGATGCCCTCGAACTGCGTGGCAAGCTCGGCCGGAATTCCACTACCTTGTAGTGACAGAAGGGGTGGCCGTTTGGTACCCAGCTGTCGCCGGTTCAAACCAGAGTAAGGGTCAGAGTCAGAAGTAACAAACAAAATACAATTTATGCACAGCAAGAGACGATACAGAGGAATACACGAACACTAAAATGGCATAGACGAGAGGTTCACAGAAAAACAAACGCTAAGCATGCAATTACAGAGGTATTCAATAACACAGAGGCTTTACAACACAGACCAAACACGTGAGAGTCACAAAAACAAACGCCAAATTGTTCACCGGGCTTTGTTGCAGTCCGACGCCTCGAGAGTCACGATGTGGCCGCCATACAAGATCCCTCGCAGGTCCGTGGGCTTGCCAGCAGCGGGTGATCCCCGGGAGTCCAGCCGAAGCACAAGCGAACACGTCGCAAACACTGACTGACTGACTGACTGACTACACAAGCGACGCGGACTCTTTAAATAGGGCGCGCCGCGTCTGTCTGTTAAAACGCGCCAAAGCTAGCGCGCACACACACTTAGTTTCGCTGGTTAGAGCGCTCCCTTCTCCTCCCGTCGAGCCGCGCGTCGTCATTGGCTAGGTCCCATAGAAGGTTCTGGAGTTTTCTGGCATATTCCAGCTTGATGAGTCCGCGTGATCGCCGGGTGATGGGAAAGAGGGCGGCGGCGACGCGTACAAAGCTACGCGCTCTCTCGCGCGGGGAAGGAGGCTTTGCTCGAGCTTTCCATTCGACGCCGCGTGGGCCTCGCGCTGTGCCGGCTTAATAAAAATGTGCGCCGATTTCGCGACATCTGGTCCCACATTTCTTTAAGAATGCTACTCTAACACACGAGCCCCGCACTTTCCATCCAACACTTTCCACGTCTAGCCACCCAGCATCTCCTCCACACCAGACGGGTTTGTTAACCGTGTTAGCCATGTACTATAGGCCATCGCAGTGCTGGCCTAGTACTTACACCCTTTGGCTATTTCATTTCATTTCGATTATTTCATGTTTTCAAAGGACACGAGGGCGTAAAAAAAAATGGGTGAGTTCTTGGCAAGTTGACCTCGACGCACAAAGAGTGGTTATATTCAAATTCCTGCTCATTCGCCGGTGCAGTTGTATCACGCTGCTCGCGCGATATCGACGAACGTCTGTTAAACACTGTGAATTAGTGGTGTTTGGTTTCACTCTTTGCTGCCTACAACCAATAAAAGCAGAAAAGATTTTGTTCCTTGTGAAGTGGTGCCACAAACGCTTTACACAGAAGATACGAAGGAGAAGACGAAAAACAAAATGTTTATTTGCTAAAGAGGCGATGCTGACTGACCTGGTGGTCGCACAGAGTCGTCACAGCGATAACTCCGTTGTCACGAAATCGGCGCACATTTTTACTAAGCCAGCGCGGCGCGAGGCCCGCCCGTCACCGCATCTAAACTTCCACAAGGTTCTAGAAAAACCTCCTTCCCCGCGCGAGAGAGCGCGTAGCTTCGTAGGCGTCGCCGTCACCCTGTTTCTCATCACCCGGCGACGACGGTGATTCATCATTCCGGAAAATTCAAGATGTCTCCGGAAAATTCTATGGGACCTAGCCAATGACGACGCGCGGCTCGACTGGAGGAAAATGGAGCGCTCTAACCAGCGAAGCTAAGTGTGTGTGCGCGCTAGCCTTGACGCGCCTTAACAGAGAGACGCGGCGCGCCCTATTTATGGAGGCCGCGCCGCTTGTGTAGTCAGTCAGTCAGTCAGTCAGTCAGTCAGTCAGTCAGTCAGTCAGTCAGTCAGTCAGTCAGTCAGTCAGTCAGTCAGTCAGTCAGTCAGTCAGTCAGTCAGTCAGTCAGTCAGTCAGTCAGTCAGTCAGTCAGTCAGTCAGTCAGTCAGTCAGTCAGTCAGTCAGTCAGTCAGTCAGTCAGTCAGTCAGTCAGTCAGTCAGTCAGTCAGTCAGTCAGTCAGTCAGTCAGTCAGTCAGTCAGTCAGTCAGTCAGTCAGTCAGTCAGTCAGTCAGTCAGTCAGTCAGTCAGTCAGTCAGTCAGTCAGTCAGTCAGTCAGTCAGTCAGTCAGTCAGTCAGTCAGTCAGTCAGTCAGTCAGTCAGTCAGTCAGTCAGTCAGTCAGTCAGTCAGTCAGTCAGTCAGTCAGTCAGTCAGTCAGTCAGTCAGTCAGTCAGTCAGTCAGTCAGTCAGTCAGTCAGTCAGTCAGTCAGTCAGTCAGTCAGTCAGTCAGTCAGTCAGTCAGTCAGTCAGTCAGTCAGTCAGTCAGTCAGTCAGTCAGTCAGTCAGTCAGTCAGTCAGTCAGTCAGTCAGTCAGTCAGTCAGTCAGTCAGTCAGTCAGTCAGTCAGTCAGTCAGTCAGTCAGTCAGTCAGTCAGTCAGTCAGTCAGTCAGTCAGTCAGTCAGTCAGTCAGTCAGTCAGTCAGTCAGTCAGTCAGTCAGTCAGTCAGTCAGTCAGTCAGTCAGTCAGTCAGTCAGTCAGTCAGTCAGTCAGTCAGTCAGTCAGTCAGTCAGTCAGTCAGTCAGTCAGTCAGTCAGTCAGTCAGTCAGTCAGTCAGTCAGTCAGTCAGTCAGTCAGTCAGTCAGTCAGTCAGTCAGTCAGTCAGTCAGTCAGTCAGTCAGTCAGTCAGTCAGTCAGTCAGTCAGTCAGTCAGTCAGTCAGTCAGTCAGTCAGTCAGTCAGTCAGTCAGTCAGTCAGTCAGTCAGTCAGTCAGTCAGTCAGTCAGTCAGTCAGTCAGTCAGTCAGTCAGTCAGTCAGTCAGTCAGTCAGTCAGTCAGTCAGTCAGTCAGTCAGTCAGTCAGTCAGTCAGTCAGTCAGTCAGTCAGTCAGTCAGTCAGTCAGTCAGTCAGTCAGTCAGTCAGTCAGTCAGTCAGTCAGTCAGTCAGTCAGTCAGTCAGTCAGTCAGTCAGTCAGTCAGTCAGTCAGTCAGTCAGTCAGTCAGTCAGTCAGTCAGTCAGTCAGTCAGTCAGTCAGTCAGTCAGTCAGTCAGTCAGTCAGTCAGTCAGTCAGTCAGTCAGTCAGTCAGTCAGTCAGTCAGTCAGTCAGTCAGTCAGTCAGTCAGTCAGTCAGTCAGTCAGTCAGTCAGTCAGTCAGTCAGTCAGTCAGTCAGTCAGTCAGTCAGTCAGTCAGTCAGTCAGTCAGTCAGTCAGTCAGTCAGTCAGTCAGTCAGTCAGTCAGTCAGTCAGTCAGTCAGTCAGTCAGTCAGTCAGTCAGTCAGTCAGTCAGTCAGTCAGTCAGTCAGTCAGTCAGTCAGTCAGTCAGTCAGTCAGTCAGTCAGTCAGTCAGTCAGTCAGTCAGTCAGTCAGTCAGTCAGTCAGTCAGTCAGTCAGTCAGTCAGTCAGTCAGTCAGTCAGTCAGTCAGTCAGTCAGTCAGTCAGTCAGTCAGTCAGTCAGTCAGTCAGTCAGTCAGTCAGTCAGTCAGTCAGTCAGTCAGTCAGTCAGTCAGTCAGTCAGTCAGTCAGTCAGTCAGTCAGTCAGTCAGTCAGTCAGTCAGTCAGTCAGTCAGTCAGTCAGTCAGTCAGTCAGTCAGTCAGTCAGTCAGTCAGTCAGTCAGTCAGTCAGTCAGTCAGTCAGTCAGTCAGTCAGTCAGTCAGTCAGTCAGTCAGTC
The DNA here is from genome assembly GCF_055883805.1 of Amblyomma maculatum. Classification (NCBI taxonomy): domain Eukaryota; kingdom Metazoa; phylum Arthropoda; class Arachnida; order Ixodida; family Ixodidae; genus Amblyomma; species Amblyomma maculatum. Next base: position 218,391,397 of record NC_139346.1, on the reverse strand, counting down.
AGTCAGTCAGTCAGTCAGTCAGTCAGTCAGTCAGTCAGTCAGTCAGTCAGTCAGTCAGTGATTGCGGTGTGTTCGCGAGTGCGACAACTGGACTCCCGAGGATCACCCGCTGCTGGCAAGCCCACGGACCTGCGAGGGAACGGCGCTCGTCTTGTACGGCGGCCACATCGTGACTCTCGAGGCGTCGGACTGCAACAGTACCCGGTGAACAATTTGGTGTTTGTTTATGTGACTCTCTCGTGTTTGGTCTGTGTTGTAAAGCCTCTGTGTTATTGAATACCTCTGTAGTTGCATGCTTAGCGTTTGTTTTCTGTGAGCCTCTCGTCTGTGCATTTCAAGTGTTCTTGTGTATTCCTCTGTATCGTCTCTTGCTGTGTATAAAGTTTGTTTTGCTTGTTACATCTGACTCCGACCCTTACTCTGGTTTGAACCGGCGACAATTGGGCACCAAACGGCCACCCCCTTCTGTCACTACAAGGTAGTTGAATTCCGGCTGAGCTTGCCACGCAAGTCGAGGGTATCTCCTTTGCGACCGGAACAGCTACCCCCACTCACTCTAAGGGTGTCTGGGAGTGTGCGCACCGTTAAGGGCGCATCATTAATAATCCTTCTAATTATTAATGGGTGACATCCGGGAAGGACTTTTTCTGCGCGGTAATCTGCCCGGGCTTCGTAGTTTGATGCCCGCGACAACTCTATTTCGTTCGCGAGCTGCTCAGATGCAGCGCTGGTTATACTTGGCCTCTGTAGTAAGGGACATGGGGCCTGGGACACTTCCGAGGCTACCACCTCTGCTTCCTTGGTCCGCCTGCACGAGAGTGTCTTTGAAAGAAGCAGCACTTATGAAAGCGGGCTTCGCAAGCTGCGGTACATCTGGCGCCGTTTCTTCATTCTTTGAAAGGGTAGCGCCATGTATGCAATTCCTTTTTTTTTTCGTTTCTGTAGTGAAGTGTGTCCAGATCAGTTCGCAGGAGGAGTAACACGCAGGCCGGCTCACGTGAAAACCACTCGCAGGTGCAGCTACGTGCACCGCTGGGAGTTCAAGTGCCGGCCGTGCAACAATCGCAAACCACAGGAGGTGTGTCCCATGCTCAAGCACTGCAGGGAGTGCGACAGTGACGCCAAAGGATGTGCCTCGTGTCCACCTGGCCGCTATGGACACTGGTGCGAGGAACGTGAGTGGCGTCCTGTGTGTGTGCTGTACACATTTGGAAACTCTTTCATTCACCAGCTATTTCCTTTTCGTCTCGAACCAGGTTCTTTTTTTCTGAAATACATACTGCCTTCAACACGTACGGGACCAAAAAAGCAATGAATAAACAGGCTTGTCTTACGGCTGTACCTGCTTTACGGCACATTCTGAGGATTAAATGACGTTACTAACTTGCCAACATGGTGACTGAAAAGATCGTTGACCAAGCGACCCTCAACCAGATAGATATATGTGAATTAGTGCGTGGTGCTGCCGAGAGTGCTCAACCTGTGAGAGCTAGCTATCGCTGTCTCCTTTTTGTTTTAGAGGCGGTACTATTTCCTGGTAGTCTTCCAACTTTCTTTTTGCATTTTCATTTTGCAGTGGACAGTTGCGAAATCAGATGCATCCCAGCATATTTATTTCCGGCTTTGCTAGTATACAATGCTTGTCGAACAAAAGTAATCTGACCTGACGCCATTTAAGGTTCGCTGGACTTGAAAAAGTAGCAGCGCGTTGAATTCTAATAAATCTTAAAACAGCATCTTCAGTTTTCCTAGTTCAGTTACGATGTCACTCTCACATTTGCTCTTGGCGCATGATAGCCTCAGTTGCTTATGAGCCAAAAAACCCAACACAACAACAACAACTCTCACATTTCCCAATCAAATATAGTAATAAGTGTGTTTGGTCAGCAGCTCACAGACACTTACCATTTGGCTGAAAAGGCTCGCTTCTGCTTGCAGGCTGCCAGTGCCAGAACGGAGGAACCTGCGACTCCAAAACGGGAGCGTGCGCCTGCCCGTCCTCCTTCACAGGCGCCCACTGCGAAATGTTTCTAGGTAACGCATCTCACTTCCTCAAAACCGAACTACAGCAAGCCTGATTATCTTATCCTGGGACCATATCTTCGACAATTCGCTATTTTGTCCAAATAGTGACGCACGTGTGCAGTAGGACGGTGCCAGGTTACGTAACCACACAATCGGATTACGCATTCTGAAGAAAACGAGAAATAAAGTGATAGAAAGAAAGCACAATCGTCTGCTACTATATATATATTGGCGCCAAGTAAAAAAATTACGGCCGATTTGCATAATTAATCAAATGCGAAGTGTACCACTGCTTAGACGCGGAGATAAGCACAAGCTGCTTCACGGCGCGGCAAGTGGCTCGGAGCCGAGGCCCAAGGATCACCGCGCGTGCACGTCTGCTGTCCCATTCTCACAGCCGGTGCTCCTCTCTGTCGCGGCGGCAGCGGCGGGGGTCACCGCACGATGGATGGAGCGGCGCGGTGTTCAAACAGAAAGGAGCGCCGGACACCGACAAACCTGTTCGGGCGGAGCCTCGCCGCTCCTACGTGACTCTATGTCAGAGCGCCTATTTTTCTCTCCTGCAAATAAAAAAAAAAAATGCGGAGGTGGCGGCTGCCTTCCCTGCAGCGGTTGAAGTCGTGTACTTCGCGTCTATATGAAAAAAAAAAAAAAAGAAAAAAGAACCGTGCTGTCTCACATGCTCTAGCAGCAGTTTGGTGCTAGAACGCGTTTTCATCTCAGCTTCGGCAACGATACAAACGCCGCGCGTACTACGCCAAAACAAATGAGTATAATTAAAGCAACCATGTATTAAACCGCAGCAGAAATAATGCTTACTCCAATAACATTATTGTTCGCAATCAGCGAAAACATATTGAACTATTCTATTAATAAAAGAGTTATTCGCGACAATACATTGCAAGATGCTTTCGATACGAGCATTAAAAAATGAAGTTAAAAAGGCACCAACTGAAACAATATTTCACGCAATTATCTCGGAAGTCGAGGTTAGCTGTGACGCCCGGCATAATTGAATAAAATCATCCACAGTTTACTGCAAAGCACCGCGCGTACAGCGCGGAAGAAAATGGGTATGAATATAAGAAGCGAGTATTAAAGCGTAGTGTAAACGCGCACTCTAGTTATATTACTCTTGTGTGTTGTCAAGAATTTATCGCCTGCACTTCTAGATGCAGCGATCAAAAGTGAGAAAGCGACGAAAATGTGTTACGAATATTGTACTATAGCATCAGATGCAATTGAGCCTTATGCGACATGGCGCCTCTTGTTGTCCAATTGACTGAACTGTTTTTTCAAGTGCTATTCTTGCGGATCGATGGTTTCTTCGAGACTTCATGGTGTCTTTTTCCACTCACCGCGCAATTTCCGACGAGTACACACAGCGCAGCGACGACTACGCAGGCAGGCCAGTTTTCCGAGCCTGCGACGACCATGTCACTACATCCATGCACCAGCTTGTTTGTTACAGTGCAGTGCGCCAACCCTCCCGCTCTTCAAGGCCTCGCGGAAACGAACGTGAATTTATTGTTGAGCCTACAAGTCTGCGTCGCTCGGGTGGCCTTTGCCTTGAGTAATAAACGAACTGAACTGCGTTTAACGAACTTTAGTGCCGAATACCGCCATTTACCGCAAGGTACAGCCATCGCTTATTTTGACGAAGTCAATGCGCCCTCCGCCCATTGCGCCCTTTCGCTATCCAACGAGAACCCTCCCGAGAGCACTGGACATACTGTTAAAACTGACATGACTCCTGCCTTGTCTCTTACCCAGAAATGCCGCCTTCAAGCAATTCTGGACACTTACCGTGACTGCTTTGCCGTCGCTTCCAAAGTGAAACAGACGTCAGTAGCCAAACATCGAATTATAGTTGATCCCACCGAACGCCCTATCCGCCAACACCCTTACCGAGTATCGGCGAAAGAACGAGAGGCTATTCGGGCGCAGCTTGATGAAATGCTCCGCGATGATGTGATCCAGCCGTCCACAAGCCCATGGGCCTCACCAGTTGTGCTGGTCGCTAAAAAGGACAGAAAACTCAGATTTTGCGTCGACTATAGGAGGCTTAACAAAATTACGAAAAAGGACGTCTACCCATTGCCTCGAATCGATGACTCGTTCGACCGACTCCGCCACGCCCGATACTTTTCATCGCTCAATCTACGCAGGGGGTACTGGCAGATCGAAGTCGACGAACGTGATCGAGAGAAGACCGCATTCATTACTCCTGACGGACTGTACGAATTTAAGGTGCTTCCCTTCAGTTTGCGTTCCGCTCCCGCAACCTTTCAAAGAATGATGGACACTGTCCTAGCCGGCCTGAAATGGCAGACGTGCCTCGTCCACCTTGACGACGTTGTCATTTTCTCCGCGACCTACGAGGAGCACCTCAAACGATTGACGGCCGTGCTAAATGCCATCCGCGGGGCCGAACTCTCACTAAAGCCAGAAAAATGCCACTTTGCATTCCAACAGATCAAGTTTCTGGGTCACGTCCTGAGTGCTGAGGGAATTAGCCCTAATCCAGAGAAGACGGCTGCCGTAGCTGCTTTCCCGACCCCCACTGATAAAAGTTTCGTGCGTCTGTTTTGGGGCCTCTGTGCATATTACAGGAGATTTGTGCATGACTTCTCCCGAATAGCGGAATCATTGACTCGTCTAACAAAGGACGACCAGCCTTTCATCTGGGCCGACGAGCAGCAAAGGGCCTTCGAGGAGCTTCGCAAGCGCCTTCAAACAACGCCGTACTTGGCCACTTCGACGAGGAGGCCGACACAGAATTGCATACCGACGCCAGTAACGTTGGCCTCGGTGCAGTTCTCATTCAGTGGCAAGAAGGCGTTGAGCGGGTGTTTGCTTACGCCAGCCGCACCCTGTCTCGTTCCGAAGCGAATTATTCTACTACCGAAAAGGAGTGCCTTGCAGTTGTGTGGGCGGTAACAAAATTTCGGCCGTATTTGTATGGTCGGCCGTGTAGAGTGGTCAGCGACCACCACTCACTCTGTTGGTTAGCGAACCTTAAAGATCCTTCAGGCCGGTTAGCCCGCTGGAGTCTCCGCTTACAGGAGTTCAACGTCACTATTGTGTACAAGTCCGGCTAGAAGCACAGTGACGCTGACTGCCTATCCCGTGTTCTTCAATTGAAGCAGATGACTCCGTTTTTCTCGGCGCTCTCACGACGCCAGATCTCGCTCAACAGCAGCGAGAAGACACCGAACTGCGGCCCCTCATCGATTACCTCGAAGGAACCGCCTAATCTCCGCCTCGCTTTTTCACGCGTGGCCTGTGGTCGTTCTGCTTGCGTGACGGCGTCCTCTACGAAAAAAACTACGCTTCCACAGACACTCAGTATCTGCTGGTTGTCCCAACGCCGCTCCGTACCGACGTTTTGCAGGCATGTCACGACGAGCTTTCTGCCGGACATCTCGGTTTTTCTCGCACCTTGGCACGAGTACGACAAAAGTACTACTGGCCCAAGCTTGCCGCTATGGTTCAGCGGTATGTTAGGACGTGCCGTGATTACCAACGTCGGAAGATACCATCTGTCAAGCCGGCCGGCCTGCTGCAGCCTATTGTTCCTCCGCGAGTACCTTTTCACCAAGTCGGTATGGACTTGCTCGGCCCATTTCCTACGTCATCATTGGGCAACCGGTACATTATAGTCGCCACAGATTATCTAACCCGCTATTGTGAGACGAAAGCTCTTCCCAGCGGCACGTCTACTGATATTGCGAACTATTTCATCTTTATTCTAGTCCTTCGTCATGGTGCCCCTGCGATCGTTTTAACTGACGGAGGCACGGCATTTACTTCTGTTCTAACCCAGGAAGTGATGCGGCTCAGTGGCACTTCTCATCGCAGAACAACAGCTTACCACACTCAAACGAATGGCCTTACTGAGCGACACAGTAAGACCATCGCCGATATGCTTCTATGTACGTCGACGAAGACCATAAGAACTGGGACCAGATACTACCGTATGCAACATTTGCGTATAACATCGCAGTCCAGGAAACGACCCGCTTCACACCGTTTCGCTTGGTGTACGGTAGCGAGGCTGTCACCATGCTGGACGCAATACTACTGCCAGATGTTGCCCACCCATCGTTTGCCGGTGCCGACCAATTCGTGCAGCATGACGAGGCCGCTCTCCAGCTGGCTAGACTGAGAGTCGGGACACAGCAAGTTAAAGACGCTTGACGTTATAACCTTCGTCACAGGCAGGCAATTTACAACCCTGGCGATCAGGTTTGGGTGTGGACACCTGTTCGCCAGCGGGGTCGCTCCGAGAAGCTTCTGCGCCGCTACTTCGGCACGTACGAAGTACAACGCAAACGAAGTGATCCCGCAAGGAACTGTTCGCTCGTCCCGACGGCAAGCACAATCGGAAGTCGTACATGTCGCCAGGATGAAGCCCTTCTACTCCCGCTAGGTCAAGCTGCATGTGTTTTTTCTTTTTGCTTCCTTTACCTGCTTTATGTGAACGCGGCATCCTCGCCGACTATCGTTATCCTCGACCTCGCCACTCGGCATCGGGACGATGCCTTTTCCACCGGGAGGGGCAATGCCGCAATGTTATCTTACTGACGCCGCCATGTGGCGAGCTCGGGAGACTGGCACGCGCTCGTCTTCTTCGCTCTCGGTGCTCGCCCGCCAGTCGGTTCCGTGCCTTATCTTGCCGGTGCTTTTACTTAGCTGTGAGTAAACCTGCTGAACCAGTTTCAATGGATTCTGTGACAATATATAGAAGACTAAGGTAATGTTCAACAGCCTCGGGGAGGAACAGCAGTTTACGTTAGGCAGCGAGGCACTGGAAGTAGTAGGCGAATATGTCTACTTAGGACAGGTGGTAACCGCAGATCTGGACCATGAAAAGGAAACAACAAGAAGAATAAGATTTGGATGGAGCGCATTTGGCAAGCACTCGCAGATTATGACAAACAGCTTACCGGCATCGCTCAAGAGGAAAGTATGCAACAGTTGTATCTTACCTGTACTCACCTACGGGGCTGAAACGTGGAGGCTAACCAAGAGGGTTCTACTTAAGCTGAGGACAACTTAGAGGGCTATGGAACGAAAAATGGTAGGGGTAACATTAAGAGATAGGAAGCGTGCAGAGTGGGTCAGAGAAACAACTGAAGTTACTGACATTCTAGTGGAAATTAAGAAGAAGAAATGGGCATGGGCAGGACATGTAGTGCGAAGAGAGGATAACCGATGGTCGCTTAGGGTAACAAGCTGGATTCCAAGGGAAGGAAAGTGTAGCCAGGGGCGGCAGAAAGTTAGGTGGGCGGATGAGGTTAAGAAGTTCGCAGGGGTAAAGTGGATGCCGCTAGCACAGAACCGGGTTAATTGGAGAAATATGAGAGAGGCCTTCCCCCTGCAGCGGGCATAGTCAGGCTGATGATGATGATGATGATGAACTCCAAGCACTTCGTATAACAAATCATCTAACCTTGTGTTTGGCACAATATAGCCATAGTCACTCTTGCGCCATAAAACCTCATATAACATAACATAACATAGCTGTCGAAGCTAGAGCATCGTAGTCACTTCTGACACTATATATATGAGCCACGAAGGACGTGACAACAGCCTGATAGCCATCACAAGTACGCAAGTTTATTGGGAAGCGTGTTTACATAGCCGACCATGTGATAACGGGCCGACCGCAGCGCGCATGTCAGGAACAGGCGCCTGATACACGGAAGATTCCCGATAGATGCCGCAGCCGTCCCGTTTTCTCTAGGGGCTTTAGTTTAGTCTATACTTTGCTGCAACATTACTAGTAACGTCGGTTTGCTCTAGGGTGCCTCTATGCGCGCCCTCCCCTCCGCTGCGCGCGCATCAAGGCACCCTAGTTTGCTCGGCGTATTTATCGATTTCAAAATGCACTATACTAACGTTGTACACGCTTGTGTTGTAGTAAAACGTGTAAAATGATAACGTAGATATTTCCATAATGATAGTGTTGCGTCACGGCGAGTTGACCAGAAGAAGGAGAGATGAGGCTCACGCGTCAGCCGTTCATGTTGGGAAACCACTTTATTCACGAGGTGCCGGATATTTATAGGATACAGTCTACTTCACAGATGACGACACAATCCGTAGCCAAAAACACAAGTACACTCACAATCCGCAGAACAGAAACCGAAACAGGACGAAACCGAAACTATTCCAGGATGGATAGAAAGACACGATCACAGCAGGTAGAATATTCCAGAGCATGATCTGAGAAATTTATGAAGTGTCTATATTTTGCAGCGCAGTGAGCTGATGTGCTTCGGCTCTATAGCTTTGGCTGCATAGCCAAAAAAAGTTGTCCGGAGTTATAGGCTTATGGGTGCGCGCAGAAAGCTTGCGGTCTCAAAACCCGGTCCACCCCTTGCAGCGCCGGAACTGATTGTGTCAGATAGAGGAGAAAAACGTGATCCCAGAACCAAAGTTTGATGAGTGAAGAGTGATTAGTTAATTAATTAGGATCAAAAATGTCAAATTTGCGTTGAAATTGAGTGAACGTTGATATATATATGTAGCCACGGGGACGTGCAAACAGCGTGGATGTCAGAAAAGTGGAGAAAACGTCAAAGTGTGATTAGAACCGCCGAGTTTGTGTCGAATTATGTTAGGAACGTGTCATTAAGATTCATTAATTCTTAATATTACCGAAAAAAAAAACAGTTTGGATAAAAAAAAAGCGAGAAACTAGTGACGTCACATCAGCTGGAAGTCGTCGAAGCAGTGTGAAAATGTCACGGAAACAGCGTAAAAACGCCGGGTTTGTGTTAAATTAGATTAAAAGGTATGTATTAAAAGTAACTAATTCTTACGAACACTGAGGAACCTATAATTTAGAACAAAATTTGTCATAAATGAGGAATCAAGGATGATGACGTCAGAACAAACGGAAGCCGTCGAAGCAGTGTTCTTCACTAGAATGTTTAAATAATAACTAATTAGTGTCTAATTAGTAATTATTAACAAATTAGAAGACACCAAGTTAGTAATTACTAAAAGAATTTCATATAGGCGTGCAAATAGTCGCAAACGGCTTTCACCTTAGTGCACTTAAGAGATACCTAAGTGCCTACAAAGAGTTGTTATATATGCCTCAAGCTGACGACTAGCTACTCTGCTACGGACTGCCAAAGCGATAGACCTTGTTATGCAATAGATATGAAGACACAATGGCTTGCATGCGGGACTGGCAGGCAGAAAGCCAAGGTAGGCCTCACTGTCAGGAATCAGTATTACCACTAATCACTGCCGCTGCAGCGTGGCTAACGTTTACGCGCGTGAGCCCGATGAGTTGTAACCAATCCGCATACTGTCGGCTCCGCTACACTCAGTAACACATTACTCTATGGCGTTCATCTGTTGAGCTTGCCTTTGAATGCCTTTCTTTGTCGTAAATGTGAGCTGATTTAAGATAAGTGAAGGAAAGCTGTGCCCTTGATAATAACTCTGTACCATTTTTTTTTGTTTCAAACAATGTTTCAAACCATCTTACGACGCTGAATAATACGCCTGGCGAAATCAGCCTGAAACCTACTTTCTGGGGAGAAGAGCGCAGAAAAAAAAAAAAATTGTTCAAACGCCAAATCGCCCAAATCGCTGTCCGACCCAGTCGGCATTTCAAGTTACAACATGGCCTGAAGCCGCGGTCTATTCTCTATATTTCTGTCTGTCACAGGATGCAGGCCACCTCGGATCACGCCCAGCGTGCAGGTGACGCTGGACCACCCGGAGACACCGACGGTGGCATACTTCACGTGTGAGCAGGGCTTCCATCTCATCGGCTCCAGCACTGCCACCTGCTTGGGCAACGGCACCTGGAGCGAACCCTCTCCCCAATGCGGTAATGGAACGAACTTTCTCCCTCCATGAGGTGCCGGTTAGTGAAAGTGTTAGTGGGCTGCTATAGCAGCAGAGCTTGTTTGCATCGCCAATAAAAGCTTCGATCCTGCGGTGATACTGCTTTAAGTTACACCGAAGTGAAAGCTTTTGTTTAGCCTGCAATCTGCTGGGAATGAAATATGGAGAGGCTCTGCTACATAGGACTCGATTTCCCCAGCATTATGTTGAATCAAGCAAAAACAAAAACGAGGAGAATTAGCTTCTGTAAATTATACACATGCAATCCGTAAAAAAAACAACATCTGAGCATGCTACTTCTGAGGTCTGTCCCGAAAAGTTCGAAAAAAAAAAATAAAAATAAAATCACTACCACATGGAGGTGCCGGGATTCAAACATTTGGTCTCTCAAAAACAAGGCGAGCGATCTGACTTTAATGTATACCCCCCCCCCCCCTTTCTTTTTGTCTTTATTGCCTTTATTTCACAAACACTGCAGGTTGGCCAATTTTTCAGAAGTCAGCCGATTTACATCAAATACCTGTAATTATAAAACGTTAACATTTGTCACTTTTCCTAATACATTGATAAACTCAGGTACACATGACTGAGTTTCAAAAAAAATCACCTATCTCCCGTGTAGAATCCCCAAAATATTCTCGGATAGGCCCGATTTGAAGATCTGCATGGCGAAGGGTCATTCGGCGTTTCCCCACTGCTATGGAAGCCTAATAGCATTATCATATCATAGGAATACCATCATCATTTTCTACAGCAAAGAACCGAATCCGCTGTGGGTTTAAAGGAAAATATTTTTGCAAAATTCACTGTAGGACAGCCAAATATAAAACTCCAACCACAAAACACATACTGAACAGTCTCCCCCCCCCTTTATTTACTCTTAATAATGAAAATTACAGCGTAGTAAAAGTAAGGCTGCACCGTGTTTCAGAAACGTTTCCTGTTAGCCAGCTTGATCAAAACTGGCATCCATTAAGGTTTCTAAGTCTGGACATTACGACTTGTTTTCAGGTAACAAAAAACACTTTCAATTTGAATGAGAGGAAGAAGATGGCTTATACGGTATGAAGGAGCACTGAACAAGTGTAAAGGGAGTACGCCTCTGTTCGCAGGTCGAGCCAACGTTTCGACAAATGGACTTGTATTCGTCTGGGACGAAGACAGGACAAGCAGACGAAGACAAGTCCATTTGTCGAAACGTTGGCTCAACCTGCGAACTGAGGCGTACCCTCTTTACCCATAAACACTTTCAATGAAATACTCCCTCGCTGACCGAGCGTACACGTCAGCGTGTCTAATAGGCATTCTCGTTTTCTACATACTGTGAGGGTAAAACAATTTAAGTCGTAAAGACGTTAGGAAGGGTTTTACTGGCATTTTCTTCAACCCTTTTACGACATCTTGTACCAGCATATAACTGTAAGCCATCCCGAATAGAGGGACCGGCATCAAGATATCAGTTAGCTAGTCACCGTATAATTTGTTACACACTGCTTAAATAGTTTTAAGAAACCTACCTTAACCATGCGGAATGAAATCACAACTCCGACAAATGTCCTTTCACAGCTCCTGGTACAGCATTGCTGCAGGAAGCAATGAACTCCAGCAAAACGTCTTTCAGACACACTTGTATGACTGCGCGCAAAAAAAAAAAAATACTTTCTGATCGCGCAAGAATGGGAAACTAGAAACAATTTGCCGAGCAAACAAATGAGATAGATCGAGACACCCGCTCCTGACCGACCGGGAAAACACGTGTGCAACTACGTCTCCCAGCCTGAACTCCAAATGGAAACAGCGAAAACATGGTGCGTCCTCTGCATATTAACACGCGAAATGAACATATTGATACGTGGCAAGAAGGTTAGCTCGAGAACGCAACGGCTGATAACTTAAGTGAATTTTCGGGCAGGTGCCAACCTTCTCGTAGCACCAGCTACCGTTGCTTCAGCTTCGTCTTCCTTCCGTGTCACTACTGTTGATCGTCGTCTTCTTCAACGTCCAGTGTGGCAGGGCATATATGTAACATATATGCAACGTCATCTTCAGGCACAACTGCTGAAGATGACTTTGAGAGATTTTATGCTGCCCTGCAATGCCTTTTAAACCGCACTCCATCATCAGACGTCGTTTTTCTCATAAGGAGACTGGAATGCTAAGGTGGGGAGTGAAGAAATATCCAGAATTACAGGCAAGTTCGGTCTCGGTGAGCCAAATGAAGCTGGGCAGAGGCTACTAGAGTTTTGTCAAGAAAACAACCTGACCATAGCAAATACTCATTTTCAACAGCACAAGAGGCGCCTGTTCACATGGGCTTCACCGGACGGTCTGTACAGGAATCAGATTGATTATTCTTTGCCGGCAGAGACAAAGAAGCGCTATACAAGCAGTAAAAACAAAGCCGAAGCCGATTGTAGCACCGATCATCAGCTTCTTGTCGCCAAATTTAAGCTTCGATTGAGGAAAACGCAGAAAACTAGAAGGCCTTTCAGGTATGATCTGGATCAAATTCCATCAGAATATGCTGTTGAAGAGAGGAATAATTTCAAGAATTAGATCTAGAAGACAGAGAGCCTGAAGAGATGTGGACTGACGTTCGTGATATAATACAAGAAGTTGCTATTAAGGTAGTTCCAAAGCAAAAGAAATGCAAGAAAGCAAACTGGTTATCTGAAGAGGCTTTGCAAATAGCTGAGGAAAGGAGGATGGCAAAGGTTATGGGGGAAAGAGAAAGATACAAGGTTCTCAATGCGGATTTTCAGAAAATAGCAAGGAGAGATAAGGATGCCTTCCTGAACATACAGTGTCAAGCAGTTGAGGACAACAGCCAATTGAGGAACACAAGAGCTCTGTATAAGACAATCAAAGATATCAAAGGAAGCTTCTGTGCTAAGCTGGGCGTGATAAAGGACAAACGAGGCAGGGACCTCACTGAAGCCTCAGAGATAAAGGGGTGGCAGGAATACACAGAAGAACTGTACAAGAAGGACCCGGATGTGCAAACCCAACATAAGACTGTTGTGTTTACTGATCTGGAACCGGGCATCCTGAAGAGTGAAGTTGAATGGGCCTTAGCCAGCCTTGCTAAGAACAAAGCTAGTGGAATTGCTGGTATTCCAGCTAAGTTACTTCAAAACCTCAACCATGACGCTGTTACATTCTGTATACATTATGTCAGCAAATTTGGACAACCCTGCAGTGGCCACAGGATTGGAGGAGGTCACTTTACATCCCCATTCCAAAGAAAGGCAGTGCCAAAGATTGTTCCAACTACCGTACGATCGCGCTTATTTCACATGCTAGCAAGGTGATGTTGAAAATCCTCCAAGGTAGGCTGCAGCAGTATGTGGATCGGGAGCTTCCGGACGTGCAAGCTGGGTTTCGTAAGGGCAGAGGAACTAGAAACCAGATTGCGAACCTTCGTTGCATCATGGAAAAAGCAAGAGAGTTCCAGAAACCCATCTACTTCTGCTTTATTGATTATGCGAAAACGTTTGACTGCGTAGATCACAGCAGATTGTTGCAAGCTCTCCAAGAGATGGGAGTTCCAATTCACCTCATCTGTCTCCTCAGGAACCTGTATGAAGGGCAAGAGTCCACAGTCAGAACTGGGCATGGTCTTACTAATTGGTTTCCGATTGAGAAAGGAGTGAGACAAGGCTGCATACTGTCGCCCTGCCTATTTAACCTATATGCTGAGTGCATCATGAGGAAGGCCGGTCTGGACGAGTCTTCAGCTGGAGTGAAGATTGCTGGAAAACGTATCAACCTTAGATATGCGGATGATACCACTCTAATGGAAGAAAGTGAAATGAAATTCAAGAGACTTCTGATGCGCATACAAGAAGAAAGTGAGAAGTTCGGGCTTAAACTGAACATTAAAAAGACAATGATCATGACGTCTTGCCCTATCAAGTCCTGGAGCATCAAGGGACAAGAATTGGAGCTGTGACAGATTTTCTCTTCTTGTGCTCCAAGATTACCACGGAAAGAGACTGCACCCATGAAATTATGAGATGCCTGCTTTTGGAAAAGAGAGCCATGGCTAGCCTTGACCGCCTAGTAAAGAGCAGGGACATTAAATTGCCAACCAAGATCCGTATAGCCCGTGCTATGGTCTTTCCAGTTGTGATGTATGGATGCGAGAGTTGGACTGTGAAGCAGGCTGACCGCCGAAGAATTGACGCGTTTGAATTGTGGTGCTGGCGGAGACTTTTCAGCGTTCCTTGCACTGCCAGAAGATCAAATCAGTCGATATTGTCGACCATAAACCCTACTGCTCTTTGGAGGGTCAAATTCTAAAGTTAAAGCTCAGCGACTTTGGTCATCTGATGAAAAGAGAGGAGTCGCTTGAGAAAGATTTGATGTTGGGAAAGGTTGAGGGTCACTGGAGAAGGGGTAGGCAGTGAACGCGATGGTTAGATGGCATCCTCGAGGCGCTGTAGATGAAGTTATGTGATGTTAGGAAGATATTGAGAGACCGGAAAGCGTGGCCTGATATGGTCCATAGAGTCACGAAGAGTCGGACACGACTGAACGACTGAACTGACAGGGTCCTTACGCTTAGAAAGCCAATATAAGGTCGGTGATGACGGAGAACGGGTGGCCAAACAAGTAAGGGCGACACTTTGTAATGGCCCACACGAGGGCTAAGCACTCACGCTCTGTGATCGAGTAATTCCGCTCAGCCGCAGAAAGGAGGCGACTGGCATAAGCAATGACGCGAATGGGACGCATCTCCTGTTGGGTGAGAATGGCACCAATACTGTGAACACTTCCGTTGGTGCCGAGGGATTGAAGTGTGCCAGGATGGGTGGGTTGGTGAGGGCCGCAATGAGCGCAGAAAAGGCTTGAGATTGTTCTTGGTCCCAGCAAAACGGAGCGTCATTCTTCAGACGATTGGTCAGTGGACGAGCCGTATCCGCAAAGTTAGGGACAAACCGCCGAAAGTAGGAGCATAGGCCTAGAAAACTACGCACGTCACTGGTACAGCGGGGTGTAGGAAAGGCACTTACAGCACGTGTTTTGTCTTGGTGGGTTGAACGCCACGTGCGTCGCCCACGTGACCGAGCACCTTGAGTTCACGTCGGCCGAAGCTACACTTCTTCGAGTTAAGCTGAAGGCCAGATCTTCGGAAGACTCCAAGAATGGCATCAAGGCGATGGCGATGGCTCTCGACTGTCCATTACGCGCTCGAATGTTGCGGGCGCATTACACAGACCAAAATGCATCACCTTGAATTGGTACAGGCAATCGGGTGTGACGAAGGCGGTACGATCTGCCAATAACCGGAACGAAGATCAATCGAAGAAAAATAGCTGAAACCGTGCAAGCAGTCAAGGGCATCATCTATCCTCGGGAGCGGGTAAACGTGCTTCTTTGTAATTTTGTTGAGGTGTCGGTAATCAAAGCAGAACCTCCAGGTATTGTCCTTCGTTTGAACAAGCACGACAGGTGATGCCCAGGGACTGCTAGAAGGCTCTATAATGTTCCTTGCCAACATCTTGTCGACTTCATCTTGTATGAGGCGACATTTAGAAATGGCGACTCGGTAAGGTCGTTTGTGAATTGGGCTGGCGTCTCCGGTATCGATGCGATGTCTAACGAGGGACGTTTGAC
Source organism: Amblyomma maculatum (assembly GCF_055883805.1). NCBI lineage: Eukaryota > Metazoa > Arthropoda > Arachnida > Ixodida > Ixodidae > Amblyomma > Amblyomma maculatum. Next base: position 218,375,878 of record NC_139346.1, on the reverse strand, counting down.
CCAAGGGTAGGTCACCAATATCAAAAATATCACTGTACAATGTCAGAAGGGTCGTAAGTGCTTTAGCACGATCAGGGCGCAAGTCAGGAGCAACCATGCCGGATATGCGGACCTCCTGAGGTGGGAACGGTGCAGGTCGTGTCGGCACTCCAGCAGTGGGGTCGCGTAAAAGAGCAGCTGCATTAAACTCTGACAATGGGGTGAGTTCGGTGAGAGAAATGCCCTCAGGAAGAACTTGCACAAAAGAGCTGAAGTTCAGGACTGGAATACAAGTGCTGTTATTCGCTACATGCACTATATTGTGAGGTAGAGCGATGCTACGCTAAAGTGTCACGTCGGTTATGGGGCAAACAACGTAGTCGCCATCCGCAACGGGGGAAAAGGCGACATGAGCACATGCACTGCGGCTTCTGGTGGTAGGCGACTAAATGTAGTGGAGCGGAGACAGAGCGTTGAAGTTTCAGGAGCTTTGCTGTCAGGGCAGAGTGGCAGGTCTAGATGAATCAGTCGAGAAGAACAGTCAATGAGAGCGGAGTGTTCTGTTAAAAAGTCGAGCCCTAATATAACGCCTTGAGGGCAGCTAGTGAGGACTGTAAATAGCACTAGGATGTGCGGTTGGCAATGGTAACTTACGCGTACCAATGGCAGTAGCTGTGTTGCCATCAGCAACACGAACGGTAGGCGAGAAAGAAGGTGAGAGGACTTTGTTGATGCGTCGACGGAGCGAGGAACTGAGAACAGAAATGTGGGCGCCAGTGTCAATAAGGGCAGAAACTGAGACTCCGTCCACAATAATATCAATGAGGTTACGTCTGGGTGCGGTAGTCAGTTCCGAGTTGACAGTCCGGGTCGGTAAGGCAGCGTCACTTCAGGACGCTGCACTCGCTGGTTTCCCGTGTAGGTGCCGGCGTATGATGGGGAGGAGTTGCGGCGAGATACCGGTGAACGGGATCGATGAGCCAGTGGGGATTGAGATCGGCTGGAGCGACGGGCAGTGGGGACGGTTTCGTTGCGAGGCTCATCTTGTTGAGAATAATAATGTCCAGGCCTATCGTAGGCGGGGCGGAGCTCATCTGGTTAGGCAGGGAAGCGTCGAGGGCCTTGGTAGTATCGACGGTCGGCGTTGTAATAGGTGCGAGGAGCGAAGAAGGTACGGCTACGGCAATAACGCGATGTGTGACCAGCGCAACAGCAAATGAAGCAAATTGGCCTGTCGTCTGAGATGCGCCACTCTGAAGGACAGCGACTAAGGTAGCGACGTGTGGAGGGTGGGCTGGCAGTAGCAGCAGCCAATACAGGAATAGGATGGGATGGTGGCGTGGGCGACACGGGGCTGGAGGAGAGGCCGACGTTGGCAAGTTCTTGGCGAACTACGGCCTGTATCATGGCCATGGTGTCGGGTAGCGGAGACATGAGTGGTGCAGGAGCTAAGGCCTCGAGATCTCTCCGGACGATCCGAGTCGTGTTTGTGGGCTGAGAAGGCTGTTGCAAAGGGGCCAGGTCATCGCAGGATGATGTAGCTGCCATGTTCGGAAGGCGCTCAAAGCGATGTACGAGACGTCGTTGTTTAGCCTGCTCGAATTTTCGACAGACTTGAAACAATGAAGTGGCACGTCTAGACATTTAGTAGGATTAGTTGTCTATACGAATTGTGAAAAATAACTTCAGACAGGATCTCTTGGCGCCAATTTCGATTCAGTCTGTCGGGTGGTTTTGATGATCGCAACTTTTGTCGTATGTTAGCCAGAATTTATGGCCCCTCGAATCTCTACCCTGCAAACGCTGCACACGCAATTCATAGACAAATATCTGAGCATGCTAGTTCTCAGGTCTGGCTAAGGAATTTCGAAAGGTTGGAGACTGCGCTTAAGTCTGTTTGGGAGCAGAAATGGCGAAAGCCATTTTACAGGAAGGCTTTCATAACTGAATCGTCATTGTCTCCATCACTGCCGCTACTAACATCATTATAATTTCAAGTAAATGCACCGCTATTGTCATCGCTACTGCCATCATATCAATTGTTTGGTTTATGGGGTTTACAACTAAATGGACCGTCACTGTCATCGCTGCAGTTATCTTCATCATTATCAGTAATTCCAGAGTCACATATCATTGCGACTATCATCCTTGCACTAGACAGGAGAATTATGATCTGTTTCTCACGAGCCCGGCATGGAGTAGTGGTTTGCGCTCTTGACTGAGGATTGGAGGGATAATGGTTCAAAACCCGGTGGACATCAAAGATTTACTTCTTTAATTGCCATAGACAATTTCGGATCACACTATCTGTACACGTCGCGCATGATCTAAGAAAGCTTTCATCTAAAAAAAAATGCCACTTTGGAGGCGCCGAGATTCGAACCCAGGGCCTCTAATATACAAAGCGAGCGCTCTACCACTGATTCGCATCACTCAACACCACTCATTCAGTCAGTCATGTGGTTCTGATATTTGCTTCTTTTTTTCGCAGGTTAGCCACAAGGTATTGTCCCTCGAATCGTTAACCTGCTTATTTGCAAAAACTAGACCCTGGCGTGGCGGGCGTCTTGATTTTACGAAGAATTTCCCTTCACGCAGTTCGTTGAAGATAATACTATTTCTTCACAGAGACACCACATGCTGAGTTGCTTGCAGTTTTTCTACCACTTTCTGTGAGGCGATGATTATTGCGAATATGTGGTCAGGGCTCCACCATGTTGCAATCTTTCTTTCAATTATATATCGCAAAAAAAAGCATGTCGTCGTCTTCGTCAGCAGCGTGACCGAGAGACATGAATTTGTTCTATCAACGGTACAGCACATAGTCCTTACGGGTGAGCAACGTCAGACGGGATAAATTTCACGAGGACGATTTATAACGATGTTTCCGCATCTATCGGGATGAGCAGAAAAAGTTAGCGGAAAGTCGGAGAAATTATATGAGAACGAACAAAAGCGAAATTGTTTTTGTTGCTGCTGCCTTGCCCACTGTGCTTGAAATATCGTATTGCTTGTGTTCTTTGTTCTCCTGTCGACCTGTTGGTTTGCGGCCATGTAGAAGCTAATCCCGGTCCCAGAACTGAGCAATTGTTTACTGATCTTCTGAATGGTCAAAAAGCTATACAGGAAAGACTTAATGCAATTGAAACAAAACTGGAAGGGTTAGAGGAGTCAGCAGCAAAAGTTAAGAAACTGGGAATCAAGTTCGATAGTCTGGAACAAGCCGTCATGAACATGCAAAAGAAACTTACGGACTTAGAGAACAGAGGAAGGCGCAATAACCTTATCATATTTGGTGTCCAAGAGGAAACGAACGAAACAACAGAGTCACTTACAAAAACTATAGTTGAAGAAACGTTTCAGGGAACATTAGGCGTTCATGTATCGTCAGTTGAACGCATTCATAAGATGGGACGCAAACAAGAGGACAAATCGCGCCCTGTAATACTCAAGCTCACTGACCACCGCGAAAAAATAAAAGTCTTGCAAAACTGCTACAAGCTAAAAGGAAAATCTATCTGTGTCTCGGAAGACTATTCACTAGCAACAAGACAAATTAGAAAGCACCTCTGGGACAGTGCTGCTCAACAAAGGCTGGCGGGTAGCAAAGTCAAGCTTCTTTATGACAAGATTAAGATAGATGACGAAGTGTTTGAATGGGACAGCATGCACAACAAAAGGATTCCTGTAGTTGATCCGAAACGGCCGGAATGAACTAATAGCAAAACACCAAAAACATTTCGATGCCTTAACGTTAACGCCCGCAGTGTAATTAATAAAACAGCCGACTTGGAAAGCATCATTATTGCCCATGAACCACACATACTGGTAATCACAGAAACTTGGTTAAACCTTAGCATTAGCGACTCTGAAATAAGCCCGCCTGGTTGCAGCATATATCGGAATGACAGACAGCCGCGGTGGCGGCGTAGCAATTTCAAGAGTCACTGCGAGTGACAAGATTACCAGATATTGCCGAAGTAGAATCTGTTATCATCAAGGTATTCCTGGAAAAAATGAACATAGTGAGTGGGGGCTTCTATCGACCACCAAGCACCGATAACACTTTTTTTAGGCACTTGAATAAATTTTTGTTGATCTCATCTCATTTCATGACTTAACTCAATTAGTAAAGCAACCAACCCGGATTCAATGCAGCTCGTCATCTGTACTGGACTTGTTTCTTGTCGGCAAAGCAATTCTTCGTCGAAACCCGGAAATCCATAATTTTGAAGGCATTTCGGGTCATAAAATGGTATGCTTTTCAATGCAGGTCAATACCCTATCACGGCAAAAAACGCAAGAACGAGTTGTTCCTGTCTTTTCTCGCGCAAGTGACGACGATATATTAGATGCAATGGATAGCTCATTTACCGGTTTTGTTTCCCTTTGCAATTCAAACCAGAGTTCTGTTGACCAGCTATGGCGCTTTTTCAAGGATTTGGTGTTGAAATGCATGAACGACTTCGTGCCCTTTCAGGGAAAGATATTAGCCCTTGGAATAATAAAGAAATCGTTCGGCGAAAGATGAAAAACGCAAGGAAGCAACATAAGCGGCACTCGTCCGCGGCCAGCGCAATCAAAATGGACAATCTGCTCGCAATGCTGAAAGATGGCATCAAGAAGGCGAAAGCTCATTATCAAAATTTGTCTCTCAGAAATTTTCTATCTTCGTCCCCAGGAAACTTTTGGCGCCACATTGCACCAAAAAGGAAATTCTTTCAAAGCATGTGCTTGAACAATGTCGTTGCAACCGACAAATCTGAAATTGCAAATGCCCATAACGATTATTTTTACTCTGTTTTTACACGTGATGACGGCTTAAGACCCAATTTCAACCTCTGTGATGAAGTCCCGACAATTGGTGATGTATACGCTAAAGAGGAAGGTGTACTTTCGCTATTACTGAACTTAGACGCTAAGGAGTCCTCTGGTGTAGATGGGATACCGAACATTTTCTAATTAGGTATGCTGAATGGTGCGCGAAATACCTGACCCCCATATTTAACAAATCTTTGACATGCGCCGAACGTCCAGCTGACTGGAAGTATGCCCAAATCACTCCTATTCTAAAAACTTCTGACGAGTCGCTACCCAAATTTTTAGGCCCATTTCACTGTTGTGCACTTGTGATTAAGCCCTGGAGCATATCATTGCCAAACACATCTCTGTTTTTCTTAACAATCATAGCATAATTGATAAGCGTCAGCACGGTTTTCGTAAAGGGCTATCTACTGTAACTCAGCTACTTGAAACAATTCACAACCTCGCTGCAGCCTTAGATAATCATAATCAGATTAACATTATTTTTTTAGACTTCGAAAAAGCCTTCGATCGCGTATCTCATAGTAAACTAATGTTGAAGCTAAAATGTTTACTGAAAAATGACACCTTGCTTGCATGGATAGAAGCTTATCTGTCCTTTCGTCATCAGAGTGTTAAGGTTGGTAATGTGTCCTCCAGACCTGTTTTAGTTGAGTCAGGAATCCCTCAGGGATCGGTACTCGGACCACTCTTCTTCTTGATTTTTATTACCGACATCGCTTGTGAAATCCCAGTGAAAATCAAACTTTTCGCAGATGACTGCGTGATTTACCATGAAATCCGTAGTTTTGAAGATCAGGTAGACTTAAACACATCTCTGGCCAAAATACAAGAATGGTGCCCTACATAAATAACAAAAAACAGTCGCTATAACAATCACTCGTAAAAAACAACCATTGTACTTAAAATATTGTATTGGAAACCATGTCTTAGCTACAGTATCAAGTTTTAAATATCTTGGATTAATAATCACAAGCGATCTCAGATGGAACCAACACGTAGGATACGTTGAAAAAAAAAAAAGGCAATTAAAGGGCTCGGTTATCTGAGAAGAACACTGGGAAAATCAACACGCGACATAAAACTTTTGGCTTACAAAACGTACATCAGACCGATATTGGAATACGCTACCGCTATTTGGGACCCCTACACACAAACCAACATCATCAAACTTGAAAGCGTACAACGTAAATCAGTAAGATTCATTTATAACGCATATAACTGGCGCACATCTCCAACCCAACTGTTACTAGATGCCAACCTGGAAAGCTTAGCATCAAGACGTTACCGGGAAAGAATGAAGCTTTTTTACTTGCTTTATCATGACGAATTAGGAATTGATAAAACGCTTTATATTGAAACCGCTAACCCACGCACGTTCCTAGTACCCTAAAAAAGTTAAAGAATACTCCTCAAAACAAACATTTGTAAAGAATCACTTTCCTAGAACGACTCGCCAGTGCAATACCTAACCTGCTGATGCTGTCCAATGCACAAGTGTATCTTCATTCTGTCACGCGCTGACCTGAATACATTGACACATTTGTTGTATTGTATTCACATCGTGGAGTCGGGTTGAATATCCTTTGACTTCTTTTTTTTTTTTCAACACGTTTCATTTCACATACTTTTTCTATTTTACACTCTGTGTTATAGCTTGCTGGTCTAACGCTGACTTGTATTTATGATGAGTAGTTACGGCTCCGTGTATTGACACTATGTATTCATTGTGTAAATTGTATGTTTTGCAAAGCATTGTATGCCTGCTTCTGCCTAAAAGCCTGACACTCAGGCTGGCAGTATGTTCTTAAATAAAAAAAAAACGCGGTCCTTATCTATATCTGGGGCACAATATCTGGGCACAGCTCTGGGTTTTGGACGTGCGTGGTAGCTCAAATCCACATGTGCTGTTTCAACGCAATAGGGGTAAAAGCCCCGTTCACCGCAAATTCGGTATCGGCAGCCGGCGTTGGCGTTGTGAGCGAAAAATCGCGGTGCTGGCAGCTGACGTGGCCGAGCACTAACTGGACGTATAGGGGCTATGCACATGACGTCAGGCACAAGGGGCGCTAGTGTCGGTGGCAACTGCGGCCATTTTTGCGGTCGTGACGTGGTGGCGCAGTGCTGCTTGCAGTGAGACGCGCGCAGACGCGACGCTTGTGCCTTCGTCCCGCGCTTGTTACCCTCCGTGAGTGGAATTGTGGATTTTGCACAAAATGCGCTTAAGTGCCTACGCACGCGAGCTGTGTGATGCAGAAAAAACTCGCTACTTGCAAAAGGTGCGTCTTTGTGACGGCGTCGATCCGCTGGACCTTCGAGGCGAAGAACTTTGTCGCGATGTCGCTCTCTACCCGCGCGTCGATTTCACCGATATCAAAGACTACCTTGTTCACACCACAAGCTTTGTGACGCGAGAGGAATTCAAAGCTTACAAGGCAATGGAGGGTCATAACTTCCTGACCAGCGGTTGGGTCCAGCAGCCGTGCCTGAAGGTGCTGTCCGACGGCCGCGTCGTCATCGTTTGTCAGGTAAGCGGATTGCCTTTCTTAGTCCCGACGCCTGCAAAATGCTTGTACGATGCGCGTTTTCCGCTGTGAAGCTTACACGTGGCGAGAGCGGGGTGAACAGCAAAGCTTAAATCTAAGAGGCATTGTGACTGATTGCACACAGTTTGCTAATGCAGCGCGCGTAGAGCACAACCTGTTATCACACGCCTGGCCGTCACACGGCTCGGCTTTTTGCGATTTTTGCTATTTACCCCGTTTTACCTCATCGTTTTCGTCATGCATACTTTGCTTTTGGCTTTTCTTGCTTTCTCGTTAGGATCACGGCATCGTTACTGCAGTACACGTTTCAGTGATAGAAAAGCCAAAAGTGTGTAAACGAGTTCATGTATCGTTCCTAGTTCGCTTTGCTTGTCTGTCTAAACGTTCAGGTGCACAATGGATAAAAAATTTTCAAGGGTGTATGTAGTCTCACGCGCGGAGACTGCGTAAGCTTGCGAAATTTATGACTGGCCCACCTGAATTTTGAAGGCACAACTAAGATGATCATAGTGAAATTAGGTTGAACACCAGTAAGGTAATATGTCAAATTTTGGATGTCGGTTGGGTCAAATTTTGGGATTGGCTCCCTTCAGTTGTGAAGGACACCATTGAGTTTGCCATACTTGAATTAGTTTGCACGCCAAATTTCATCAAATCAAATTGCGGGGTTCGGAGAGCCAATTCTGGGGGTGCGAGCATTTAGCACCATGAGCCTGTTAATCAAAAGCCCTCTGCAAATTACAGTTGGTTAAAACAGCAAAGGAAACATTCAATAAGGAGTTTTCACTAACGCTGCGATTTTAGAGAAAAGGTTAAAAATATGCAATAACGTTTCGGACATTTTTTTTTTTTTATTTCAGTCTCTATTGTAACTGGTGTTTCTAGGAGTAGTTTGTTCTGTGGCATTCAGCACATTTCCATCCTTTATGCAGGTCCGGCATTCCCAGTCAGTCAGTGACAAGCCATTGACACCTTGGCTTATCATCAAGGAAGACGGTGAAGTGCAAGCTGCGCATTGTACATGCAAGGCAGGCCTCGGAGAAGCCTGCTCTCATGTTGCAGCAGTACGTTTTTACATTGATGCTGTTGTCAAGAGACGGGACGGGCAAGTATGTACGGATAAGGAAAACTCATGGCTGCCTCCAACAGTGCGATCCGTAGAGCCAAAAAAGGTTTCGAATGTAAATTTTTCGTCATTAACAATGAGGAAAAGGCTAATGGATGGGGAAGAGCCTCTTCGCAAGAAGAAGCAAAGAAGAGCTGTCAAGGAGACCACAGATGCAGAATGGGCAGAGTTTCTTCAAGCCTGTCATAGCAGCGGAAGACGGCCGGCACTTCTCTCATTGGAACCCAATTACGCACATCATTATATTCCTGTAGCAGTGAGGTTTCCCCAAGTCATCCTTACAAATTTACAGGAAGAGGACGTCCCGGGCACGTGGAGTGAGACAAGAGAGAAATGCTTTTCCCTGGCTGAAGGCCTGTCAATTGAGCATGAGGTACAGTAGCTCCAGTCAGCATGTTTCTTACTCTTAGTGTAGCTGTTTTCCTGCAGCTGTACTACCCTGCAATATCAAAAATTACTGGGGACGCTTAAGTCTCCTTATGTACTGTGAATGCGTAGTATTGTCATTGAAAAACATTGCTGCTTATCTTCACTGTCTTTCAGGTTGCTGAGTTGATTGAAAAAGAAACCAGAGAGCAGGCAAGGAGCTCCAAGTGGTTTGCCTTTAGAGCTGGCCGTATCACAGCTTCAAATGCCAAGGCTGTGTGCAGGACTTCAACGACAAACCCCTCGTTGTCTCTACTAAAGAGGCTGTGCTATCCCGAAGATGCTCAATTTTCAAGCCCACAAACAGCATGGGGAAAGGAACACGAACAAAAGGCCACACAAGCTTATGTTGCTGCATCAAAGAATATTCATGTCAACTTTAAGTTCAGCCAGTCAGGTCTGCATATCTGCAAAGAAAGACCATTTCTTGCTGCAACGCCCGATGGCATGGTCAGCTGTGACTGTTGTGGCCAGGGAGTGCTTGAGGTGAAATGCCCATATAACAGTAGAGAAGAGTCAGTCAGGAGTTATGCAATGTCTGACTCATCATGTCTTTCCATTGAAAATGACAAAGTGATGCTGAAAACAGACCACAGTTACTGCTACCAGGTTCAAATGCAGATTTTTGTGTGCAAGGTGAGATACTGCGATTTTGTTGTTTGGACACTGAAGGATTATACTGTTCTTCGAATCTATGAAGACACACAGTTTTGCAGTAGAATGCTGCAACGTTGTGCGCTTTACTTTAAGCTGGTCATTTTGCCAGAATTATGCTACCGCTATTGGACTGAAAAACTTTGTATACAGCCACAAGAGGTTAGTGATGAAGACTCGGCACCACAAGATGAGGTGTACTGTGTATGTAGCGGTCCCGAATCAGGCAGAATGGTCATGTGTGACAGCAAGACGTGCAAACGTGTTTGGTTCCACTATCAATGTGTTGGTCTGAACAGGGCACCTAAGGGGAAAAAATGGTACTGCCCCGAGTGCACAGAGCAATGTAAGAAGGCCTAATTTGTTTGTAGCAACTGACAAACTTTCATCTTTGTGTAAAAGTGAGATGCACGTGGAGAACATGTGAAGGAAATAAACAGTGTGGTATCTGCAGTGTGCATCAGTTTCACTGCTGAGTGCGATTCCCTCTGCCTTTTCGCAGGGAAAGTAACAAAAAAAAATTGAGAACACCTTTATTTACAGCCATTTTCTAAGTGTACTTGCATCACTTAAGAAATAAATGTCCCACCATTGCTCGGTGGGACATTGTCATACATAATACAAACAATGGCACATAGCAAGGCCATAAATTCTTCGAACTTGTAATCTGTGTCGCACAGATTAAATCAATCAGAATCCATGCAGAGAGAATGATGGGACACATTTTATCCTAGCTCACTCTTGGGAGAAATGCACTGTTTCGTGTGCTTTTTGTCCTTCAAATGACTGCTTATGTGAAACAATGGTGTGTGATTTCACCCAAATGGCACAGTTGAGTTGTTCATATTGCACAGTGCTGCACAAACAAAAACAATCTTGTCGAGTACTGTTGGCCCATTTTCTTCCGCAGCGAGTACTTCTACAGGGAGTGTGTGCTTTAAGATTTTATACTTGTTACGCACAAGTCCAATCACTCTTTCGACATGGATCCTCACGTTTGCTATTTTTCGAGTCTTTTCTACATCAACAGCAGATAGTTGCTGCTTACCTCTAGTGAAAGCAGGCATGGCCAACTTTGCACAATGTAAACCTACACTGTCGGCAATTGTGAATCCCCGATCAGCTAGAACTATATCCCCTGGTAAAAGGTTGTTGAGAACACCACATGTCTCTGCAATAACTTTATCGCTAGTCCGGCCGCACCATCCTCTAGATATAAATGTGACAACACCTTGTGGTGCGATACCAATGAGATATTTTACAGTATTGTGGCTTTTGTAGTGTGAATAAGTATGCGATCGGGGTAACATAGATGAAGGCCGCTCAATGAATATCTCAAAGCAGTCGAGGACAACAGCCACTTCCACACCAAATGACTTGCGAAATGTCATGGGCATGGTTGTCCGAAGTGTCTCGCGTTCAGGCCAGTGCACAGTACGGGAAAGCCGCACGTAGGCCATGTCCAGCCACTTGTTGAAAATCCTTGATACTGTGGATTGTGACACATGGAACCTGAAAATATAAAGGCTGTCAGCAACTTGCATCACAAGAAAGCAAATAACAAGGTTATACCTGTAGGCCAAATCTTGAAGAGGAGTGTTGAGCCGAAGGCGGATTAGAAAAATGAAAAATTCTTGGAATGCCGTTAAACTGTTCCGGCTTGAGTGCATCACACCTTCCTTTAGTACGTTGAAGAAGGCAAGCAGTATTGTAAAGTCGGGCAGTCCAGTGTAAAACTGGACCATGTCCTCTCTTGTTTCTAGGATGTCTTCTGATAAAATGTGCATGCCAAGCTTCTCTTTTGTGGATGCAAGCTCCGAGAGGAGATGCCTGTTTTCTTCCTCGAGCTGTCCTAGGTTAGCCATCGTTAACTCGGTGACTTGACTGAAGTCAGCCTTCCCTGAAAAAATGCAGATAAGCATGATCATAGTACCAGGAATTTCTTCCAAACAGAATACATTTCATGCCATTACTTGAACATATGTAACTATCGATTCAGAGTTTGCCAAAATACAGTGCTACTATAAACATGTTTGTATTTGTTGCTGCAATAGGATCTTGTTGAAACCTTTATTCCTGTTGACGTAATTCTATATTATTTGAATGTGTACACATTGTTCACTATTGCCTGTTTTTTTTTTTTCATTGCTCACATATCAGGATGCATTCATCAACTGACTTATTTTTATGGTACTTATCTTTATGCTTGTAAAAGGCTACACAATTTTTCGTTATTGACACATGGGTACGCAATTCTGTGCATTTATTGCATGGTCCCAAACTAGCAGCTTGCTAAGGTCGCAGGGGCTTTTGTCACCCGTTCTTGTACCACTATTTCCAAACGGAATAGAGTGAATTGAATTGATATACAGAACAAAACTTGTATTACTTATTACCTGTACTTTCACAGACTTCCATAGAAACCGGCGGCTGAGCCGATTCTTCATCCTCGGCAGATGAAACTGTGTCCTCGGAAAGAACATTATCCGTCATTGTGTTCGGGCTCACTTGACATTCTCTGAGGGGACTGGATCTTCTTTCTGAGCGTCTTTGCTTTCTCTTGTACCTGGAAATATTAACGCATAAGCATGAACAGACTCATGGTGACTGAAAACAGTGCTGCTACACACCCTTACAAAAATGCATGTAGGGTTTCTATAGAAATTCGAAAGCGTTGTGTCAATACACGCTGTTGAAAGTCTGTCGATAATCGGCAACATCTTGAATGATGCAGTGTTGACCTCTTGTTGAGCGCTTATGAAATAGTGGCCCATGTGTTTCTTAAGAGCGCTTTTGGAATTCGCGCAACTGAAATTCTGTTGATTTCAGGCTCAAATGCTTCAGAAACTCTGCAAGTGACGCTTTTTGATTTTCTGCTACCTTTCCACTCCTGAACAACAGAAAATAGTACACGACCATCGGTTTGCCAGGAGCAGACACGGGGTGATTTTCATTAATGCAAAAGTAGTACAGTACATCTCCTAGCTGCGATAAGTCACCACATTCTATGTTCTGCCCGACCAATCAACAATCCTGTCTGATCAGTGCTGGTTAATGATAAGCATAGTGAGGCATAAAAGAACAAAACAGATCTTGATCTTTTAAGCCCCATTATACTTACTCACTCATTAACCTACGCTAAACTGACTAAATTGTTGATTGGTCGAGCAGAACATAGAATGTGTTGACTGACCGCAGCAAGGATATGTGCTGTGCTACTTTTGCATTAATGTAAACCACCTCGTGCCTGCTCCTGGCTAACCGTTGATCACGCAGCATTTTCTGTTAATCCGCAGCGGAAAGGGAACGCAGAATAAAAAATGCGCGTTAATGAGAAAGAAAAAATATGCATCTTTGGTGAACCCACAACATGAGCTGGGTTGTTTATTTGCTTTATTTCAATTCATGTGCAAGGTATGACGCCAGGCTGTTCTTTGCGTAAAAGGCTGATACGTCCCGGAACTCCTCGCATGTGATGCTGAAATAAACAATATAAATCATAAATAAGTTGCGGTATATACTAACCTAAAAATAGAGCAAAGGCATTTGTGCGCTGCTCCACGTCATAGCTCAAGAAATTTCTTGTCTAAAATGAGTTGTCACTGTCTTTCACTGCTTAGACGGCATCGACCGCCGCCTCCACAGCTCGGCAGCACTACCACATCGTTCATTTCTCCCTGATAAACAATATATGCTGCCGTCAAAGATCCCATGTGAATATAAATAGCAAAGCGCAGGTCATAAGCATTACTACCCAGAAAACTTGAAGCAAAATTACCAACTATAGGCACTAAAATGAGTGGAAACAAAAACAAACACTGCAAAAATGGCGGAGCTGCACAGATTCAATAATCCACAATGTGTGACAGAGGCATATTATGATCTCGATAATGTGTCCGTCTCAGCGCGAGTAGCGTATCGAAAGAGTACAGCACTGTGCCGAACAATCCGTCAAAAACGGTCACCTGTTAAAAAAAGAAAGAAAATGTCGCCATTCCAGCTGGCGTTCCATCGGCCCCAGCGTCCGCGTAGAGACAAGCCTCGTTCTCTCTCTCTCTCTCCCCCTCCTTTTTTTCCGACGAGGCTGGTTTGTCTGTTAGAAATATTTACATGCGGGCTTCACCTTGTAGCACACACTGTACAAGACTGGCACAAACACGAATAGGAAAAAGTAAAACACTCACCAAAGTGCAGACGCTCCCTCCGCCCGCGCCGGCTTTTCGCCTAGAATCCAAAATGCCTGCGACTGTTGAACTTCTTAAACACGTCCTCCTTGCGCAGAAGCTGCCGCCCAAGAGCGGAGTCCTCCGAAGACTTAAATTCGTACGTTCGCGCTCCAATTTGAACAAAACGATCTTCGTGATAATCACCAGCGAAAAACCTACATACGGTGCTTCGTTCACAGTGCAAGATGCGACCACGGTGGCGGGAAAACGCCAACTGAACTGGCACATCGCCGCACTCAGCGTACCCGCGTCTGCGTGCAAAGAAAACGGGGCGCAGAAGAACAGCTTCGGTGAAAAGCCGCCACCCCCGCTGCGCGACTGCTGAAGCCAAGGTCATCTCCGTGAAAACAAACCACGGTGAAGGCAGAGAGCGGAGACCAAGCGGGAGCAACCCCTCCTTCCTCCCCCTTTTTCCCCCCCAGCCGACAGGAAGCGACCCTCGACCTCTCCGGACATGCTGGCGCCGTTCGCGGGGCACGGGGTAGTGGGATGCGGACAGAAGCAAGGCGGCGGCCGAATGCTTGTTTGAAAAGAAGAGTCGCCGTTAGAAGACGCATGCAATCTTGTTTTTTTTTCTTTTTTTTTTCATACGCGAATGTTTTTGCTATGCGTGTTAACTCTATAGTATGCGTGGGATCAATCCGTAATGATTAGAACCCCTCAATGTTTAAAGTGACTTCATTTTAGCATGGTGTCCACTAAGAAAGGAAGGAAAAGAAAAAAATAACAGTAAAATTCTCCAAAGACATACAGCGGTGGAGGATTCCAATACAGATTGCACCTCATTTTGCGGCAAAAAGCTACGGGCAAATATCAGACCCGTAGCTTTTGCTAGGGCAGAATGTCAGACCCTGAAGCATATATATAGTGAACTTTGGAACTGGTTTAAAAAAGCTCTGTCTTGCCCTACATGGTAGGTTCAATCTAGGATCCTGTTTGTTAGTATGATGACTCACTGAACTTGTTTTATGATCAATATAAAATATGTCCTACCACTAAAGTTACCTTCTGCGACATACAGAAGCTGATCCATTACGGATTCTGGTTGACATTCAACGATGTATTTGCATTATTAGTGGAGGCTTTGCCATCATGAAGTTTTTAGGGCATATTTTCACTGTGTTGCGAAGCTTGAGCTAAGTGTGCACCGTTAATATGTGCTTTTATATAACATGAACGAGCACGCAACTGCATGCTGCTCTTATATTTCCCTTTGCAGAATGTGGCCAATAGTTGATTACAAGTGAGACCAAAAATTCATAACGAAATTGTCACATCATGCTCTTATCATTTGTGCCTAAAACTACTTAAAGACATGGGTCAGCATGAACAGTACACGCTAATTGTTCGTGAACGTTGAAAACTGACAACAAAAAGCACATAGAAAAAATTGCACAAAAAGTATATTGGGTAGAACACAATGAAAATTCTGTTGGCCCTGTAAAGATTGCATTCAGCTGGGGTTGAATGTCTATCGAAATTCAGTAAATTCAAAAGGCGGTCAATAGTCCAACAATAGAGTTTCAAAACTCATTTTTGTAAGGGCAAGCCCTTCCTCTCGATGAACCAACTAGCCCAACATTTTTTTTTTTGAAAGTGAAAGTTAATGACCTTGAACATATTTACACAGTGCATAAAAATAGGCAAGGGTCCCATAGCCAGAAGACTGCACTGGAGCCCTCGGCAAAGAAGAGTGCAGGAAATGTCTGGCCGCAACCGCAAAACTGGCCTTCAGGACACACAAAATTTGATTTGATCAAATTAAGTGTCCAACCTAATTTTAGTATTAGTGATAATCTCAAAATTTGGGTGGTCTGACCCCACCCGCAGAATTTGCCCCCTGGACAGCCAAAATTTCTCCTCGTCATATGACTAGGTATTGAAGTGTTGGTCATAATATGACCAACACTGATGTCTAACCTAAATCAAGTAAGTCCACTGACTTCCATATTTAGGTGGGCCACCCCCAGAACTTGGCCTGCTTACACATTCTTTGTGCAAAGGAGGCTACATACAACCCTAGAATTCTTATCGTCAGTGAAACATGCATGAGCCACCAAAATTAGTGAAGTCCTCAATAATTTTGTGCTGAAGGCATAAATCACTTGAACATAGGAATATTTTTGTAGGGTAACTGGCACCTGGAGAAATAAGAACACCTACCTGGAAGCCAAACTTCCAGAGTCCACATGTTTGCCATGCCCTAAGTGAAGAGATGGTGCCCAGTCTGGGTCTGCCTCGGCCATTGCATATGCTGGTCGGCCTGCAAAAAATAAACTGTCAACCTTTAAACAACTGCATTCATCAGAGTGTTCCATGTATGCTGGAATTTTACATACGAAAACTACAATAAAGTAGAGAGAGGTCAAGCTTATTCTACTGCTCTAGGTCTCTCTATCGAGTTCTGCACTTTTTCGAGTTGTGCTCATACGTGTTCGCGGAAGTGCAGTCGCGGAAAACGCGAGACGCACGGGTCATCAGTAGAACCGACAAATCTACAGCGCTGGTTCAGAAGGACGCAGTCCGATCTCCTGCCAAAATTAATCGGAACGCGTTTCTCCTTCTACCGTGCATATGTGTACACGTCCGCACAGCTCTACTCAATTCAGGCATAATAACAACGTTTGCTACATTCGGCACAGAGCTTATTCCTTTTTGAAACAATGTACAAAACACAGCAATCATTCAAGCGCTAACATCAATAAATTGGACGAAAGTGCCGTGTCGAGGTCGTCGCGCGGATGCTAGGTTTTAGTAGCGACTGTCGCTGACCCTTGCCACCCACGAGACGGTACTGCTGAGCTGCGCTGGTCATCGTTAAATGTACATTGAACTGGCAATAACTCATCTAGGCATCTTAATTCGCTCACCTGAGATGAAGTGCTTGCCGCAGACTCGGTAGTGATTTGTTGAGTGGTTCAAGTCCTTGCGGTTGATCCGGCGAAACCACTCTGCCCTCCTACGAGCAGTCGTCTCTTCGGTCTTCCGGCACTGGTTTTTTACAACCTTAGGTATGGAAAAGAAGCCCACCTGTGCGACATTTTGGTCGCCGGGCTTCTTTTTTGTGTGGTTGCTGCAGCCAAACACAACGCAGTTCACCATTCTCGCGTGTGCAACACGCCGGCACCGCAGGTACTCGTGAACATGCAATGATAGTTTTGACACTCGTAACAACCAAAGACGGCAGCACTGCGAACACGTTGCTCACATTGACGGATGCGTGCACGCTAAGACAGGTTGAATGATGAATCCGCGGGCTCCAAAAACACAGCTAACTTATCCGGACGGCCATCTTGCCGGATAACTGGAACGGAATGACCGTAAGCATGGCGCGCAAGCCGGAATGACGGTGGCGCCATCTCGGGGATCAGGCCCCAGTGCATACCCTCTATAGGTTGCCGGCCATTACGTTTGCAGGATCTGCCGACTCGGGGCTCTCGACCCTTCGATATCCGAATCAGCCTGCCAGGACTCTTGTATTCTCGTTACCCTTAGGTTACGCAGGCACTTTCATACGGCTTGGTTAAAGCGGGGCTTTGTATGTGGGCTGGCCGCCTATACAAAGCTTAAGTATCGCACATAAGTTATTTTTTCCCTCTTTCTAGCACTGCTCTATCGGATATCTTTCTGTATGTGCAACCAAATTTAAAGGGGCGGAAGCCTCGCTTTTAAGGGCTGAGCATGATAGCTTAACGGGTAGGATCCGTACGCTGCCGTTCTCGAAACTGTCTGAGACGTCAACGTTCCGTGTGACTATGGGAGGTTTCCCGACGTTGAGCGGAATCTAGCATCCCAGGCTGTCCTTTGCCACTTGCAATAGGGTGGCCACCCGAGGCATCCTATCCCGGGTACACTCAAGCTTCTCCCTTACAGGCAGGACCTGCTAGCGCATCCTCAGTATCCAAAGGCAGCCAATTGCATGACTGCCGGGGCGTCCGTGTTCCAGATGACCATGGGGGGATTGTGGGATGCCGAGCAGAATCTTGCCCACCAGGTTTGCCAGTGCCAGCTGTGATAGGGAGGCTCCATGGGTCATCATACAGCTGCCACTTTCTCGCGATTTGGACCGAAATTGGAATTAATTTGACATAACCGGACAAGATGCATTTTATTCCTTCGTTACGCCTGACACGTCGTTTTCCATCCGTTGCCTTTTTTCGCCCAAGCGTAATGATGCAGGCCGTTCTTTTTTTTGCCGGCGAGGTTCATATGCTGTCGCATAACGGTAAACAAAGCGTGGTCTGCGATACACGACATGGCTCCGCTACCGGCGCCTCTATTGCGTAGTAAGGAAGCGAGCAGTAAGTCGCAAATGCTCTCGAAGCGTGCTCTCTGTGATGCCTTTCAGTTTACACGCAGAAGTAGCAATTGATCGTAGCTGTGTCTGCCCTCCGGAAGACGCTAGGCAGAATTTGCCCAACCACTGGACACTGACCACGCCTTTATTGGCGTCTGCGCAGAGAGGCTCTCCTTCTGCCCGGACCTGGGCCACGTGGTGAACGGGCGGCTCAAGTTGCGCCGCCGGTCGTCGCCTCTTGGCAGCGAGAGCTACACCAACGGCAGCTCCGTCGAGGTGGTGTGCGACGACCATTACGACCTGGTCGGGGAGCCCCTACTCCGCTGCAGGGACGACGGAACCTGGTCGGCCAGCCTGCCCACCTGCGTCAAGGGTGCGTGTCGGCGCGTAGCTGGAAGTGCAGGATAAATCACACTTAGCGGGATCACAGCTGCGAGTGGAAGCGATCGTTGCGCCCAAACTATTGGCTAATTTCCGCAAAATCGCCGACGACACGAAGCCCCACTTCGAGGTCCCCGCAGCGGGCTTCACAATGCATTGATTCATGACCAGGTCATGTGCAATGGCGAAAAGGTCGTGCATGTCGACGCAGAGTATGTTCACGCTAAGTGTGATTGACCCTGTACATGTATTTCATCATCTAGCCAAGTGCCCTCACCACGTTCTACCGCTCTCGTCCTGTAGGCTACAACACGAGAGCAAAAAAGCAACTGCCCCTGAGAGATCTCCCTCCAGCTAACGACGTCGGCATATTGTCGCGATGTCATAGCAATAGTTTTGAACCTGCTCGCGTGACAATCCATGTGGTGGCAGATGTAAGGGGATAAACATGTATTAACCGAATTACTCATGACACTCGGTCAGTGCACTCGGCTGCCTCCTTCAAGGCACACCTGCAGCTTTGGGTTGTATCCAACTGCAGCATAGCATGGACGTGCTGAGTCAGAAGCGGCAGTAATACGATTATATTTCACTTTCATTGGTGCTGCAATAATTAAGGCATGGTAAGGAAGGCGTCACAAAGTATTCGATACTTGTGTAGCAGTACATGCAGCACTTATTCTGCGCCTTGGGAAATCATTGAAAGTAGAAAAACAGTGCGCATCCTGTTCAACACTACAGGTGCGACCTTCTTGAGGGCTACATTTTGTTGCTTTAATGCGCAGCACTACAAGCCGCAGTCATGGATTTCGCCCATGTCTGTCCGAACCCCCCCCCCCCCCCCCCCTTTCACCTTTTTCTCGCTCGCCGTGAACTTGGAGAGCGAATGAGAAGAAAAGACACGCGCATCACGCCGCTTAGGCAATAAGGAGGTGGAGCGGGCGCACAGCTGCAGCCAATGAGAGAGTGGCGCGTATCACATTTGCGGCCATTGGAGCTGTATGCAGGTAATGCTGCACAAGCGCGTGTCCGGACTCAGGAGTCACGTTTCGCTTGCGCGTCCTCAAATTCGGTCTCGCTCTCCCGTCCTTCAACCCGCAACGTTTACGCACAGAAGCTGCATCCATACGCTCTGTGTTCCCTAGACCTCTGCTCCTCGCGGCTCGCCGCATCGTGAATAAATTTGTGTTCAGCCCCGCGCCGGAACGCATGTTCGTGTGCAGTCCCTTAAAGTATAGCAGGGGCAAGCAGTACTCGCACCTGCATTGCATTTGATTATCTCGCTTTTCGCTTGTTCTTCAGTCTCAATACCTTATAAAGATTTTCTAGGCTTGAGCATAAATGCGCTCATGTCGAAAAAAAAATGTGCGACGTTGGCGGCGTAAACCGTTTGAAGTCTCGCAGACTCGATTAACCACGAGCATGCATTCTGACAGTTGACACTGCCGCACACTGATTGGTCGGCGGGATATGTGACTTCACAAGCCCCCATGGGATGGTCCAGCTGGAAATATCTGCCAGCTCCCTCCATATAGAAGAGCGAGTTGGCGATCGATCTACCTTTGGAACCGGCCCATGTCAGACGCGCACTCCTATGCCATGCAGGTACGTTCGTACGCTTATGTTAAACGGGGCCCTTAATTGATGTCTGCTGGAGAAGGAAATTGAAAAGCGGCGGCCACTTCCGAGCTCAACTTTTTACCGTGCACCTCCGTTTGTCTTATTCCTCCAGAAAGAAAACATGCTTGTCCCTTAGCAAGGCACATTATGTCGTCCTGCTGCAATAACTTCCTGGATACCACATAACCTCTTCAAGGTTCCATTTCCCTCGTCTATCTTGGCAGCCTACTCCTTTAGCGTGGTTAACGTCCGCATCACCAACACTTCACTCTGAGGCATGCATGCTTTCACTGTGTCTTTTATCTGTTCTTTAACCCTTGTGCAACTAACAGTGGCGCGCCCTGTTACCCTTACAGTTTCCGAAAACCACGTCAGCTGCGAGACCAAAGCATTGGACATTTTGTCATCGTACACTGCTCCTGTCAGGTATGCCAATGTTAACATGAACAATCAAGCGAGAAATGCAAACGCTGGTTCAGTCTCTGGAATAGTGCCCTTCAGATAGTGATGCTGAGAGCAAATAACTTTCATTTCATGCTTTTCTCTTTTTTGTTATAATATAAAATGACCAGGCCGCATACAGCGCCGGTGTATTCGACTGGAAATAGAGGATTGATGCTTTAATTTCTCGTACTTATAATACCTATCACTCTCAGGTGGCACGCTTGTACGCAGCCAGCAGTGAACGCAGCGAAATAGTAGACAAGGCAAGCGCTACCTGTAAACGGTAATTTGGCTTAGTATGCATCAAGAAGGTACGCGTCACTTTACGTATGAAGTCTTGAACTAATAAGATGATCTTCGCATTTTTGTTTCTTCAAGTTGTGACCTTGCGAGCGCGCAAGGCGTGGCGTACACGCTAACGTAGCGTTCCCGCAGGGTGTACTGCCCGCCGGGCTGTGCTGAGAGCGGCACGGTGATTGGCAGCGTGGTCTACCACCAGCTGTCAGCGCTGTGCCGGGCGGCTGTGCACGCGGGCCGACTCAACAACGCCGGCGGCACGGTGTCGCTGGTGGCCAGTGGAAACTTCGCCGACTTCGGGGCCTCCAAAGCCAACGGCGTAGATAGCGTCGGGTAAGACCGGCAGGGAAGCTTGCACTGCACCGGATAGAGGAAATTTGCGGTTGCCCCTCCGCTATTTCGCTTGAAAATTGCAGGACATTAAAAAAAGCCCCCGGAAGGTTTAATTGAAACAAGCGTATGGTGAACATTAGGGCAAGTCAGTTTTTGGTTCCCGACTCTGATGTATAGGCTGGTTCCTAGGGAACATAATGCAGCAACCTTTCGGTACTCGTTTATTCGCACGGGAGTATAGCAAGGTACACCAGCAGCGACTTCGGTTCATTCATTACGTGCATGTCTCGTCTTCGACAAGCTGTTGTATTGAATGGACACAGTGTTACTGTCGTTGGAGCAGTCGGGAGCTGCGGTTATGGATCACTCCAAAGATTACCCGTTCCTTCACATGCGGGGGAAAACTGCACACCGCATGCTGCTTACAACCGCTTCGGTGCTTTCTCTGCCTCGTAGGAGTCAAAATTAAACGTCGACTCACATCGCGAGTAATGCAAGGGAGATGATAAGATCCATTCAGTTTAAACACAAAGATGGGCATCCGCTGACTCGCTATTAGCCTGAGTTAAACTGTGAGAATCTGTAAAAAAAAATATCGAATATGACTGGGACAAAACGTTAGTGGTGTGGTGCCTCGGCATGTCTGTGCTAGATGCCACTGAGCAAGGAGGCGGGCGGCACAGCTAGCATGTGCCTTCTGAACTACAAATGGTCTACGTTTTCCATGTTTCGTCTGATATATTCCTTCTGCTAAGAGAGTAGCTTAGTCTTATAAGCTGATGAAATATATAAGGCAAATAGTTAGTCACAGCACTGAACTTCAAGGCATCATTTACTTCAACAGGTCAGCATTAAAGAGCGCTCACAACAGCAAAAACAATTTAGAACAGTTCAACACTGCTGAGCCGAATGTGGAGCAAAGGCATTAGCTGCGGATGACCGAGTGTTGTTGTTGTTGTTGCTCTTTTTCTTCTTCTTCGTCTTCTTCTTCTTCTTCACGTAGCTTCGCCTCTTCACGACGTAGCTGCGGTCACCCGAGGTCTCGCTTTGGCTGTCGTAGTGTTGCCTTCGCAACAAAAGTGTCCGGCGTTGACGCGGCGGCGGCAAGCGAAGTCTCAGTGGGATGGAGGTGATTTAGCGAGAGTGAAGTACCCTTCTTCCCTGGAGGAGAGGAGGTTAAAGACGCTAAACTTTAAGAGACGAGGGCGGGAGGCAATGGGCGAAGGGAGAAGAAACGCCGTCGTCAATTATAGTCGCGGGGTAGATAGAGTGGAGAGGGAGTGTGACATGTCACACGGTGAGTGATGGACTTGATCATGTCCTCCGCTCGCTTGGTCTGGGCAGCGGTTTCTCCATAAATGGGAACACTGATGCTAAGGCATAATATGCCGCATGATTAGCATTGATCGCCTGTAATTGTTTTGCACCTACAGGTTGCAAGAAGCTGCTCCAGGTTTCACATTCGTTGAAGATCGCCTTGCCAGGATTGAGAAAGGTAACCGGTCTTCTCACTTCACGTACAGTAGCGCGAGCAGATGGTACCGGTATACTACCTGCGCAGGTCTGAATATATGTACTCGTTTAAAGTGAAGCATCCTTGCAACTGGTGCTATTTTCTGAAAGGACAGGCTAAATACGCTTAGAATCAAGTTGTGGGCTCAAGTAAGTAAATTGAATAGAGAAAAAACGAAAGTATATGCGTGAGAAAAAGGGGGAAAATGAAGACGAACGCGGTGTTCAGCTTGTGGTGCATTGCGCATTGATCTATGTCGTTTCGCGCAATTACAAAAATATAAATATCCAAGAGTATGGCGTCTCGTTCTCGCACATTTCTCTGCCAATAAGTTCGTGCCTTTAGATCACACATCTCGCAGACTCAGTGCTTGAACGTTGGGAAACTGTCGTGGTTGTTGTTAGTGTTGAGCGTTTACACCAAGGCGCTTACACATCAAATATTTTGTCCGGTATCGGGTACGAGCAGCTCGGAGTGCTACGTCAGCTCTCGGCGCTCATACGCCTGCACGTAATTCTTATCTTCAACCAGGCTGCCAGCCAGGGTGGACCTCGATTGGCGACACTTGTCTCTTAGGTACTCGCCACAAGCTGAGCTATTCACGGGCCAAGAACTACTGTGCAAACTCCGGCTCCAAGTTGCTGCAGTTCAGAGAAGATGGCTTTCCAGATCCCGTTCTTAGTTTCCTCAGGGCTTCCAGTGAGTACCCGTAAACATGTGAACGCGGCTTTTAGTATTTACGAGAGGAAGATTAATAAAAATTTCCATCAGCGAAAACGAAATAGCTGTTTGGGCGAGGCAGAGAGCTCCACCAGTCGTGTAGGTTTGCAAACCAAGACGAATTTTCCTTCAACTACATTTCTGGTGAGGCTGTATAACTTTCCTTTATATGCCAGTGTGGATACGTATGAGTGGATGTTAATGAGTAATCACTCTCTTATTAAAGGTCTTTCGCATTGCCTGATTCCTCGAAAACATTGCATCAGTAACACAATAGCACCGCATGTTATGTTAGGTTTAACGGCGCGAAGCAACCCATGGGCTACGAGAAGTCTTAGTGTCTCCTGGACAATTTTCAATCACTTAATTTTCAAAACACCGACAACCTTGCTTTGAATTTGGCTTCTATCGGAATACACGTAGATGGAGCGCTTCAGGTCGATTTCACAACTTCGAGGGCAGCAGAACGCGATAACCGCTAAGATATCGCAGCTGGACGTCTAAACTAAAGTTGTTCCAGACAAGGAGCTTTTATTGAGGCTTAGTGTCTCTAGACTAACGGTAAACTGTCCCTATTCCGCATTGTTTCCTTAAGCTATTTTATGTCCAATGGATTGAGGCTGAATAAATCAGCGACCGCTAACGTTAAGCAACGTCAGCAGTGTTCGATGCCGACGTCTTCAGAGGTCGCACATCGTTTTTAACGCTTGTACCTGAGCTGGTTTGACGGTCTGATAATACATAGTTATTTAGGCGCAGATATCGGCCTGCCCTGGGTGCAGAACACCACGGACGATGGTAGCCAGAATCGTCGGCGACGTCGGTCTGGCGGAGACGACTGCTACATCGTGGATGCCGCGTCCGAGGTGAAGGCGAACGCCGTACGCTGGAGCCCCTGTGAGGGAATACGCGGCGTCGTCTGCGAAATGGACATGGGACAATTCCAGGGTGCTTTTATATTGATTGTTCTACTATTACTATCTTCTTGCTGCAGTCATTTGTCGTGCATATGTTTTCCAACAGTATATTTTGTTTATCGCTGTCGGCTAATAATAATAAATTGGTTCACAGGAAGGGAAAGGCGCAGTAACTGTCACACTTGCTCTGTGGACACCCGAACCGCGCCGTAAGGGAAGGGAGGGAGGTGGGAATGAAAGTGGAAAGAGAGAAAGAGGAGCCGTAGTGGAGGGCTACGGAGTAATTTCGACCACCTGGGGATCTTTAACGTGCGCTGACATCGCACAGCACACGGACACCACTTCGTTTCGCCTCCATCGAAACGCAGCCGCCGAGGCCGGGATTCGATCCCGGGAACTCCGGCACAGTAGTCGGGCGTCTTACCACTGCACCACCCCGGCGGGGCAATATCGCTGTCGGCTCGTTACCTTATTTGCTAATTATTAACTAGAGAGTGCTAAGGGTTCTATTCAACGGAGGACCAGTCGGCGTATCGAGGTTATCCGGTTTGGTCGAGAGGGTCGTGACGTCACACGGGGAGCTGTAGAATGAAAAGTGATTAAAATGAGAAATCTGATGATTAGTAGAACATTACTCAAAAGTCACTAGGATATCTAAAGAAAATGAATTCTACCGAAAAGGAGATTGGGATAATTAGCATCGAACCCCTGATAGTCGGTTTGCAAGTCAGGGATGCAACACCAAGGCAACGCAGACTCTTGTGCAAGGCTTTACAAAAACTAGTATTGTATGAATGGCGTGTGATCGTCTCACATGATGTGCTAGCTTATAACTGTAGGGCATTGAGTATGTGTGCGATTACAGAAGCGTTAATTAGAGAAATATACTGATTACAGAGGCATCAATTGAGGCATTATACTGATTATGGGAGTAGTGGTGTGCATGTGAGTGAGGAGTGAGCGTATGCGCGAACGGCAATATACATTGAGAAGGGAATATGCGTAATGACTATGCTTTGACGAAGGGACGAGCATCGTGTTATTACGAAAGAGGAATGTTCGCCTCGGAAAGGGAAGCCGCTGACGAGACCTATTAACGCTACTGCCCTATATACCGTCAACGGCGCAGCTTAAGGGTCCACGAAATTTTACTTCCTGTTCGCCGCACGGACCAGGTTAAACTTCTCATTACAGCTAGGCCCAACTAGATGCTAGAATATTTTACAATAATCGACAGCTGTATCCCCGTTGTTTTAAATAAGGCAGCCCATTTGTTTTATGGGGCAGGTTTTACTACTCCATGCGAGCGCAAAAAAAAAAAAAAAAAAAAAAAAAACTTTAGAAACAGGATTTTACCACTTATTAGAAGCTTAGGCCATTTCCATCAGCATGTGCATAACAGTGTCTTGCGACTTCTCGCAATTGCCTCTTAATTGAAGAATGTCCTAGAATCCTGGGTGCGTGTTATCGATAAACTGCGATGGCAGCTACAAAAAAAAAAGAAATAGAAACATGTCAAGTTCATCTTTTCTGCTTTTGCCATTGCCTGCCTTCCTCACTGGAGGGAAGTGCATGAGATCCCTCTCTCAATTTGCCCACGCAGCCACCTGTGCTGACCCGGGACCCCTGGAGAACGGGACGGCCGAGGTGATGCACCAGGTGGTCGCCGGCCGCATGCTTGAGGGCACTCAGATCGAGTATCGCTGTGCACAGCTGCACTACCTGGTCGGCGAGCGCCGCATCACCTGCCTGAGGAACAGAACGTGGACGGCGCCCAAGCCGCGATGCATGAAACGTGAGACTGACTGGGAAGACATTTTCGCGTTATCCGCGCTTCTTGCATTTCCTAAATAAATGCTCAACATTAATGGGGCCGAAGCTTCCTAATGGTTATTCATTGTGCGATGCCGTGACAGAAGGGAGATTGTCAAGTGAGAAGAAAGAGGCGAGGGTGAAACTAATGATAACGAAGAGGGGACGTAGCCCATGGTAAGAGAAATTAAGGACGGGGGGCGGGGGGGGGGGGGGGGGGGGGGAAGGGGGGGGGGGGGTAGGACGAGAGCTATAAAGGAAGCTTATTTAAAGGACGGAAAGCGAACTGAGAGATTGCTCCGACGCTGTCGCTTTGTGGTTGGCATATTCCAGCTCGTATTCTTTCCAGCAGGGTTCGCAGAGCGAAATAGGTTTAAACTACTGTTCTCTTGTGTCCCTTAATGTCCAACCTACAGTTTATCAGGTAGGTGCAAGTCACGGACACCTTTTATATACCAGTTACTTAGAGCCACCTAAAAAGTGCGAACTTTTATTGTTGTATTTGTTCGAGTGAATTTGACAGGGTATAGTCTGCATACAACAGACATTGTGCTGTTTCTCGTAATATAAATGTCGCGTACTATTTGCATTTTCTCCCGACTAGCGAATATTGAAGTTAAGGACTGTGCATACATCTTTCGCCATCGAAGCGCACTCCCGTCAGTGCAAACAGACAGACGCAACATCGCTGTTGCCTATACGTACCCTTCCGGATTATCTAAAACCGCGGAATGAACCTGTTAATTGCGCGAAAGTATAGAAAGAAAATGAACATATGCGTTATTTTTGTTCCCATGCACAGTGACAACTTGTCTAGAGCCTCCGGTGCCACCCTACGGAGAAGTGGAATACGTCCAAGAAAGCGGAAATGGTTTGAAGTGAGTTGCCACTAGTACACGGTGGACGGCGCTGATATTTCTGAAAATTGACGAACCCACTGCAAGGCCAGAAAACCGTAGTGTTTAAGAAACTGTGTTGCATAGGTTTTACTTTGTTGGCAGCATCAAAGGCTTAAATCTGGTGCGTTGCTTATTAGCATGCTGGACTCAAGCGAAAACATCGCCAACTGTCTGGGAGGCATAATTGGTGTTTTAAGCTTTAGCTATACGCTGAGCGATTAACTCGATTTGTATTTTTGCGTAACGGTTTGCGTAAAACACTTACTCATCTGCCAGCTATACACGTTTCGCTGTTAGGTTGCACTTTCGAGTGCTTGAGGAAGGAAGCATATTCGTGCTTGCTTTGGCCGTGTCGGCAAATGCAACGTTCTACCCTGAAGCTGAACTGTGTTCCATAGGTAGCGAGAAGACGTTTAATGGCTTCATTGTTTTGTAACACTTGATTGTGCCGCATAAGTCACATTAAAACGTACTCATAGACGTCTCACAATCCGTATATAAGTGCCTTTTTTAACTTTAATGCATTATTCTTAAAAGGGTCATGAGACAAATTTCGGAATATCAACTTTTTATTGCATCTTATTTCTGATGTGACAAGCTGATAAACAGCAAAGGTTAACCTCCATCAAAGCTTTAAGTATTCGCGTCCAGATTAGGAGAATGTGAGGCTGCTAGCTTGGGTCACTTTTCACGCTAAGTCTGCTTTCGGCTCTGGTTGTTCTGGCTCTGGTTCGTGTGACGAGCTGTGTCATCAACATCGATGTACTTACGGCGTCAAGGTTTATTTTTAGCGGCAGAAAAGTGTGCAGTGATCGCGTTTACGGGAAAATGTGTCAGCCGCTACCCGATTACCCTTCATGGAGTAGTAATACCATACGTCTCCAGGCACAGATTCTAGGGAGTAATTATTGACCACCGACTATCTTGGTCGAAACATATTGCTATGGTGAAGAAGAGGCTAATTAATTTTTGCCATGTACTTCGTTACATAGCTGGCATCAAATGGGGTCCAACTGAGCGCTCCTTAATACGGCTTTACGAGGCTCTGTTTGTTGGCTACATCCGGTACAGTCTCCCAGTACTTTCTAGTATGAGCATTTCCTGCTTGCGGACTTTAGAGAGCGTGCAAGCGCAGGCATTGAAAATATGTCTTGGACTGCCCAGATGCACCTCTAACAAAGGCACAATTGAAGAGGCACACGCTCGCCCAATGTCCATATACTTGTCACACGAACCACTTCGTGTATATTTACGAGCACTTACAAGACACCGTTTTCACCCACTCAGCAAGATTCTGGATGAGAGGCCGGACTGCAGTTTTACAACTGCACTCCGCTGCCATCAGTCGCAAGTACCGACAGGATATGCCCTCCCATATCGTCCCACCCAACCACCATGGACGATGGATAAACCTTTGGTGCACCTTCGTGTTCCCGGAATACTAAAAAAATCTATGGTACCAATTAGTGGACTCAAACAACTTACTCTGGCACACATCTGGTCAGAATATCCCAGTTATATTCACGTATACACCGATGGATCTGTGTCAGCACAGGCATCCGCTGCAGCTGTGGTCATACCAGCTCAGAAAACGACTCTGCATTTCCTTTTGGGACATAACTCTACATCAACCGCTGCCGAACTTGTAGCCATTCGGGAATCTATTCGCTATATATGTGGGGAACCACCTCAAAAATGGTGCATATTCACGGACTCGAAGACTGCATTACAAATTTCGGAAAACTTCTTACGCCACACTGCCTATCAGTCCCTGGCACTAAACATTACGGAGCTCATCACATCTGCCCAGCTGCAAGGCCACATGATAATGTTTCAATGGATTCCTGCCCACTGCGGCCTCCATGGGAATGAGCAGGCCGATGTTGAAGCGAAAAGCGCTCTCATCAATGGCTTCCAAACAGCTGTGCCTTTTTCAAGAGCGGATACGACGTGTCTTCTAAAGAGTTGTATGAATATTGCTACAGCGACTTACTGGGCTCAACCAGACGCCCGACACATGCGTCTAAGAAAGCTTGATCGAACATTTAAATTTACTGTTCCGCGTGATATTCCGCGTCATCAGGCATGCTTGATACATCGACTTCGTTTAAACGTGGCTTTCACGCGCAAGTACTTACATTTAATTGGACAGATGGACTCACCGGAATGTTTAACTTGTGGCATCCCAGAGACTGTGGACCATGTATTATTGGTGTGCCCAGAGTATGCGAACGAAAGAAATGTGCTAGCTGCTTCCTTGAAGCATTTAGACAAGAGGCCTCTGTCGGAGGAACTGCTGCTGGGCGCTTGGCAGGACAAGGGGAAGGGCATCCAGGCAGTGCGCGCTCTTTGCCGTTATTTGAGCGCCAGTGGACTTGATTCACGTTTGTAAAGCAAGCTGCTGTGTCTGTATATATATTTCATATGCCTTCTCCCACATCGTCACCCATCATGACCTTCTTTCTTCTCTCCTTCCCCTTCCCCAGTGCAGAGTAGCAGGCCAGATTTGAATTATTCGGGCCAACCTCTCTGCCTTTTCCTATCAATAAATCCATCTATCTCTGGTTTGACGCCTCGTGCACACATCTCGCACTGCAACCATTCCGCCTATATGTAGGACGGGCCGGCAGAGGCTTCGGCTCTCGCTGATGTCCGTGGACCCTTCTCGCGGGGCCGTGCTGCCCAGGGGTCACTTCCACGTGGGCACCAGGGCTACCTTCTCGTGCACGAACCGCTTCTACTCGCTGGTGGGCTCCGAGGTACGTAGATGCTTGCCGGATGGAACCTGGACTGGAAGGACCGCCACCTGCATCCCCGGTGAGTATGCGATCACAGTCGCACGAAGGCCTTTCTCCACGGTTTAGCAACGAAAAAAGCGCAGAACAGATACGAACAATCTTTTCGTTCTGCCAATTCCTGTTTGTTTTTTACTCTATTAGGAAAACACTAGTGCTATGTGCGGCAACCATGAATGCTAGCTGATAGTGTCTGAATGCAGTGTGCGGCCGCTCGGACTCCCCACGCTCGCCGTTCATCTATCACGGTAACGCGAGCGAAGTGGGCCAATGGCCCTGGCAAGTGGCATTGTCCATGTGGTCACCTGCCGAGAAGGCCTGGGATCTGCAGTGCGGCGGCACGCTGCTCTCCGAGAGCTGGGTCGTCACAGCGGCCCACTGCGTGGCCAGGGACCGTCGCGGAAACCTGCACGCGCCCAAGGACCTGCGGCTCTATGTGGGAAAGTACTACCGCGATGACGCCCTCGACGACGCCTTCGTGCAAGTGCGAACGGTAAGCAGGCTTTCATTCAGGTACGCCCGAAGTGCGCTCAGAGTTCTAGCCTTCTTTCATTCTGCCTAGCCCCAAGAGATCCACGTGCACGACGACTATGACCCGCTGAAGTACGACGCCGACATCGCGATGGTGCTGCTGGATCGACCGATCGAGTTGACCAGCCGTGTACAGCCTATCTGCCTGCCTACTGAAAGGACCTCGCAGGCCAACATCGTCGACGGCCACCTGGGCGTGGTTGGTGTCTGCTCGCTTTGTGTACTGCACGCAAGGCGATATACATGTTGCAGTAGCGGACTGGGTTCTTAGAGGAGGAATAACAGGAGACGACAGGGCAAAAAATTAGGCAAATTTTCAGGCATATGGAGTTCGCAGCTGCAGGGCGGGGTTTCGTGTATAATTAAAGGAGGCGTTTCGTTTTGGTCGCAGTTAGACTGTGATGATGACAATCGTCATCGGTGAGACGTGCTTTGTATATATATATATTGTAGGTATGTGTTTATTCAGATGGATATAGCCGCTCAGGAGGAACTCGCAGCGGAGCGTCCGGCGTGGCGAAACAAAGGCAGCGACCAACTTCGTCCTCGAGCGCGCCAGCACGCGATGCATGGCAGTGGCTATGAAGACGAAGTTTACCACACTACATTTCCCCCCCGGGTAAAGAAGGAGCCATCCTGGCGACTTATAGAGCCGACAGAACAGGCGGATCGTAGTATGGCTTGATTCGGTTCACATGAACTGTTTCGCGTCCGCGGCGACGCATGTTCGCAGAGGGCGTAACTGGCTCAACTACGTAGTTGACAGGAGATGTTTGTTGGAGGACTCGGTATGGACCATGGTATCGAGCAAGAAGCTTCTTTGAAAGGCCGGTGGTTGTGCCAGGGACCCAGAGCCATACCAGGCAGTTAGGTGCATATGTAGAAGGCTCGCCGGTGTCGCGGTGGCGTTTTTGTTGCCACTGGTTTTCCGTTGTAAGCGAACGGGCGAGCTGACGGCATTCTTCTGCGTACTGGGCGGCGTCCGAGAGTGGCGTCGATTCAGACACCAAGGCGGTAGGGAAAGAGAGCGTCCATTGTACAGGTTGGCTCGTGCCCGTAAAGAAGAAAGAAGGGAGAGAATCCAGTGGTGGTCTGTATCGCAGTATTGTACGCGTAGGTTACGAAGGGAAGAACTTGGTCCCAGTTGGAATGAGCGTCGTTGACGTACATGGCCAGCATGTCACTCAGAGTACGGTTGAAGCGCTCGGTCAGGCCATTCGTCTGAGGGTGGTAAGCAGTAGCGGTGCGATGAGTGATGCGGCATTCTTTTAGTATGGCCTCAAGAGCGTCGGACAAGAAAACGTGTCCGCGGTCACTAAGCAGTTCCTTCGGAGTCCCGCGGCGAAGAATCAAGTTGTTGAGAAGGAACAAAGCAACTTCTCTTGCGGAGGCAGAGGGTAACGGTGATGTTTCAGTGTAGCGAGTAAGATGGTCTACTACCACGATAATCGACCGGTTTCCAGCGGAAGTAGTAGGAAGAGGGCCATAGAGATCTATGCCAACGCGGTCAAACGGACGAGCAGGGCAGGGTAACGGCTGCAACGAAACAGGGGACTTCTGTGGAGTTTTTCGACGTTGGCAAGATTCGCAAGCGCGCACAAAATGTCGTACAAAGCGGTACATTCCACGCCAATAAAATCGCAGACGTAGGCGCGTGTAGGTTTTCAATACGCCACCGTGAGCACATTGTGGGTCACCATGGTACGCAGCACAAATGTCGGTGCGGAGATGACGCGGGATGACTAGAAGCCACTTCCGTCGATCAAGCAAATAATTGCGGCGATAGAGAAGACCGTCACGAATGGAGAAGTGGTGGGCTTGCCGGACGAGCGCTTTGGATGAATGACCGGGAGTAGGACTTGAAAGAAGATGCAAAAGTGCACTGATCCACGGATCATTCCGCTGCTCGGTAACCATGTCGACAATGGAAAGAGTCGACAAATCGTAAGCACAGACGTGCTCAGACGAGGTATCACTAGGCAATGGCGAGCGGGAAAGAGCATCCGCGTCCGTATGCTTCAGGCCTGATCGATAAATGACATGGATGTCATACTCATGGAGACGGAGAGCCCAGCGAGCAAGGCGACCGGATGAGTCTTTCAGAGAGGCCAGCCAGCACAAAGCGTGGTGATCGGTCACAACATAAAACGGTCGGCCATACACATAGGGACAAAATTTTCCGATAGCCCAAATAATGGCCAAACATTCCCTTTCTGTGACTGAATAATTGGACTCTACTTTCGTCAATGTTCGGCTGGCGTATGCCACAACATACTCGCTGTAACCAGGCTTATGTTGGGTAAGGACGGCACCAAGCCCAATACCGCTGGCGTCAGTGTGAATCTCCGTAGGCGCAGTCGGATCAAAGTGGCGTAGAATGAGAGGCGAAACCAAAAGGCGGCGTAAAGTGTCGAAGGCTTTATCGCAGGCCGGAGTCCAGGCTGAAAGGTCGGAGCTGCCGGCAAGGAGCTGGGTCAGCGGAGCGATGATAGAGGCGAAGTTCAAGATGAAACGTCGAAAGTAGGAGCAGAGGCCGATAAAGCTCCGAAGCTGCTTCAGAGAGGTTGGCTTCGGAAACTCTGCAACTGCGCGAAGTTTGGTGGGGTCGGGAAGAATGCCGTCCTTAGAAACTACGTGGCCTAAAATTGTGAGTTTTCGAGCGGCAAAGTGGCACTTCTTCAAATTCAACTAAAGCCCAGCGTTGGCGAGACACGTGAGGACATGCTTTAAGCGGAGAAGGTGAGAAGAAAAGTCGGTAGAAAAAACTACAATGTCATCCAGATAACAGACAGGTCTGCCACTTGAGTCCATGAAGAACAGTGTCCATCAGGCGCTCGAAAGTAGCTGGGGCATTGCAAAGGCCAAAGGGCATAACGTTGAACTCGTATAAGCCATCAGGTGTTATAAAGGCAGTTTTCGAGCGGTCATCGTCAGCCATCGGCACCTGCCAGTAGCCAGAGCGCAAATCCAAAGAGGAGAAATACTCAGCTCCCTTTAAACAGTCCAAGGCGTCGTCGATTCGTGGCAGAGGATAGACGTCTTTGCGCGTGATCTTGTTTAGCCTACGGTAATCGACGCAAAACCGGATGGAACCATCTTTCTTGGTGACCAAAACAACCGGAGAAGCCCATGGACTGTTTGATGGCTGTATGACGCCCCGGCGAAGCATATCGTCCACGTTATCAGCAATGACTTGGCGCTCAGAGGCCGACACGCGATAAGGACGCTGTCGTAAAGGTGCATTTGTACCAGTGTCGATTGTGTGCGTAACGACAGACGTGCGACCCAGAGCAGTGTGAGGAAGGTCGAAGGCAGAAGTGAAGCTCCGTAGAAAGGCAGAGAGCTGATCGCGTTGCGCGGGTGGAAGATCTGCGTCAATAGCTTGTTGAAGAACATCGGGTAGTGTCGAAGCGGTCGCTATATCGCAAGAGCTGAGAATATTAACGTCTAATGAAGTAGGCGTGGCAGGAAGAGTATTTACACGCACGGGATCAAGTTCTTCAATACAACCGAGACACTCACCGCGTAGCAGGACGGATGGGCACGAAAATGGATTCGATACATACATTGCACTAAGACCTTCTTCGAACTTGAGAACAGCAAATGGAAGCAGGAGGTACGGATGGCGTGAAGCGGCATCGGACGGTGTGAAGAAGGCAGTCGAAGTAGTAACACTTTCACAGGAGAGTGGAACGAGGGCAGCAGAAAATGAGGAATGTCTGTGTCATTGGCGACAAGGAGTTTTGCAGACCGGGTAGGGAGATCACACAAAACAGTATCACACACAGGAAAAAAGGCAACTTCCGCGTGGGCGCAGTCAATAACGGCGCGATGAGTGGAAAGGAAATCGTAACCCAGGATGATGTCGTGTGAGCAGTGAGCCAGTACAATAAACTGGATGGTGTATAAGACGTCTTCGATGAGAACACGGGCCGTGCACGCTGCTGAGGGATGAATGCGCTGGGATGAAGCGGTGCGAACCGAAAAGTCGGGTAGTGCGGTGGTCACCTTGCGAAGACGACGGCAAAGAGATTCACTGATGACAGATACGGCAGCGCCCGTGTCAACAAGAGCGAGTATTGCGACACCGTCGACGAACACTTGTATTACGCTAGTTGGAGAAGACGGAGGACTTGAAGAGTTCGAACCAAGCGCAGTTCTTGCCCCGGGAACTGCGACTGTTAGTTTCCCTCAACAGCGCCGGTAGTACGTCGGGGAAGCGGGGATGGTGAACGGCGACGAGGGGAAAATGATCGGCGAGAGGTATACGTTTGATTGTCCCGAGAAACGAAGTCGGAACCGGGTTCAGTTCTGGGCGAGGGCTGGTCGGCGTCGTACGAGTAGTTCCAGGGGTCAGGGCGAGAAGGTGGAAAGCGTTGGCGGCAAAGACGGGCTACATGGCCCGGCAGCCCGCATGAGTAGCAGATTGGCCGGTTGTCCGCGGTGCGTTAAGGGTTCGTAGGGCGTTGGCGTACCCTTGGAATAGGGACATGGAACGCCGACTCAGGCGAAGGCGAAGGATGGTTGGAAGGGGTGGCCTGGTAGGAAACAGGTGCGGTTGTCATTAGCGGCCTGGCTGTAACTTGGGCGTACGTCAATGGTGCCGTTACTTGCGCCTGAACAGGGCTGGGCGGCAGCACGGGGCTGGGCGGAAGGACATCGGCGATATGGTCTTGCACGACACGCCGTATGGTAGGGGCCAAGGATGGAGCCATGTCCGGAACAAGGCGACCAGTGTCTTGTAATTGAGGGACCAGGGATAGTTGGCGGGCGACCTCTTCGCGAACGAAGGCTTTGATCTGTTGAATCAAAGGGCTGTCCTCTGATGAAGTAGAACCGCCCAGTGCTAGTGTAGAGATGGTGTCGTCTCTAACACCGGAGAGCCGAGTAGAAGCGCGCTGCTTTCGAAACTCGTCGTAGCTCTGGCAAAGTTTAATCACATCACTGACGGAGGCAGGATTTTTCACCCAGAGCATCTGACACGCGTCCTCGGAGATACCTTTCAAGATGTGTCCGATCTTAGCCGCTTCGGACATTAGGGGGTCGACACGTTTGCACAGGTCAACGATGTCCTCTATATAACTTGTGAATGACTCTTCGGCATGCTGAGTGCGCTCACGCAAGCGTTGTTCTGCTCGGAGCTTGCGAACTGCAGGACGGCCGAACACTTCCGCAAAATTCTTCTTAAATTCAGACCAAGATGGCAGGTCTGCCTCATGGTTGCGAAACCAGAGGTTCGCCACGTCGGTCAGGTAAAAGATTACGTTGCTTAGCTTGATAGTGTCGTCCCATCTATTGTAACTGCTGACACGTTCATACGCCGACAACCAGTCATCAACGTCTTGGTCAGCCGTGCCACTGAAGAGGCATGGATCACGCTGCCGTAGAACGCCAGAACACAGTACCGTGGCTGGTATGGGCGGCGATGTCGAGGTGGTCTCGTCCGGCATGGTGGAAGCAGAGGGCGATGTGCGGCTTCTGAGTTCCAGGGTGGATGGGAATGTACCCCGCAGCACCTGCACCAATTGCAGGGGTGTGTTTATTCAGATGGATATAGCCGCTCAGGAGGAACTCGCAGCGGAGCGTCCGGCGTGGCGAAACAGAAAGGCAGCGACCAACTTCTTCGTCCTCGAGAGCGCCAGCACGCGATGCATGGCAGTGGCTATGAAGACGAAGTTTACCACACTACAATATATATATATATATATATATATATATATATATATATATATATATACTATCAAAACTGACCCAAAGAAGATATTGGCCCATATTGTTTTGACATATATGTATGAGAAAGTGTCTTCCAACTAATTTCAACAGGACCTCCCTCTTCTGGATGAACGGCATTATTGTTGGAGTCATTTTATGCCGCAATCGAAAACATATCTGCGGCCTTTGTGCATGAGACGTGATGGTGAGTGAGTGTTACCGGAAGGGGTGCAAGGTGAGAGGGGTTGAGCTTACAGGGTCGTCCACGTTTAGGGTGAACATGCGAGCACGTGGCCGTTTTCTTCAGGGTGTCACTGTGTCCAAGCCAGCTGTGCTTCGAAACAAACTGGCAACACATGCAAAGACTACCTCCAGGTTTATCTGTCTCTGTGCCGATTTGCTGTGATGTGCGGCAGTGTTGCGTGCAGCAACACTCCGAAGAGAGCGACCACATCCTTGCATGTTCATTTTAAGAGTGGGCGATCCTGCACAGCATTTCAATAAATAGAGGAGTTTTTTTACAGCAGTTCTCATCGCCCTGATTTTTCCTAGGCTACTGGCTGGGGCCAGACGGAGAACCGAAGCTACGCGGACGTGCTGCGCCAGGCCGTCATCCCCGTGGTTTCGGCGCACGAGTGCGAGCGCGCCTACCGCGAGGGCCGTTTCCCGTTGACGGTGACGTCCAACATGTTCTGCGGGGGCTACGTCAAAGGCCGCGTGGACGCCTGCACGGGCGACAGCGGTGGCCCGTTCGCTTTCGCCGACGAGTCGGTGGGCGACCGGCGTGTGTGGGTGCTCGAGGGCATCGTCAGCTGGGGAGGTCCTCGTGGATGCGGGGCGCCCAACCACTTCGGCGGCTACACAAAGGTGGCCGCCTTCATCGAGTGGATCCGCCAGTTCCTCTGATGCATAGCTGGAGAACACAACGGACATGTACAAGACCACATATGCGAAGCCGAAAAAGAGCAGCCTATTTCCGGATGGTTGTTGGTGTCGCAAGGGACCTGCACACTGCGTATACTGGTACTTCTCGGAATGCTCCTTAGGCTGTCTTCACTGTCAGCAAAACTGCACTGCCGTCGCAAAACTCGGCTGCCAGGGCGGACGACTCTGCCTGCTTAGATGTATAGCTATCGTGCTGTTCGTAAGTCTGTCCATTTTTAAAAGCTGTGTCTGCTCAGTACTAGACTCATCTGTATTGGTCACAAGCAAGAGAAACGCTCGTATTCGAGAGCAATTTATAATAGCACCGGGCGGCACCGAACTGTTTTGTACTTAACGAAATGTTTCAGTGACACGACGTAACACAGAAGTTTAGAAATAAGAATCGTTTTTTTTTTCCTCGAGCAGGTTTGTTGTCCCCAAGCCGAATAGTGGGACTCGGGAAAAAAATGTACGAAATGGTGGCGGAGAGATTTTTCAAGATGTATCTCACATGGTACCACACATTGCTGTGATAGCTCGCATTCATAAGCGGAGGCAATTTTAAAGCCCCTAATCTGCCACGCTAATACATCACGACTTGAAATGTGTTGTTCATCGCAAGTCCATTGAAAAAGCCAAGGGTTAATCTGAATTACCATTATCTTTTGTTTTCTAAGCCTCACTTGTGATAACGACTAATTCTGTTTCTAATATTCTCTGAATGCTCTGCAGCTGACATTTCTAAACAGGTCGACCTGATGGACGCTTTGCTTCTCTCCTGAAATGCACGCTCAACATGGGAAATATGCTCACACTGAGTGAGGCATGAACGGGGAAGGGAGAAGATGCAATGGAAATTTCTTACCTGTATGCCTTTCGTCGAGCGCAGTTTCCCTCAGGCTCAAGTAAATATATGATCAACTGCGTTTATGCTCCTGGAATCCCTACGTCTTCCACATCAACGTCCTATCAAAACTTGATCGGTGCGTGAACCTGCCATATGCCTATGTCGTCGTGCTGCTGGCTGCATGATACGGTATCACGTGTAATTTCAGTCTGTACTACGATGCAGAAGTAATTCGCGTTCGAACCTTTCGTCTCCTTCCGGCGAGATTGTGCTGCGACAAAATGAGTGCCGATACATTTCTTTTTTACTTGGCGTGAGTTTCGTCTTTCGTGTCTACTTGGCTGCATGAACTATTCAGTAATAATTAAAGTGCCTCTTCCTGTTTCGAGGGCCGCTCTCTGGTATATCGTCCACGAAACACCGGTACGATCTTTGAGGTAAAATGAAAATCGTGGCCGTCATGAGTGCCAACTGAGAGTTTACATTTAACGGCAGGCAAGAGGAATCGTTAAGCATGTGTCAGCGCTCTATGTTCCCAGGCAGCCACCAGCACCAGCTTTCTAGGACGCTTGCTAATTGTGAAACAATCGCGGGATATTGTAAGATATTGCTATGATGGGAGTAGTATAAGCCTCCAATGCGTAGCAAAAATTTGCTTTTAAAGTTCGTTGCTTCTCCAGCACTGTGTAGTTCGAGCATAATAGGGTGTCAGTGAATCAGGATGATGATGTCTTGTGTGGCGTGTCATTGCAGGGGATATATAACGAGACTGGTTTATTGCAAGCTCGTTACTAATCAGGACAGATTCCTGCGGGATTTAAGTGTGGGAATAGAATTTTCTATCATTATTTGTGAGGGCGAGTCACACCTCGCAAATTTATTAAATATAAATCGAACTGCTTTTCTTTGTATTTTTTTTTTCAAGGCGGTTGATATTTCACTTAGTGTGAGGATCCCATGCTATGCATGCATACTCTAGCTTAGATGTAATAACTGAAAAGTAAGAGAGTAATTTTATAGAAGAAGGGGCATTTTTTAGGCGTTATCAATACGCAAGTACCAGGACTGAGTAGGAGTTAAGGTAACACCCAAGTATTTGTAGCTGTTAGTACCGCGCAGGGGTGAAGTATACCTAAGAAATACAAAAAGAAATAAGCGGTGCTTTTTCGCGAGTAATACGGAGGAATACTGATTTGTGAGCGCTTATCAACATCCCCCATTCACTGCACCACTTCAATATTCTTTTAAACCTATTTGAAGGACAATATGATCATGTGGAGTTGTCACATCTCTATGCAAAATACAGCCATCAGCAAACAGTCTGATTTGAACATCCGGACCCACAACATTCACGATGTCATTGATGCATATCAGGAATAGCCACGGGACCCAGAACGCTACCTTTCGGCACCTCTAACGAGAATGGCCGAGCTGTGTTCACTAATTTTAAAGTACTGTGTTCGATTAGTGAGGTAAGCAACATTACAATTTACAAAAATGTCAGGTATATCTATGCCAATAATTTTGAGTTCGAATATAAATTTCTCCATTCCGAACCTTATCAAACAATAAAAAGCTGCGCTAATAAGACACGGACGAAGGAAAGGCAGGACGCACACAAACGCAGACTGACAACTTTATTTCGTGAAGAAAACCAAGGCATATATACGCGATCTCCGCTACTATCTAATCACAAAAAATAGCAAGCGAAGAGTGACGTGCACTAAATCAACACAAAATATCAAATTCTGCTGCAGATATGATAAACTTAACTAGGGCCGGCCCATTAAGTAAACCAAAACCAAAATCTTCCAGTCTAACGGATTATCAGCACAACCATCAAATGGTAATACACGAATACAACCCAGTGATGCAAGACAAAACCCATAGTACATCATACCACCATCTTCAGGCTGGACAACGAAACAAGGTATAAAAACCAGGTCACATAAGCAGCTATATACAAGCCTCGTCAGAAGCAATAAATGCAGTGAAAAAAGGCACCAAGTCAGGCTAAAACCAATTGTCTAACATTAATACCAACCACAACAACAAGTTGCGAAGCTATGACATCCGACCAACACGCAACCCACAACGCAGACACATAAAAGAAGGCCAAAGCAGAGCCTATACATGACCTTCCAAAAACTTAAATTCTTTTTCCGACAACGAAATAGAGGGCTTCCTGACGCAAATGCTTGTGGTGCTGATGTAGAAGGTTTCAATTACTAGGCGCTCCCATTTGTCTTTCAACCTGGCCAGAAACTTCGTCCTCTCAAAGTAAGGCACGCATTCCCGTTTGTTTTCTTTCTTGGAGTCAGCACAGTGCTCGGCCAAAAACCCTCTTTCATTTTTCTCCACATTCAACTTGTGCTCTTTTGCTCTTTCATTAAAGCATCTGCCGGTTTGGCCTATGTAAACTTTTCCACAACTTAGGGGAATGCGGTAAACTACTCCAGAAGCACATTCTGTGAATTTCCTTTGATGTTTGACAGTGCAAAGAGGCTTCCTATTCTCTTTCATCATCGCACACACCTTCGAGGGTTTGCAAGGTGCGGAGAAAACGATGTTGACGCCGCCTTTCTTCGCAATTCTCTTGACATTGTGCGAAAATTTATGAAAATACGGGATTGATAAAATACGGGAATTGCGGCCTTAAAGGATAATTGGAGCTATCAAAATTTTTTCTCGCTGCATTGGCACCGCAGTTCGGACGCTCGACTGCTAGAGCCAAGAAGGCGGAACCAAATCCCGCTCGCCGAGACCGCTTTCCGATGGAGGCGAAAAGCAAGCCACCCGTTAAAAAAAAAAGAAAACCATATGCAGGTGGCCGAAATTTCCGAAGCCCTCCACTACGGCGTCTCTCATAGCTGCATTGTCTCGCGAAATTTAACCCCTATACAATAATAAACTAATTAACCAAAAACCTTCCACCTTACATCCTTGCTACTTCAGCCTCCCAAGACGTGTCTCACAAAAAATTCCGCTTTTACCTA
The DNA here is from genome assembly GCF_055883805.1 of Amblyomma maculatum. Lineage (NCBI taxonomy): Eukaryota > Metazoa > Arthropoda > Arachnida > Ixodida > Ixodidae > Amblyomma > Amblyomma maculatum. The sequence continues at coordinate 218,335,059 of NC_139346.1, read as the reverse complement.
TTGATGGTGAAAATTTTATTTACTGAAGGCCGAAAAAGAAAAGAAAATTATGATGTCATTCCGTGGCTCCGGCTGCTGATCGCGGTTTTCAGTTCATGCCTGGCGGCAACTTCCGCTGAGCAGGTCAAATGCCGTAGTTGGACACCCGACTACGAGCTGGCCAAAGCAACCTCCTAAAGCTGTGGAGTGGTTAGGTGCCAGGAGGCAGGAGGGAATGTTTGGGACATGAATAGAAATTGTGAGCATAGTCTCCTCGTGGATGGCTGAAACGCGGGCATTCGGGTGTGAAGGTAGCGGTGTGAATTAGGGCAAAAAGAGCATAGTTGCGGAAAGTGTAGACCTGTAAGAAACGTCACATGCTTGGTAATTAATTGTTGAAGGGGAGGATAGGCGGTTGTTGTGGTGATGATGTCATGGAAGTTGCTGAAGAAGTCACGTGTGTCCTTCCCGAAGTGGAGAGGGCCAGCTTAGTCTCGCGAGCGGTGGAATTTGTCGCCTGGTTACCACGCTGCCCCGAGTAGCCGGAACCCAAAGGATTTTGATAAGACGGGAGAGCAGTGATCAATGATGATAAGCGCAGAGGAAGAGATTCGGCTCTTCGCAAAGTCCTGGAGGCACTGAATATGAAACGGGCCGAGTGTCGGCAATGGCCAGCTCAATGGCTACTTTTTCCGCGGCGGTGGAGGAGAAGGCATGCACAGCGGCGACGGAGAAGAGAGAAAGTGTATGGTAAACAGTGGCCAGGACGTAAGTATGGTGGGAAACGTATGGCGTCGCACCAAAACTGACAAAACTCCCAGCGTCGGACTGTGCGCCGTATACTGGCGCCAGAGGATGGAGCCAAGAGACATGGCGTGAGTGTCTTTTTTTCGGCTCCCAAGCTGGGAAAGTTGTGTCCCCGAATCTGCAACTCAAGAAAGGGGGGTTGCCAGATAAAGCACGACTCTCCGTTTACGAAGTGTTCTGTTGGAGTGGCCTATGCTATTTATTCCCTTAACGCGTGGAAAGCTTTATGCCGGCCAAACTGGCCGATGCATCAACGAGCTTTTGGGGGACCATGCCCGAAATTTATCAGATTTAAAAGACAAGAAGGTCAATTTGGTTGCGCACGTAATCAAGTGCAATGGATGCGTTTATTGGTTTATTTTATCCACCTAACAAACCAGTATGTTTCCAAAGATATGGTCACTTATTTATTTCGGGATATGTAATAGGGTTTATCGATGACACCAAAGCATTATATTTTTGTAAAGCGCAGTCTTAACCTCGTAGTTTCATGTTGCTTGAAGATCCGTGTATTGCAAAGTAAACGCAGAACAGAAAAGAACGGCTCCTTCCTGTATGTATGTGCAGATTTTGCCAAACGTTTGCAGCATACGAGGTTTGCTTCTAAACAGTGCATTGGGGCTCCTCGGCCTTCGTGGAAGTCGTACCACTTGTGTGGGTGAGGGGGAGAGGCAGCACCAAAAATATTGCGTTCAGGAGCATGCAGTACGAGCCACATGGTATGGATCAGGAGCATGTTCTAGAATTCAAATTGACACTGGACTGTGGGTTTTTTCACCAACTGTCCCAAGAATGTCTTTCCCTTCGCGCATGCTCCCTGTTACTCTCCCTAACAGCCTCTATATTCATCTTCTTCTGATTCCCTCCAGAGAAGATGATCACTAGCATAGTATTCTCGCGAAGAACAAAACACACATGGATATTTTTCCTCATTGTCATGCGGATGTCTTAGGCTTTACCGATTTCATGCTCTGCCATATTCTTGCGCGCAGCGAAAAGTTTCAAATCTCAGGCAAGTAAAAAGGTAGAAGCATTTCACTACCTGTACCTAAATTTGCAGGCAAAACTAAAAAAAAAAACAGAGCTGGTCCATTCCTGTTCACCCTGAACCAAACACGAGTGCTAGAAAACATATGACGAGCCTGGCTCCTCGAATTCCGCTAGTGTTTAAAGAATTCAGGACGTGTAATGAATACCGTGCGCTGCATATAGTGATGCGACAATTTTTGTGAAATTTCGCGTCTGTGCGCGGAACGTAAAATTTAAGCACGAAATGGGCGATAGCTGCGGTGCCATGGACCTCTGGTAAGAGAGGCGTGGAACATAACAGTACGCCCGTTGAACACAACATAGTGCATGCCAGCTGCATTTATGACGAGAGCAGTCGGTTGACCCTGGCTTTGTGTTCATCGAAGTGCAGGACACAAGCTTGTCATACCCGTATTTGTGAAACAGACCAGCCGCACTATTCGTCGCCGGGTCAAGCAAAGAACGTCAATTGTCGCAGATAGTGTCCAGGTTTGGCTGCGGCGTTTGAAGCTTCGATGGAGAAAAGGCAAAATGCAGAGAGGGAACTGGCATAGTTTCTTACTCTTATCTAGATGAAAGCGGGGAGCGCTGCACTCCAACCACCATGGGCACGCTAAGAATCATGGATTGGTGTGCTACTTGATGTGGGACAGTCGCATTTTTTTTCGGGAACACATAAGATGCCTCCTCCTCCTTATCATTATCTTGAGGCGCGAACGTAACTACCGCTGTAACTACCGCCGCGGCTTCCTGCTGAAAGCCTCTACTTGCAAACAACAGCCATCGCTGCGCCCCACCGGAACGTAGTTCAAGACTTGCCTGACTTCAAAGGTCACCTTTGCATTTCACGGTGTTCGGCGGCCTTCTGCTCGCACCCACGGCCTCTACATATGAGCTGTGCAGTACCGGCGCCATCGCGTCAAGCAGCCCTGACGCCATTGGATTATCTGCGGGTCCTCACTCTGCCGGGCTGTATCGTACGATTTGCTTGCTGCCAGCCTGGTAACCAATCCGTATACCCTCCCCATTCTCTTTCCCCTGGTCGACGAAAGTGATGCCGCTACTTATTGACAATATAATTCGCGACCATGCATCCTCTTCTTTTAAAACATCCCCAGATTAACAACAATGACTACTGAATCCAGCCATCATGCGCAGTCTGCACACGCCAGCGGTTACTCCGTCCAGGGAAAGCACTAGTGGTAACACATACTTTAGCTGCAACTTTGATTGCGAATTTGTTACAGCCAGCTTCCATCGGCAGATGCACATGATGTGGAGTGCTTGGCTTTCTTCCACGACTTTAGACATATCCATAATATTCAAATAATGCCTTGCACATGTCTTAAAATATTGCCTATGTTCGTAGTACTAACCACAGTATTACATCTTATATGTCCTGCTATGTTCTAAACATATGCCACTAAGATAACCTGGAGCGGAGTTTTGAACGGGAACATTTCATATGGCCGCGGCGTCATTCGGGATGATAGTGGCAAGGGGTGGCAATTGATCACAAGTGCAGTGCTACAGTACTTCTAATATTTCTTACGCTGGTCAAATGTGTCGTCGTGCTTGCTCTCTCCGCTGGTTCGACGCCAATAAGATAACCCTAGTGCGGCCGGTGCATGCAACCTCAGCTGTGGCGCTGCAGTGTTTGTGCAAATAATCGTACCGTGGTGGGTCGAATTTACATAAACAAAGCATGGGCGAGATCTAGGCAAACGGTGGTAGCAGGGGCACGCTAGTACCGTGATCAGCATGGCGTTATCTCCCGCTCTATAGGTCCCACCAAGTCGCATTTAATTAGAGAGGTTCAACTGAATGGGGAGGAAATTGAGTGCTACAAAACACAGTCCCACGAACACTTGTTCGCTACGGTTTCTCGATGTCATCGTTGCCGAAGGTGGGTCACATCAATTTTTCAACACAAAGACACCGTTTTCGGTAACAAAGACTGTGTACACGCCTCGCATTTGCAGGATCTGCAAAGCGACGGCTAAGCCATTGCTGTCGGAGTTAAAAGTAAATCCAGGAGCGATGTTAGCCGCATCGTCTGCTAGTCGTGTGTTTCCATGCGGTCTTCACGTCAAGAATTCGTCTTACCGCGGCGTTGCATCGCTGCATAAACAGCATTCGCTGCCAATGCACTGTGACGCAAACCACAGGGCATCTCCAGCGATGGTTTTTCCTTAGTTAAATGTGCGAAAGCTTTAAAAGATGCGTTAGAGATTGTATCTACTTTATCCCAGCTCGGTAAAACATACGACCTAGAGGGCACTGTTCATGTCCCGTTAACAAGTCGCTTGTTATACCTGCCTCTTATTTCGATACGAAAGCATTTCAAATAATATAGACACGTCACCGTGAATTATCTGGAGGTCGCTATAATTCGCGTTAAGGTACAGAAAAATAATATATATTCGTTACCGAGTAAATCTTTATTAGAGTTGTAGAAGTTTTAATTGACACGTCGAGGGCGGCGTCGAGGCCGGCGAGGAGGCGGGGCGATCAGGACCAGCACGGTCTGCGCGATAGCAATTCCACAGACTGCTTCTTCTTCGTCAGCATCCAGCGAAGGGGTCCATATTCCTCACAATACACCCCCCCCCCCCCCCCCTCCCCGAAAAAAAGGAGCTATCCTGGCGATTTAAGGGGACGGGTCGGGTTAAGGCGCTGCACATGTGCAGTCTCACGGCCACGGCGCCGGAAATCGGAAGATGGCAGTAAAACGTCAAAAGGTTCTTCTCGTTCTTCTTTTAATCTTCCGCACCTCTCCAAGGTGCTCCTCGATTCGGCAGGCGACGTGCAGTTCACACGCAAAAAAAGACCCCAAAAGGCGGCTGAGGCTGCGAAGAATCAATGTATCCTTGCGCGATTCTAGTCGCGGAGTTCCAGCCCCCTATTCGGGTCTGCGTACCTGGGTGGGGCAGTAGGGGAACCTCCTTTATGGGCGGCAATAAAGTTTCAAATAATAATAATAATCAATCAATCAATCTCTTTAATCAATCAATCAATCTTTTTAATCAATCAATCAATCTTTATTTAATGTGCGCGGGAACAACCCTGTGGTCTTCGTGCTGCAGCACAAATAAAAAAAAAGAAAAACAAAAATGAAAATGCACAAACATGTTTACACACACAAAGAGAACATAAAGAAGAAATAAATAACACATGAAATGAAATTGAGACAAAAATTATCACGGAAAGAAAGCAATCAATGAGTAGCGTTACTTATATGCTCAGTCAGAGAATTGTTGAGCACATCACGAAAGAAAAAAAAAGAACGGAAGATAGAGAGAGAAAAAAACAACAACAAATAACTGACATTGATTATAGTGATATAGAAATATACATAAAATAAATAACCATTCCAGGCGCAACAAGTGCGTGGTACTTAAAACACAGGCTAGAAATACAGAATAATACAATAAAGAAATAGAATTGAACCCGGGACAGTAAGATTCGAATATAAAGTTCAAAGTTGAAATATAAGTAAGAAACGGATAAAAAGCAGTTCAAGATACAGACAGCATTGAACAGGAGAAAAAGCAAAAAGTGAAGTAAATACAATATTTTAGGCTAGAAAGTTTGAGTTATATGTGATAAAATACTATTTAGAGTACAACGCTACGAACATCCAATATAAATGAACAGAGCGAGTTTTGGAAGATGTCAAGGTGAGGACAAAAAGAATTACATAACCACTGCCACGGCCGCTTGATGGCAGCGCACTAGGTGCGGCCTGCTACATCGCCCGAAACCGGCGGGAGGCGCCTACTTCCAGTCGCCACCGCCGCGGCGCCACCGTTCGGGGACAGCCGCGCGCGGAGAGCTGCGCCTGGCTGCGCTTTGAGGGAGGCGTAGGCGTGGTAGAAGCGCTTTATTTTAAGGATATAAAAGCTCCGCTTCACACAATTTGGCAACAAGAATTAGTATATACTGTCATGTCTAGTGGGACCATGTCAGCACTTAGCGCTTGCTCAGCAAGGATGTACACTGGAGTGTACCCCGAAAAACTTAGTCACGGTGGTTGAAGACCACTCGAAAGGAGAGCTCGCATTACCGTGATGTTGCATCGGATCCAGTTGCTCGTCACATGAAAATGTGACCCGGCTGTGAACAATTCGAAGCTGTTCAGCTGCCATGGTAGCCTAATGCATAACCACTTAACGGTGTCGCGAATTCCGTGTGTCATTTTCACACCATTTACTCATTTCTGCATACAGCTTTTATACACACATTGATGTCAACCTGTTCTAAGCTGCCAGCGCTATCCAATAAAAAAATGTCCTACTATGAGCAACCTCTGTGAAAATGCGACATGTAACCAACCTTTCTATCTCATTGTGACAAATTTTACGGTGCAAATATGAATATGTTTATTAGGTTAAATCTAGATGATAACCTGGGATCTTCGACTCAGTTGGAGACCTTAAACTTTGTACGCCAGAACGCTATCCGTCATGGCTTCCCGCATTTTGCATGACCGGACAAAGTAAGCGCGCTTGATAGAGCCGGTCTGCCTCAAGGTGCTACATATATGCGCCGAAAGCTTTTAATAATATTTTTATTGGCTGCTCGCAAACCCATACAATTTTGCTGGTTCGTAATTTTCAATGGAAGAACGCGCATCGAGTGTTGCTGTTGTGAAACTATTAGCTGTGATCACAAGAATGTTCACGCGTCAGAGCGCAACTGCAGCCGAGATTCAGCAAGCAGCCAAGTACGCTTATTTAATGGCCACGCAAAAAAAGGAAGAAAATTACCAATCGCAGACGGAAAACCTTTCTTGAGAGAGGTTTATGCCGTAGCCATACACATCGCTCCACTGTTGAGTTGACATTTCCAGCCCAGCTCGCTATCAGTGGGGGCAGCAACTTAGATATCTTGCATAGCGCCTTGGCATGGGCACGATCATTGTTTTTATAGATTAGCTGCAGTTACTGTATACAGTGAGAAAACAATGATGAAACAAAAAAGTTTACACAGCTTGCTACTTCACCGGACCTCTTCAGACTCCACCATCCTGTTAAAGAAGGTACTCGTAAGCTGACAAAGCTTGATTACTTCCTTTGCGGGGTATATCAAGCCTCCATTGTCCTTGGTTTTCATTAACCTGTAACTGGTCCAGTTGACTATATTTCCTGCAACAGGCTCTTGCTCGACTGACATGTCGCCTCAAAATCATTACCAAATATCGCATAAATTAAGCAACAACCTGGTAGTGATAAACAAATCTTGGGGTTCTTAAGTCTTCTTGAGGAGCCTCGTTAGAGTGCCCGCACTTTGCTACCTGCTTATTCACCGTATCCCGTAATTGCTGCCTCTGTCTCATATCATTAGAATGCAGCCTTAAGCCACCGCATTATGTGAAATAGCACCCTACACATAGCTATATAAACCCCCTCTTTACATCAGCCGTACAAACGTGCCCTATAGGAGTATAGTGTGCCTGACTTGGGATCTAAGGGTCCTCCCGCTTTCAATAATTCCCATTTCACCCTTACATCTTATTGACTCTCTCTGGTTTGGCAGCTCCTGCCACATCGAACATGTCATGTGTTCTCATTGCGCCAAAGGTATCTGGCCATATCACCAACTAAAGTGCCTCTTACCAAAGAGGTTTTTTTCCGACTGTCCACCGACAGAGCGGGCGCCGGATTTTCTGTGGAACGTGGCTTTTCGTTTTATCGCATCGGCTCAAACAGTCTCAACAGTATAAACAAATGTTGTATGCACAGGCTCCCTTACTTGCAAGGCCACTCAGACTAGCGCGACCAAATTTAGAACAAATTGCAGGCTTATATATATAAAAAAAAAAAACTTCGGAGCTTTTTCTGATATGTCCTCGCAATATAACCTGCGAGAAAAGCTTCTGGTGCTACCTCATCGTGTTCATCTGCTTCCCAACGCATAGTTAAAAATCCTAGTTCACTGGCCAGCTCCCTGGTAACTAAATAGAGCACAGGAAAAGAGGACGACACTACTAGCGCGGTTATGCCGTCTTCTTCTCCTGTGTTCCCGTCGCGTTGTTTGCACGGTTAACCTATAATTAATCACCAACAAGTCCAATCTGCTGTCCCTTGTAGCAAATTCAATGGCAGCTGATAGGGCATTATGCTTCAGCATCTGGACTTTTTAACCGCAACGCCGCTTTCATTTCAGAGGAAGTGAGTGCATTTCCACTCCTCGCTGCTGTCTGCCTGAAACGAGCTCAGCAGATAAAATTAGAGGGTCTCTTAGAAGTCTCTTAAGCGCAGGACGGCGAAAGCCTACTCTTCTCCTATCATTTGCCTCTCATCGTTTGCCACAGTTCGTCATTTCAAGTCGTCGTTTGATATATTGGTCGTTTCTCAGTCATGGTGAGTCTGCCTGTGTAGTCATTGTAGCCCTTATCACTCATAACTAAGCAGGTTACTCATTTAGAATCAGCAGTGGTCATTGCATGTCGTTTCACATATTGATCATTTCGTTGTCATTAACCGTAATGAGGAGTCATGCCTAGCTATTATAGTCATTACCACACATTGCTAAGCACTTTTACTCATTTCTAATCAATTGCGGTCATTACATGTCGTAGTTTGATATACTGGTCGTTACAAATCATTTTAGTCATTATTACCCATAATTAGTTATTAGCATTAGTCATTATCTCTATCAATGTCTATAACTTTTATTGATTACCTATCACCATCAATCATTTCCATTAATCTCCCTCCTTGCACGTCCGCTTTTGCGACTGGCACACCAGTGCACAGATGCGACGCACAGATAACAGGCACAGCTTCTGCGCATAGATTTTCGTTCCATGGGCATAGAACGGCTTTCGCCTTAAAAAAATAAATACATCCAGTCTCAACGTTAACGTGCTTGCACACGCGCGCACAAAAAAGTTTGCGTTCACCACGCAGACGCGAGGCAAACGCGCTCAGAAAGGAAGCAAACCGCGCGCTCAGAGCCGGCGACCCCGGCGGCGACGTGTCCCCGAACAGTGGCGCCCTCAGCAGAAATAGCGGGCGCAACTGTAAACTCCCCAAGGACGCGCTTGCCCATTGACGGCGGCGCGACGCAGCAGGCCGCACCCAGTGCGCTTCCATCGAGCGGCCGTGCCACTGCATTCTGTCCAAAGGGGAATGGGAATGAAGAGACGGAGAAACTTGAAATGGTCTGAATTCCCTCATGCTCTTTCGCGGAACGCGCAGTAGGATGTACAAGAGCTGAGGGCACATAATGTGGCCATGAAGGAGTTTGTACAGAAAAGTGATATCAACTCTGATACGACGGCAGTGAAGAGAAGGAAGATTCAATTGGGCGCTCCTGGTGGAGCGAGAGGAGGAAGTTGCGCAAGGAAAGCGATAATGAAATATCCGTAAAAATTTTTTTTTGGTATTCTGTCAACCTTGTCCAAGTTCGATTTGCAAGTGCCATTCCAAACAACCGACGCGTACTCCAAGAGCGGCAAGCATATGGACAGGTACAGTTTTAAGAACGGAGATGGAGTACGGAACTCTCTCGAAAGTCTGCAAACGAACCCGAGTGTGCGCATAGCCCGCTGAGCAGTGCGTTTAGTATGAGAGGAGAAGCTGAGGGTGCGGTCAAAAAGTACACCAAGGTCAATAATTTCATCAACCCTGTCGAACGGCACAGAATTCACAGAATAATGGTAGAGAAAGCTATGTGTTTTACGGGTAAATGAGACAACCCTAGTTTTGGAAGAATTGAGGGTAAGTCGATTCTTCGCACACCAATCAGAAAAAGCAAATATGTCCGATTGCAACAACAAGCAACCTTCAAGAGAATGTATTACCTTGAATATTTTTATATCATCAGCATAAAGGAGAGACGAGGAGTTCTTGATCACGGAGGAAACGTCATTAATAAAAACGGAGAAGAGAAGTGGGCCTAATACAGAACCTTGAGGAACTCCAATGGTTGCAGGATAAATGAAGGAGGTCTGTCCATTGATACTGACAAAGCAAAATCGATCAAGGAGATAGCTCCGTAGGAGGGCTACGACTGAGACTTCGACGCCAGAGAGTAGAAGCTTTTCAAGAAGTAATGAGCGAGTAACAACGTCGAAAGCTTTGCTCAAATCACAGTACACAGTGTCAACCTGACCTCTCTGAAGGACTGCTGCAGAGGCATACGTCATAAACGTGACTAGGTTGGTAGAAGTAGAGCGACCCGACATGAAGCCATGTTGATTCGGTACTATGATATATTTGAGATGGAAGGAAAGTACGTTGTGCAAAGCTAAATCGAAAAGCTTAGAGGTTGCACATAGAAGAGAAATCGGACGATAATTGGAAACATCAGATTTGTTTCCAGACTTGAAGACAGGAAACACACGTGCCATTTTCCACACGCGAGGGAAGGCAGCATTTTTTAAACAGTTATTAAATATGGCAGTCAGTACTGGTACAAAGATATAACTGAAGGCTTTTATTATGGCGGCTGGAATGCCATCAGGTCCAGGAGACAAAGATGGTCTCAGACGCTTAAGACTCTCAGTTATCAACTCCTCGTCAAAGAGAATGGAATTAGATAGTGCACCAGATGGGAGGCAAACGGAATCACAATGTGGATGTTTGTAAGCGGAGGAAAAATGTTGGGCAAAACTGTCGGCAACATCCCGAATTTCCGACCCCTGAGAGTCAACTAAGCTGATACACAAATCTGATTTAATGGAACGCTTGCGAACGTAACGCCAGAACTGACTTTCACGCCATCACGCCATTTTAGGTGGGCGTATGCGTTCTACATCCCTTTACTTTTTTCTTCATCAATAGATGCGCAGCGACGGGAAATCGGTTTGCGTTCTTTTTTGGATCGCGGCCATACAAGATTACTGATGTAGCTATTGAGGTTACTGGTCATTACAGATGGGACACGTCAGGCCTACACTTTATGAGCTGGCATGTGTGGACATTATATATAGTTTGCTTTTTCACTATCTTTTGAAACCAAATTATTGTTTCACTACAGTCTCCGTGCGAGCATAAACGCGCACCTGTACTTGCAATACGGAGTCGATGGAACGAAGCTCCCGTGTACAGCAGTTGGGTAAACACTCGCGCCAGTCGAGTGCGGAATCCGCCGCCAGTCCCTTTGTGCGGAGTCGATCAAGAGCGTCTGACGGGATCATTAGGACTCGGCCATGAAGTCTGCGCTTTGCGTGCTGGTGATCGTCGGGCTGTCGTCTGCCCCTGTCTCATCGGCTGTTAACATCTGCGCGAAACCCCCAGGTAAGGTACGCGAGAGGTTGCTTGCGATGAACTAAATTGCCTTCAGCGCTGGAAATGAAAGGACCATCTCAGCTCCTCCTCATCAGCACAGAATGTTTTGTGCATATCATTTCGTGCCATGAAGCACCAATCGAATTCGAGGAATAAGCTTCGCAGATCAATTGTCGAAAGTACGAAATTCGCATTCGGAAGACTGCGGCGTTATTTCAAGTGTGCGCTCTTCGGATTCCAAAGACTACTATTCAACAATACATAAATGAGAGCAAAAGACAAAGACGATGGAACTGGCAACATAAGCGCCGACGGAAAAAATTTAAGGCGTATGCAAGTAAAAAGAAAGGTCTCCGTGGTTTCGTAAGAGTGCCGCGTGGCACTGTTGAACGCGCATGGTGTGCTTCGGTAAACAAATTTTACACGCTAAGCCCCCGAACAAATGCTGGGACGCCGATTCCAGGAGCTGTTCTTTAATTAAATGTCAGTGACTTACTAAGCTACACTCAAATTCTTCGGCAAACAATACACTCCGCACACGAACAGACGCTGATTCGAGGGACTGTTCTTTAACTAAGGGTACACCAGTTATTAGGTTTGGTTTGGTTTGTGGGGTTTAACGTCCCAAAGCGACTCAGGCTATGAGAGATGCCGTAGTGGAGGACTCCGGAAATTTAGACCACCTGAGGTTCATTAACGTGCACTCACATCGCACAGCACACGCGCGCCCCTTGCTTTTCGCCTCCACCGAAAAGCAGCCGCTGAGGCCGGGATCCGATCCCGCATCCTTAAGCACAGTAGTCGAGCGCCGTAACCACTGCACCACCCCGGCGGGGCTGCCCTTAAGTTCGCCGCACGAATATCGAAATGTCCATCGCATTTCTTAATTAGTCGTTTCCGAAGTCATGATGAAATTAAGGCTTGATTTTTTCTCTCTTTGCAACCTCAACCTGCACCTGTTTCGGTTATTGTACATCGTTTCGTAACATACATTGGTCGTCTTTTGATTTGCTCTGTTCTTTTAGTATATTAGATTTGCTTTTTGGGACATCGTGTAAAATCCGCCTTCATGGCATGAAAGCCAGGCGTCCTTTCTGCTTATGCTCTCTTTTAGCTAAAAGTTACTCCGTAGAATGACACTGATGACTGCAGGGAAACGAAATACCTAAGCACGAACATTTAGACTTGGCGCTGGAATGATATAGTAGATACGGGTTAAAGAATCACGCCATCATTTATCGTTACGGAACTGCGATGAAGGCTACTGTAAAGATATATGATCCTCTTTGGCGTTTTTTTTCTCACCAATGTAATATTTGTGTCCTACCCTGTTCGCTTTTAAACTCTCTCGTTGGCACCACACGTGTCCCAAATAGCTCCGATTGGTGCTCAAAACCATTGCTAAAAGGACTTCATTTCTTTAAGCCCCTAACAGGTGCGATAGGTTGGACAACCGCCTATTGCTATGGAAAAGTATATAAAACACTTGATATCACCTGATCACTCTGATAACACCTGATAAAACACTTGAATCAAGCCTGAGTTTCTCTTAGATCAAATCCATGACGCTGATATTAAGGAACTTGGAACTTGAAATTTGTCCGATAATGTCCCTACAATATACACATGCTGAAAGGCAAATCTTCCCTTCTTTTTTAAAGGGTTTTCGTTCCCCACGCATACCTATTTAAAGCATGTGGTCACTTAGGCGGATTTTTAATTTCAAGCTTTTAACCTTGAGGCCCCCCAAAGTCAAGTACGTTCTCTGCAGCGGCATCCCTGATGCTGAAGGTGCTGAAGCCGACAGCGAAAGTTCTTCTGGACTGCGTGGCTGACGTGCTGATTCTGCACAGAGTCAACGCCAGTTTCCTCACTAAGGTGAGCCGCTTGGCCGAGGCAAGGAGAGCAGAACGTTTGCATGATGCCTCGTTGTTGGTTGGTTTTGCTTGTGGGGATGACGTCCCAAAGCGACTCTGGCCATCTTAAGTCACTTTCTTTTAGTTGATTTAGCGTATGAGCAAGAGGCGGCGCTTTCCACATATGGTTTTTTTTCCTGTGGACTGTGAGCAAACTATGCGCCTAAGAAGCTAGCTTACACTTTACCTTTTACTGCGAGCAATTTGTGTAGTTCTGCCAACGTTCTCAAGCAGAGGGCGGAAGTAGGGAAAGGGAATTAAGATTATAACAGTGACTCGTTTTTGTCCTGTAAAAAGTGTGAACATCTGTTTTGGGTGTGACTCAAGGATATTTGATATAAGGGGATCTCAGAACACATCTACATATCTACATCGCCCGACATTTCTTGTTCACAAATCTCTGAACTCTGCTTCTCGTCGCACCTAAGTGCAAGAATGAAGCCGAACAACTCAGCAGTAAAGGCAGATAATTTATAGGACGTAGGTATTTGTGCAAAAGAGGGGTAATTGTTCTGACTGTTGCGTCGATGGCCGGATTGCAGTGTTCTCTCGGGTCGGAAAGCATGTTTTGTACAAGAATATGAAACAGCGCGTAAAGACAGCTATTAAACTGCGACTAGTAGACAGGGCAGGGTGCGTTACTGTCCGTTTGCTGGTTCCGCTGTTCCCCCAGTCTTTATGTACCGTTTAAATTGTCTAAGCAAATAGGCATCAACCACCTTTATGGCGCTTTGTTCAGTCGTCTATATCATCGTGCCAAATGAATTCTGGAAAAGAGTGCCTGAAAACACCGTCGAACCGAAGTCGTTCTCCAATAACGAGAAGCAGAAAGAAAATGGAAACTTTGAGGCCGACTACCAGCCAGTAGAAACATAGAACGATTCTATCATCATCATCATCATCATCAGCCTGATAATACCCACTGCAGGGCGAAGGCCTCTCCCATATTTCTCCACTTAACCCGGTTCTGTGCTAGCTGCATCCACTTGACCCCTGCGAACTTCTTAATCTCATCCGCCCACCTAACTTTCTGCCGCCCCCTGCTACGCTTTCCTTCCTTTGGAATCCAGTTTGTTACCCTCAGCGACCATCGGTTATCCTCTCTTCGCACTACATGTCCTGCCCATGTCCATTTCTTCTTCTTAATTTCTACTGGAATGTCGGTAACTTGAGTTATTTCTCTGACCCACTCTGCACGCTTTCTATCTCTTAATGTTACCCCTACCATTTTTCGTTCCATAGCCCTCTGGGTTGTCCTCAACTTAAGTAGAACCGTCTTTGTTAGCTTCCACGTTTCAGCCCCATAGGTGAGTACAGGCAAGATGCAACTGTTGTATACTTTCCTCTTGAGCGATACCGGTAAGCTGCTAGTCATCATCTGCGAGTGCTTGCCAAACGATTCTATTGAACAGCATAAATTAAGCACTGAGCTTCTGTAGCGCTTAGCCGGCTAGCCAGTGCCTTCCAGCTGTGCCGACGACCGCCAAACACTTCAAGAGGGGCTAAAAAAAGAGTAGAATGGGTAGGAAAATACAAGAGAACAAAGAATGTGATCTGCATCGGATATAAGTGGTTAGGATAGTAGAGGTCTGAGTGGAATTGTAAAAATAAGATCAGGGCAGATGTTAGAAGAGTATTTGAATTTTGCGAAGAATATTACGAAGAAGAGAATGGGGCCTGGGTAAAAACTTGTATAATATTCTGGGTTGTATTATTCGGATGGACGAACGGACGGACGCACGGACGGATAGCAGGAAAGTTGAGAAGAGCGCGCTTCTACAACATTGCAAATAGTGCATGCTTGAAACGACTTTCAGAAGAAAATGACCTACAGATTTTTTTTCGCTTCTCATATGCGATAAACAAATGCTTTTCTTTCGATTTGCACAGATTGCAGCCATCCACGGATGCGGGGTTTCACGTAATGCGCCTTCCTATGTGTTCGAAATACCCTCGGACAAATAACGCCATGAAATCGTCCTGTTACAAATTGTGTTGCTATGTTTTGGTCGGGCATGGCGTAGGCTGCAATCACATCAAACGTTTGCTCACAGGGTTTATTTTTGTCAAGTAAGGGTTCTAAAACGCTTTATTTCAAACCACGAACGAAGCGCTGAAATGTGCTTCGCCTGCAGACCAGTCCGAGCTGATACCATTCACAAGGAGAAGCCAGCCAAGTATGCCATGAGAGGGCGGGGGATGAGTGAGGGGTGCAGAAAGGGGCCTCACAAACGATGAGACAATACGTGCGAGAGAAAGTGTGCAAGATACTTCAGATATCAGGGCTATTATGGCAGGTTTGGGTGCGAGCGAAAGCGATATGAATACATTCCTGCTGGTGTGCATGAGTCTGCGTGTGCGTGCATGCAAGCGTGTATGCGTGCGCGTGTCGGTCATTCGAGGATCGCCTAAATTAAGATGTGTAATCAGCTCAACCATTACTCTTGACCGCGCTCTATTTATGTACTTGCCCGGCGCGCTATTTTGTGTGACGAGGGCCTTCTAATCAACAAAAACACTTCTCGGTCCTACTTCGAACTTAGGCAAGAGCTCGCCGCTGACGTTGTGCTACATTGTGGTGCTTGTCTATATATGTTTTCAATTTTACCTACCTTTTTTTTTTTTTTTCTGTCATAGGTGGTGACCGTAGTCTGCGAGTATCACGTTGACTGCTATCGTGGCTTAATGGACGTTAAAGATGTGAGCGAAAGTTTTCCTGATTTATGCCTATGGACGCTGCATGCATCCTGTAGATGGAACTATTAACGCGAAAGCTGTCTTGTTATTGTGCACGAGGGCGCTCACTTGCCGTTCTTAAAGAAATATTGGGGGCAAATCGATGTTGCCCTGTATCGATTGGGTGCCGATTTCTAATAACGGAGAGCCACTCCCATCGAAAGCGGAGATTAGTTCTGTAACAAAGACGAAGCACAAAACATATGTCACCGAACAGTTCGGCAAGTAAACTGCGTGCGTCGACACCGAAATTCAAGTCCAATCTCACAGACCCATTGACTTCAAAACTATGTCGACGAGCACAGCTGCGGACATCCTGAGGTTAAGCTGAGTGACGGGTAAATTTTCTCATCCATAAATGGGCATTCTTCTTCTCTCCCAGGCATACTGGGAGCTATAATTGTGAGGGGCTGTCTTCAGTGACCCTTCAAAGTCTTTCTGTCACGAAAGTTATTTACACACTTCCGCTGCATGCGAATTCATAGCGCGTGTTCCGCACAGGTATAGACAAGTTATCGCAATGGCAACCAGCGATTATGGTATCGCACTTAGCGAGCTCGGTATAAAGCTGTCTGCAATTCAATTCCCTGTTACTTGAAGATAAAAACAGCTTTGTAGGAAAAGATAAAAAAAGAAATCTGATGCCAATTTGAGGATAGAAAAAAAGGGAGTAAGGTTTTCAATTTATCTGAAGGGCGATTTCATTCAGAGGTTAAAATCAGGTGAAGCAGTCGATCTAAAATGACGCGTGTAAATGTAAAAAAAAGAAATAGCTTTGGAATTAAAATTATAAGGCTGACGCGTTTGCGCAGCACACATTGCTGAGAATCAATCCTACTATGACTCTTCTTGCGTTCGCATTACAACAGCTCGATGTTTCAGTGAGATCTTAATGAGGTGAGAGTGAACCTCTCAATAGGTAGGCTATACATTTTTGCATCAATGTATTGAACATTTGTTTAAGGCCTCAAAAATGTATACTTCGTAAACACAACAGATCGAGCCATTTGCTAAGCTCGTTAAAAGCAGCGTTTCCTCTAAATTTCTAAAGCGTGCCTCTGGTACGTGACAGTTGCCAGATGACATGGGCGCGTACTTATTGGTGGTGTGATGTCAGAAGATGGTGTCACATGGCCGAGTCGACGGGAAGTTCGACTCACTCGCTTGAGCTACAGTTCGGAATATAACCCTCCGAGACGCTCATTGCCAAACTGTAGGCACACTTCCGCATTCTCCGGACTAGAATAAGACAACATTCAGGATGAACTCATCTTACATGACGTCCCTTCTGCCAGCTGTAGCGCTGCCTAGAATATGTGAAGTGAATCTGAATTTCCTGCTTCGCTTTTATGCGGTAGGCATTTTGGGTATGTCGCTTGGGTTTTGGTCATGCAGTAACAGTGGTGGCGTGATCGACGTCATGTCTTCGTAGCCGCGGCATCTTTCTGTGTGCCAGTATTTTCTTTCCGCTTCTCACCGCCCGCCAGTTCGCTTGCACGCACGCACGCGCACAAACATGCATGCACCAGCGCACGCTGATGTGCCTGTATACATACCTTTATGACGAACCATTTTATGTTCTCGCAGCACTGAAATCAGACTCCCAAACCATTGCAGATGTGACGTTGGTTAGAAGTGGGCATAGCAGCTAGTGCTGACGAGGAGCTCTGCTGTATAAAACACAGATGCCTCTGATACGGGTTATTCGCTAGCCGCCTTCCTTTTGAAATGTTTTATTGGCTGTATTATGAACGGGTAGCGGAATTCGCTCCTCTATACGCCACAGCCGTTGTCTAGGCTCCGAAAAGAAGCAAGTGGAACAAGGCGTAACAGATAACACTGTAGCAGAGAGCCAACCAAAAACGGACCTCAATGTGGCGCTGTTATCTGCTTTCCAATCGAAATTTTTACGCAGCCGATCATCGAACAGCGTCTTCAGGGTTGTCATACCATTTCGCTTTCTATTCAGAATTAACCTTCTTGGCCTTATCGCTTCTCGGCCTTTTGGCTAAACACACATCTCCATGCCTGAACAAGATGTACATGAAATTCTCGATTCTAGTGGTGAAGACTTGATTAGTGGCGGGCGTCCCTGCGTGTTTCACGTTAGAGGCGTCCCGTGGTTTTGTCACCGTAGCACCTTCAATGCTCTGGAACTCTTCGAAGACTCAGGTCTTCGACATAGTCGTCCCTGCGGGGACCAGTCCCGAGACCGTCGTCGACGCGGCGGCCTCAATAGTGGGTTTGCCTAAGTTTACTGCGTCCAGCATATGGGCGCCCAGCCTTATCAAGTTAGAGTGAAGAGCATGACATCCATGTCTCTAATCGTTGACGCCGGCTGCCTCGTCATCGGCAGCGAGCGTATACCAATCGTCCCTGTTGGGCCTCAAGTTACCACCGGGGCCTGCCTTTTCCTGCCGTCTTACGTCTCACCCGAAACGCTCATACAGGTCTTGAGCCAGCATGGCAGAGTCCTGTCCGTCACTGCGGGCCAGATGGGCTCCCGTAAGGGTGTTCTCACTGGGACGCGGTATGTTCGGATGGAGATGTCTGCGTCGTCACCAGTGCCGTACTACCTACACGTCGCTGGGCATCGCGTAACCTCTGACTACAAAGGTATGCAGCGTGTTTGCGTGGCTCCTCGGAGCACTTTCGGGCGCAGTGTTCAGCGTCTTTTTGTGGACGCTGTGGTATCCACGGTCAGCAAAGCGAAGGCTGCTCCCTGCCCTGCCGACGCTGCAGTGAGGACCATCCGACGGTGACGTGCCCGGTGCGCCGTTCCTACTCGGACGCAGCGGCAAGTGCGTTTCCTCCCCTATACACCCATGAAGCCTACAGCGCCGGCCCCATCTGCCAAGCCAGCTGAGTCTACTAAAGGCAAGGAGGAAGTACAAATAGACTCTGTGGAGGGCACGACATCAAAAAACGTTGCCGAATTCGACTACTGGTACACTGGCGGAAGGAACGGCCAGCACTGATGATGTGCCGTTGGACAAGCATACGACTGGTCCATCCTAGCCTGAGATTGCTTGCGCGAACGCGGCTGATACCGCGGTGGTCCCCGAATCATGATGTGAGCCTTCAGCTATCGAGGCAGCTCCTGCCACATCGTCACCGGAACCTCAGTGCACGTCTGAAGTTCGCGGCGTCCAGGCCAAGCATGGAGTTCGCGGAAAGAAGGTGCGGTCGGCATCTAAGGCTTTGGCTCCACCGAAAACCCGCGGTGCCCTCGGAACGCAGGCTTGTCGTATATGAAGCTGGCGGCAACGCCGGCGTTTCTAAGATTCGCGGAACGCAGGCTTGTCGTATATGAAGCTGGCGGCGACGCCGGCCACTGCTGGCGTTTCTAAGATTCGCGGAGTCTTGGAGAACCAAACGGGGTGCGTGAAAAAAACTACCGGCATTACGAAAAGTCTTAAAGGAGTCATCTGAGGTTGTGAGCCAAAAACAGGATGTGGACGATTCCAGCAGCTCTTTCAGCCTTGGTGTCGGACACTCCCTGTCGCTTTCAACGCTCAGTGAGTGTGATATGGTCATCGAGCTCCAGCGAGAAGGGAATAAGCGCTGTGTTTTGTCGCCGACCTCAGGATCGGATGCGGCACAAGGTCGCCCGGAGGAACACCCTCCGAAGAAGTCCCGTCCTTCTTCAGGAGGGCCGGGGAGCTCCACCTAATGTGAGTGCAAAGCACTTTCGTGGTGCCACATCAGGGCTCGCATCTGCCTCAATAGCGTTCCGAACTCAATACCCGATATGTCATTAGGACTGAAAATTATTTCTTTAAACGCTCAGGGGTTTCATAAAATGCGAAAACAGACAGAAATAGTAGATTTGGCTTTCAGAACAAACTGTGACATATTGTGTCTTCAGGAAACAAATTTTACTACTCTTTCTGATGTATTGGCATTAAAGCGCGATTTTCATTTGGAGTACGTGCTTCTTTTCGTTCGCCACTTCGCGCTCGAGTGGCGCAGGAATTGTGGTGCTAAACAGATCCCTTTTGTGCGATCATCACTTCACATATGACGGTTTTGGGCGTGTTCTAGCGTTCGATTGCTTATTTGCGGCTTTAGTTTCTGGGGTTTAACGTCCCAAAGCAACTCAGGCTATGAGAGACGCCGTAGTGGAGGACTCCGGAAATTTCGACCACCTGGGGTTCTTTAACGTGCACTGACATCGCACAGCACACGGGCGCCTTGCTTTTCGCCTCCACCGAAAAGCTGCCGTCGAGGCCGGGATTCGATCCCGCGTCCTTGGGAACAGTAGTCGAGCGCCGTAACCACTATGCCACCCCGGCGGGGTATATTTGCGGCTTTGAAGTTGCGTATCTTGTGCATTTATGCTCCGGCGGACTCCAAGAAGCAATACCTTCTTTAAAGGGTTGGATGTTTTCTTTTTAGACGGCCGCCATGTAATAACAGTGGGCGATTTTAATTGTGTTATAGACACATACGTAGATGTTGAGGGCGACCGACTTAGAACGCACGTGAACTGCAGCGCCTGGTTCAGCATTTTGCGCTTCTTGATGCCAACGAACTCATGCATGGGTCGCGTTTCTGCTGGACATGGCATCGTGGTTCATCTTCGAGCAGACTGGATCGCGCATATGTGCCACAGTCCCTTTCAACGTATGTGTCGGCTATGGATGTTGTGGCCTTGCCTCAGACGCCCATTCATATTTCTGACCACCGGCCCGTCATGCTCAGCCTTTCCTTTCAGAGCGCTGGCTCATTTCGTCCGTGGCGTTTTGATGTGCACGTACTACATGATTCGCGTTCGCGTGAGAGCTTGTCGCGAGCTTTATGCGTCTCACTTTCTGACAGTGCAGAAAATGAATGGGACACGCTCAAATCAATTTGGCGCATGCACAGTTCGGTAGAGGGTCGTGTACTACGTCGTCGCGTGTCTGAGGAGCTGATAGACACGGCTACGAAGATCCGCATCGCACACAGAGCGGGTTGGCATAGCCCTCTGATGCGCGCATAGTGCGGACTGTTACATAGCCGGTATCAGTGCCTTACTTGAGCCTCGTCCTGTTCGGCGGCGGCCCGGCGTGGAAGACGTAGTCGATTTGCACATCCTGAGGTGCTTCGATTTGCACGGAGAACTTACATCCATAGCTCAGCGTTAAGCGGAGCGCCCCACTCTGCGTCCCATCAAACTAGGGATTGTATGCGTTTCTTGACGCACTTCAAAGGCATGGCATGTTCAGATGCTACGATTGGTGTAGGAGCTGTAGAGACGCATCCAATGTTAGCTGGGTTGCCGCTGGTCAGCCCGGAGATGCATGATGTGCTTTGTGCACTTCCCTCTTTAGAAGAGGCAAAGACAGCTTTAGAGTCAATGAAACGGGGGTAAGCGCCTGGGCCTGATGGGCTCCCCGTGGAATTTTATTTGGGTTTCTGGGACGTTGTCGGTCCAGCACTGACCAATGTCCTTCGACAGTGCTTTGAGCATTTAGATTTTCCGGCCAGTTTTCGAAGAGGGCGAATAATTTTGATCCCAAAATGTGATCCTGGATCATCTCGACCAGAAGAGTGGAGGCCGATCACCCTTCTTAACGTAGACTACAAGGCTCTCGCAGTCACCGTGGTTCGGCGCTTGAGGGGTGTGATGGCCTCCCTTACTGGTTGTCATCAGGTGTGCTCTGTTATTGTCAGGGAAATACATAGTTTGTCGTATGCCATTCGAGACATTATTGATTACACACAGAGACGCTTAGCTAGTGGCATCCTTGTTTCTTTAGATCAAGAAAAAGCTTTTGACCGGATAGAGCATGGCTACATATTCGGCGTTTTGGATGCTTTCCAGTTTCCGCAAAATTTAATATCTTTAATTAAAAGCATTTATGATGGCATTCAAAGCACACTGGCGATGTATAGGCGGGAAAGTGCCCCTTTCCCTGTGACCCGAGGTGTCCGGCAAGCTTGTTCCCTCTCGCCATTTTTGTTTGCTCTCAGCTTAGAGCCATATTTGAGGGCAATACTTACAGACCAAAGTATCCGTGGCCTCCCTCTCCCAGGGTGTCAGACGCTGCGTGTGACTGCTTACGCGGATGATATTACGCTGTATCTGCGTGATGAAGCGAGCCTGCTGCGCTGCCTTCATCGTTTTGACAGATGCGGCAAGGTTTCTGGGGCTGCTCTCAATTTTGAAAAAAAGTAAATATCTTTTAATTGGCAGGCCGGAAGCGCGCCTTAATGGTGCCCTACCAATTATTCACTGCGACACCATCCGCATACTTGGCATTGATTATGAGGCACGTGGGATAGCAGCTTCGGTGTGGACTTCCGTCTTAAACGAGGTGTGCAGCAAGGTGACTACAGCCAGTTCCTTTGAACTACCCATGTTGGAGAAACGCTATCTTGTCCGCACTGTTTTTTACGGGCGAATATGGTACCTCGCACATGTAATGCATCCACCTCTCAGATTTTGCGTTCCCTCCAGTCTCTTGTAAGTTCATTTTTTGGGAAGGTCGCACGGAACTAGTATGCCGTGCGGCACTCGCCCAGCCATGTTCGAAGGGTGGGTTTGCCTTCCCTTATTTTTCAGTCTGCTGTCGGCTGCTGGCTCTGCGCTTTCTTCTTTGTTTGCTGCAAGACTCGTGCTGGGCACTCATCTCATCTGGTGCCTTCTATTTTTTAGGCACCAATGTGAGGGAGCTTGTCCCTGACATACCACTCAATAGGGGACCTCAGGCTTTCCGGATGCCTGTTTTTTATTCGTGCATGGTGACATTTTGTCGCCACGTCTGTCATGTGAGCCCTGACTTAGACGTCTCGGCGAACAGAGTAGTGGAGTCAATGGGAACGTTACTACTTCCGCTGGGCGGATTCCACTTGTTGGTTACCACTCACAACACGTCGTTTCTGCCAGGGCATTTACGTGACTTTATGTGGCTTTTGGAGTGGGGGGTTTTGCCTGCACGAGATCGGCTGCAGCGATGGGGCATTGTGCGGACAGCGCAGTGCCCCAACTACCCACTTCAAGAATCCAATTGTCACATGGCCCAGCAATGCGCCGTTGCTCGTGTTTTTTGGAGGGCAGTTCATGCCGGTTTCAGATATCTAGGTATTAATCGATTTCTGATAAATGGTAGATGTCCTCGCGATCGCTTTGCACGATTGCTAATTCTAGCTGGGGCTTTCGCGTTATGGCGCAATCGTTGTGAGGCTGTCGCATCGAACCGGCGCAGACGTGCGCTTTTCCCTATCCTGGCGCGTCAACGAAAGGAGATCGTAAGCTTTCTGGCTGAGGAACTTTTCTACCTTAGTGAACGAGAGTTCCTTCGCCAATGGTCCTGCCCTTTTTTTTCCGTGTCGGATGGACGTGTCGGGTGGGTTTTACCCACCTTGGCACCTGTAATATAATGTAAATATTTATGTCAACTCACTCCTTTATACATCGCAACGCACATGTGCATCCACACATGTCGAACGGACGTGTACTTCTTAGATATATATATATATGTACGCTCACAGCTGTTCACATTGCAACCCACATAGTGTGCATACGATTGCTGTATATGTTTATTTTATTTGGCAAAGTTTCTACACTGTCTATACCTTCATGTACATTGCCATTCAAAATTGTATATATCATCATCACGAACTGCGCAAATTTTATTCTGTATGTAAATACTGATCTGTGATGTATTTGTTCGTTACGATGTATTCTATGTACATTTTTTTTTTGTTGTAATCATGTGCAATTCCTGTTTTGGTCATTTGTCGCCGCTCATGTGAATGTCTAATGTAAATGTCTTATGTCTAATAAAAAATTTTCTAAACACCTTATCGGTGCCATCGAGTATTGCCAGCGCCGAGAGATAGTCGTGAGATGTAGTTGGCAAGGCTTTCGTCTTAACATAGTGTTCATTGAAGAAATTGGCGCTTAATGCAATTTATGAAAGACAAGTAAAAAAAAAAGATATTTTTGCATGATTATTTTCACTGCGACAGAAAAGAAAGCAGGACTAATAAACAAAAAAGTGGTATAACAGAAAATGTTTTGTCAAAATTTACAAAAATTTTCTATCAGTTGTAAACAGAAAAACTGTAAAATCACAGAAAAAAAAATTAAAAAACAGAAACCATAGCAGAACAGGAAATTTCTGGCAGGACAGCTGCCAGAGAATTTCTGTATATTTCAACAAAAACATTTTACAGTGCTGAAAACACACGGTACCCGGTTTCTCCCTTCCTCCCTGTAGACGCTGATGATGACACACCTTTCGACCTTATTACGTTACTTGCTCTGCACAGCATATGGAGAAGCAGAATGTCTATTGAGCATGGTGACGTTGATGCCCGTTCAGGACGACAGAGAAGCGATTCGAAATTACCTAAACACGCAAAAAGTGCAGAATTGTCTACTGGGAAAGTTAGAGCGAGTTGAAGTGCTTGTCAAATACCAGGAATTTTTAAACTGACCACGTCCGCCAGCCGAAGACAGGATGATGATTTTAGTACTTTTTGTGTGTGTGACGAATTCGTACTGTTTTGTTCTAAAGCTATTTATATTTGTGTAAATTTTCCGGTAATAAAAAAGCCGGCGGGGTCTAGGGCTTTGCACATTCGGCTGGGGATCGAGAGAACGGTGGTTCGATTCCTGGTGGAGGCAGATTTTTTTCTTAACTCTAAGTTTCTGCGGGCCTTTCATGTGAACATTTCTGCAACCCATGAGCCTGTTTGCTTTTAAAGATTTCCGAGAGAACTGTGGAGTCTTGTACACTGCAGAAATTCGATAGCCGGAGCGTTGCTGCTGTGCACGGTGCCTCACTTTTTGCTCTCATTATCACTATCAACTAAATGCACCGTCATTGCCATTGCGTCTGTTATCATGGTCATTATCCTGTAGGCAAGGACAATTATGATGCACGTTTCACGAATATACCTGCAAAAAGAAAAAAATTCAGGGCGTGGCGCAGTTGGTTAAAGCGCTCGGCAGGGAGTGATGGAGGTTCGATTCTTGGCGGAGGCAGGATTTTTATTTTTTTAATGGCGTCTTCAGGATGATTGACAAGTGACACAACAGCGCATAGATCCTATGCAGAGATCCCGCGCACAGCTCTTGCGCAGGGAATTGCGTACCATGAGGAGCCTAGAAAGGCTTCTGCCCTAAAAACCCTCGCTTATCTCTCTGCGTGTCCATCGCAGAAAAATTAGCTACACGCGATGGTTAACCTCTTGGCTTTATAAGGAGAGGCATTATGAAACTGGTTTTAATAAGGTGTTCTCGTTCAGAGAAAGGTAGTGTTACGTTTCTCCACCGAGAAGTGGGACAACTGACGCGGCCACCGCATAGCAACAGGCAGAACCGCGAGCGGATCGGCCATTTCGACGCCGTTCATCGGCCGCGCAACGCTTCCTCCCGCCGACAAGACTCAGCGTGTTCCTGTGCGTGCGTGTGTGTGCAAAAGCTGGTCAAGCCTGGAGCTCGAGGGAAAGTGCGTCGCCCTCTCCTGTCTGCAGGAGGTGGAGGAGATGAGGTCGGAACACCTGCGATTGAGTCATTCGTCGTGAACCAACATGTTTGGCTCTCCCTTTCCTGTGAGGGTTTACCCTTTCCCTGTGAACTGGAAAAACTATAAAAAGCAGCGGCCGACTCCGCTGAGAGAGAGACTACTTTGACGCGCCGTTGGCACGGCGCTAGACACCAGCTGTGTGAGAGTGTCTGTAATCTCTCCGGGTCAGCTTCACTGCCCGTTTCTTCCTGATGTTACAGTAAAGGTTGTTTCGTTAAAAGACGCCTCGTCTTTGCTGGCACCTTTGATGCCGTCCGCCGTCCACGGAGCCGCAAGGCCAACGCCACCGAGAGGCCGCGCGCCGCAGCGGTACGCTACCCCGGCACTCGCGACCCAAACGTAACAATTGGTGAACAGCGGTGGGACGACGACGACCAAGCCGTAACCGTGGTTGGAGGGACGAGCCAGGCGATACCGTCGTCTAACAACTGGTGAACAGCGGAGAGACGAGGACGACCAAGCAGTGACCGTGGTCGGTGAAACGAGACAGGCCTGACCGAGGTGCAACATCTGGTGGGAAGAGCGGAGATGTCACAGGCGTGACTCGTGAATCAAAGCAGCTCAGCGGAAAGGCGGGAGCAGTGCAACGAGCCCTGTGTGATGACTGGTTGCCTGCAGCGGAACGACTGCGTTGGATTCTTGGCTGCGAGGTTTGGTGAGTGCGGGACTTTCTTCTACTGAGTTTTGCCAGGCTTTTGTTAAGTAGAGAACAGAGCTGGTAATTGTGTTGTCGTTGTTGCTGGGTTAATTGCAGCAAGGCAATAGTGGGCAGTAGAGAAGGCAGCATTCGGAACAGCCATGGGTTTGGATTTGAAGTCGTTGCGCAAACCGAAATTGCTGGAGCTTGCGGAGGAGTTGGGTCTGAATTTGTCAGACAAACTCAGAAAACTAGAAGTGTTAAAGGCTATTCTTGAGTTGGAAGCTGAAGATGACGAGCTTTTGGAATGCCTTGAGATCATTGACGAACGTCAAGAGGATCGTGTGCGTAGGGAACGTCACGAGAAAAAGGACGCCCTCGTAGGGAAACTGATCCAGCTGGAGATTTCAGCACATCGAATGAGCGTGGAAAAGTTTGACGCTTTCAGTGCCATTCAGCGTAACGGTTCGATACCGCGAGACGGTACGCCACCATTCCTCATCGCCGAGGATATGGTAAATTATTTGGCAGACTTCGAGAATGTCTGTAGAAGTAAACGCTTCGAGCGAGGTAGTTGGGCGCTGAAGTTGGTAGCTCTTCTCTCCGCTGAAGCGTCGGAAGAAATGAAGCGATTAGTTGGCGACCGGTTGCAAAATTACGATGAACTAAAAGATTCATTGCTGATACGATATCAGATAACGCCTCATGATCTTCGGAAGAGATATGAGAGCGAGAAACATTGTGACAAGTCATACTTTGATTTGGCCTATCAGTTGAAAGCCGCTGTAAGCGAATGGCTAGACAGTGCGGAAGTTCCGGAGCAAATCGAACTTGCACAGGAGTGTGAGAAACAGCTTGGGGAAGCGGCCGAGCAATGTGACCGCAGTAGTGAGCCGACCGATTCTCGAACAGAAGAGTATTGTGTTACCTTGGTCGAGCCACTAGCTGACACTGTTAGCACAGGCTTAATCGGCGAGAAGTCCGAAGTGACGCCGTTAAGCGAGGTGAACTGCACGCCGACCCAAATAGCTGTAGGAGATACAGTTCCATCATATGAGTGTGGGGAACTGATAATAGCTGAACCGCCTCTCGAGTTAAATGCAGAAGCTGGTCTAGACCATGGCGGAGATGGAAATCAGCTAGAAAATGAGAAACTTTCAGTTTCCGAAATCAGCTGTGTCGTAGAGCAGGGCGCGCAGAAAAGCGAATTGCCAATCAGGGAAGCTGCGCAACCCGCGAGTTGTGATCAGCCAGGGCAGACCGACGAGGAGTGCGCGTACGCTGTAGAGAGCGAGACTTGCGAAGGCGACAGCGAGCGACCAGAGCAGAGTCAGAGTCGTTCGTGCTCCGATAGCGGCGAGACTTGCGAAGGCGACAGCGAGCGACCAGAGCAGAGTCAGAGTCGTTCGTGCTCCGATAGCACGCTAGGTTGTATTCGCGAAAGCAACCCCAGTGCGAACACGGACGTAGCACCTATGGCCCTCACGCAATCCGAAGCGCCCCAGCTGTCGAAGGAGCTTGATCGTGCGCCGGTTAACGCTGAGCGATGCAGCTCATCGGAGGACCCGTGTAACGTGAGTGGCGAGCCAGAGGAAATGCCTAGCTTGAGGGCTGGCATAAGCGGTTGTTCGGATTTGACTGAAAGTGAGTCATGCGATGCAGCCGCGGCGCCGCCAGAGGAACTGCCTAGCTTGAGGGCTGGCATGAGCGGTTGTTGTTCGGACTTGTCTGAAGGTGAGTCATGCGCTGCTGGCCGCGATGCAGACGCGGCGCCGCACTTTGACCACTCAGACGACACCGGTGTCCTACTAGCTCCGGTTACCGCTAGCTTGCCAGAGCTCGCGCCGAAAGAAAGTGGGACTGGAGTGTTCAAGTGCTGCCACCGAAAAACGCGGAAAGGCAGACGCGAGAAAGAATGCTGCCATCGTAAGGAGAGCAAACTCAAACGATTGCAAAAAGAAAGCAGAAGGCTAGTATTCCAGCGCTGCCGACGAAAAACGCGAAAGGCCAGGCGCGAGAAAGAATGCTGCCATCGTAAGGAGAGAAAACTGAAACGGTTGCAAAAAGAAAGCAGAAAGCCTGTGTTTCAGTGCTGCCGCAGAAAAAAGCGGAAAGGCAGGCGAGAGAAAGAATGGAGCAAGTGTAAGCTATCGCGAAAGAGAAAGCGACTATCCCAAAGGCACAAATGCGCCCGTGCCCAGAAAATGCGTGACTGGTGCGCAACACGTAAGGAGAGGGATAGGTTGTTCCGAAATGTGAGTGATTCATGCTCATGTGTTTCTTCGCACAGAAACAGGAAGGTACGGTTGTTCCGAGAAACGGACAGCCGAAGCTTTAGTGAAAAGGGTGATCTCAACGGTAATGCCGATGGCTTAAGTCGGAGCCGATAACGTGAGAAGAAGCCTCAGTTTTCACTTGTTGGTGTTTTTCTTCCTGACATAGGATTTTGAAAATTTGTATTGTAGTATCTTTGTTTGAAGTGCTGTTTTGAAAATGCGATTTTCAAATTTGTGGACGCGTTCCAAGTGCTGCTAAGCTGCCCTTTAATATAGATGGGGGCATAAGAGGGAAATAGTCTGGCAGAACTTTGTGAAGTTTGTGCCGTGCTTGCTGGCTGAACGGTTGAGTCTTTAGCGTGGTTGTGACGTTGTGGGCTGCCAGAAATCTCTCTTGAAGACAGGTTGCAGAGTGCCTTGGAAACCCGGACTTGCCAAGGACTTCTTCAGGCTGTTTGAGCTCAAGAGAAGCTGAGTTGGACGACCCCAGCTAGCAGCAACATCCCGATCCCTCCGGACAGCGGATGCAGTCCCCTGCCCTTCGGGATCTCCCTTCCCCGGCGGGGCAGTCTGTTACGTTTCTCCACCGAGAAGTGGGACAACTGACGCGGCCACCGCATAGCAACAGGCAGAACCGCGAGCGGATCGGCCATTTCGACGCCGTTCATCGGCCGCGCAACGCTTCCTCCCGCCGACAAGACTCAGCGTGTTCCTGTGCGTGCGTGTGTGTGCAAAAGCTGGTCAAGCCTGGAGCTCGAGGGAAAGTGCGTCGCCCTCTCCTGTCTGCAGGAGGTGGAGGAGATGAGGTCGGAACACCTGCGATTGAGTCATTCGTCGTGAACCAACATGTTTGGCTCTCCCTTTCCTGTGAGGGTTTACCCTTTCCCTGTGAACTGGAAAAACTATAAAAAGCAGCGGCCGACTCCGCTGAGAGAGAGACTACTTTGACGCGCCGTTGGCACGGCGCTAGACACCAGCTGTGTGAGAGTGTCTGTAATCTCTCCGGGTCAGCTTCACTGCCCGTTTCTTCCTGATGTTACAGTAAAGGTTGTTTCGTTAAAAGACGCCTCGTCTTTGCTGGCACCTTTGATGCCGTCCGCCGTCCACGGAGCCGCCAGGCCAACGCTACCGAGGGGCGCGCCAACCCAAATGTAATAGTAGGTGAAAAGTTCTAGCGACGTTAAACACTTTTCAGCCTTGCGTTTTATTTCACTCCAAGTGGTGCGGTCGACTTCGCCACACTCCGGAAACGTGACGTCCAGGACTTTTACTCCGTGTACCCACTGACACCATTGAGGAAATAATCTCTAAAAAAATTCAAAGCGTAACGCTTGGCTTTCGGCTGAATTGAGACCCGCGTCTGACAGGCAGCTGTAGTTGTGAAAACACTGCAGGAAAGCTCTGTACCTGTCGATTCTCGTGACGAAAAGGGATGTATCATCTGCATACCTGCTTATGTAATCTCTCCTTGCTTGGGAGAGGAAACTGACGTATTGGCTTGCGAAATTGAATCCTTTGCGAAAAGGGCTCTGTGCTGAGGACAGTGGACATAATAATTATAAGGACAATGGGCATGCTTGTCGTCTGCAATGGCGCACGGGGACTGGACCGGTTACTTGGTTATTTATTACGAGCTTAGCTTCTAGGCCCGTATACATCAGTCTCACGTCAATAATCAGGCCCATAGTGACACCGAAACAGCTTAAAACTTCAGATAGTCTCGTTCGACGCAATCAAAACCTTTTGCAGCTTTTTCTTTGTCAAGAGAAACCAAAACACTCGAAACCAGTGTGCGTGTGGCAGACGTGGAAATGTGACAGGAATAGGCCCTTGAAAAAAAAATGTACACCCTCCCACTTTTTTAACCTGAACGCACGAGCGCCGACCGTCGAGTCGATAAGCGCCGTACGACGGAGCACAGCGGCGAAATGAGCGAGAATACGCGCGTGCGCGCAATGAGCGCTCCGGTGCAACTGTCCTCTGCCAGGCTGTTCTGGAAATGGGACCTCACCTCTACTTCTTTTGAGCACCATTATTATCGTCATTTTTTCTTTTCTGAACGCTTCCATCAAATTATAAATAAGCGGTCATGTGGTAGCGCTGGATGGAATGCAATATACGCCCGCTGATTATATTTCATGCGTATCAGCCTTTTGTTTCCTCTTTGCCTTTTCTAATCATTTTCTAAGCATTTTAGCCTTTTCTAATATTTTCCCAGCGGCATGCAGAAAACAGAAGGAAATGCGATAACGCACAAAAATGCAGGTGGGGTTGGATTCGGTTCTCGTAAAAGCCTGGCAGAGGATAGTTGCACCGGAGTGCTCACTGCGCGCACGCGCGTATTCTCGCTCATTTCGCCGCTGTGTTCCATCGTACCGCTCTCATCGACTCTGCGGTCGACGCTTGTGCGTTCAGGTTAAAAAAGTGGGAGGGTGTACGTCCAATTGCACAGCCTTTTTCAAAAGTTTAGAGCCCAGACGGTTTGCTTTTAAGCCGTATATTAGGACTTATTTAACAACCGTGGAAGTTCTAGCCATTGGAGAGAGTAGGACGAAAATCTTCCTGCCTTCAGCAAGTTTGAAAACCTCGGAATGCATTACGAGATACATAGTATGGCTCCGAAGTAGACCCCCTGGTCTCTAAACTTTTGCCAAAGGATGTAAGTACATCTTTCGTAAATTGAACGTCCTAGGACGTACAATTTTTTTTTTCATTAGCCTGGCACAGAGATTACTGGACGTTGCTTATCAGCTCAGGAAGAAAAGCTGTTATGTGGTGCGCAAGTATAGCGGCTAGTATTTTATAGTCAGAATTCGGAAATGGGCCTTTGTGCCTTCGGGTTGGACGGACCCTTTTCAGGAGGAGTATAACTCGAATGTCACTGTCCACTGAGAGTTAGCAAGAGGTGAACGTGTATTTCAGTGAAAAATGTTTTGTAGAAAACACGTGATAGCCCGCCAGGACCGGCCGCAGCAGAGGCATTGATTCAGCAAAGTAAAATGTCGAGTTCTTCCAGTGTAACTGGGCTACATAGGCTGCCGCGGCACTCGTCAGGTACACAGGCAATGCCTGAGCAGAAATCGTCTATAGCTGCGTTTGGTTTCTTTATGTCTCTGCTCTAAGCTGAAAACAAGTGCATGAAATGCGCGCGGAAAACAGACTCGATGTTCTCAGTGCGTTCATACTACGTTCCACCTCGTCGTTCTACAAACGGGATCGATGTGCGTCCCTCCACTGAGCCGCAGCAGACACTGAAAGGTACAGAGGGGTCTCCAAAATATATAACATTGATCTGCCGTTGACTGCGCCGCTGTTTTCGATCTAAGACGGAGAAAAAGTTCATAACGCGCTTTTAATTGGTTTAAGCAATCTCGCATAGTTAATGTGAGGGGCCTGCCCCGTCATGCATTACATGCCTTTCGAAGAGTGCTGTTGATTTCGGCAGTCAAACATTGACCAGGTATACCAGCCTGCTTTAATGAGCTCCGCACGGCATCTGGCTTTTAGGGCGTCCAAACAGCATGATTGTACTGGGCGACATCACGTTTCTACAAGAACCTCATGCAACGTCGCTACGCTTTGAGGATCATGTATTAATGTCGTATCTATTTTCTAGTGTTCCGTCAACAGGCTAGATCGATAGAAGTTTAGTCTCACCGATTTGGGAAAATGATTAGAGATGCGCGGAACATCAGACGGAATTGTTAACACCTCGCAACGAGTGACATAAAATAGCAAGCAGCTCCAGAAAATAAAAACAGACCAGGCGACTCATGTCTGAGCCGCGTTGCCATGTGGCAACAAATTCATCTCCGTGCAAATCAAGCCCATGCATCTCTTAGCTTGAAATTATGCATAAGACGTATCAATTTTTGGGTTTTGCTGTATGGCCTACTTTGTTTGCTCCCACGTCGCTATAGAGATATCCGACGCGGTTAAAGTCCCCGGCTATGAAAGTTGGGTAAATTTCTAACATAAAGTGATCAAGAGAAGAAAAAAGAATGCTGGGCAGGAGCGTACACTACAAGCGTTCTCACCTGCCTACAATAGAGATTGAAGTCTATCCCTGAACCACAAGTGCAGTGGGCACCGCGGCGGAACTGCTGCTTGAGGAAAACAACTCTAAAACTACACATACTCGTAAAATAATTCCTGAGTGTAAGAAAATCATCGCCAAGAAAACGGGAAAAAAACTGAACATCGCATGTGGAACTAAAGTTGCATTCTTGCAAGGAATATCCATGTCATGCGCTCGGGCAACCTTTGTAATCTCCCACTGTTTGTCTAGGCTTTTCGTAACCCCTCAGCAATAAGAGTGATACCCTAATGCGAAGTTCAGTGAGAAGGCTGAGTGGATCTTTCAGATCCATTTTTCAAGATTCAGTCACTAAACTGTTCATTCACTGGTTCTGTGGCACACAAGGTGGCATGTTGTGCCGACCCACCGTATGGGGCTTACTGGCGCCCGGACAGCCGTCGCTGTCCGGTGACCCGGGGTGTCCCCTTTTCACTGTCTGACAATCACATTCTATGGCACTGTCGCCCGTGAGCAGTTCAGCGAGGAGGCTGAGTGGATGTTTTAGATCCATTTTTCGAGATTGGTCATTAACCTGTTCATTCGCTCGTTCTGTGACACACATGGTGGCATGTTGTCCGACCCACCGCGTAGGGCTTATGGCGCCCGGAGAGCCGTCGCTATCCGGTGACCCGGGGTGTCCCCTTTTTACTGTCTGACAATCACATTCCATGGCACTGTCGCCCGTGAGCAGTTCAGCGAGGAGGCTGAGTGAATGTTTTAGATCCATTTTTCAAGATTGGTCATTAACCTGTTCATTCGCTCGTTCTGTGACACACATGGTGGCATGTTGTCCGACCCACCGTGTAGGGCTTATGGCGCCCGGACAGCCGTCGCTGTCCGGTGACCCGGGGTGTCCCCTTTTCACTGTCTGACAATCACATTCCATGGCACTGTCGCCCGTGAGCAGTTCAGAGAGGAGGCTGAGTGGATGTTTTAGATCCATTTTTCGAGATTGGTCATTAACCTGTTCATTCGCTTGTTCTGTGACACACACGGTGGCATGTTGTCCGACCCACCGTGTAGGGCTTATGGCGCCCGGAGAGCCGTCGCTATCCGCGGTGACCCGGGGTGTCCCCCTTTTACTGTCTGACAATCGCATTCCATGGCACTGTCGCCCGTGAGCTGTTCAGCGAGGAGGCTGAGTAGATGTTTTAGGTCCATTTTTCGAGATTCAGTCAATAAACTCTTCATTCGCTCGTTCTCTGGCACACATGGTGCCATGTTGTGCCGACCCACCGTGCTGTCGCAATCTGTTTTCCGGGAACCGCGTACGACGAGGCTCGGTGAAGTCTGGAGTACTGCTAACGTTGAGAGTGGTCGTAGTTTAGCTGGATGACGAAGTAGTGCCGGACGGTTGCGGTGGGTTCCGGTCCGTGCTCTCTTTACATAACTCTTCGTACGGAATGCTACGTAATTCAGATTTTTTCGTGTATTCGGGGGTGTTCTGGTTTTTTCAATAACTTGATTATCAGTTTTTTCATAGATGGTCAACTCGACGGGGCTAAAAGCTGCTTTCGAGTCAGAAACCGGGGTGTCTGTTGTCTGCTCTGCTTCCAGGCGACCGTGGTATGCCCTTCAGCAGCCGCCACTGCTGCAAACGGCCGTGAGCACATATAGTCGACCAGAGCTTGGCTTCAATCGCACCTGCAACACGACGCCTCGCATTTGTCTGTTGCCTGGCCGAATAAGGCTGTACCTCGAGCAGCGCTGTATGGCATTCCCTTCCAATATGGCCCTCAAGGGGGCACCTTGAGCACACCTATATGCCTCGATAATCACACGACAATGTAGCCTTGCACCTAGAGGAAGTTGGGAATGAGCGTAATTCTTTATTGCAATTTTCGATACTCTAATGGCTGTGCCTATCCTTAGGCGGCCCTTGAATGCTGGTTCATGCGCTGTACGTTGCCGTGTGCTCATAAGGCTGCAGCCAGCGTCACATCAGCCACCCACAGTGGCTCTCGAAAAACTAACACATGTACGATTTCGGGGCCGACACTTGCTACGGAGACCGATACACAGTTGGTAAGAATTGCGCCCTCGATGCTGCGCCGTCCAAGACAGCTGCAACGCCAAACTTTACTTCTCCCATATGCTGGAGGGACTTGCTGCCGGTACAGCCGATAACTGCTTCGAGAGCATCGATAACGCCGTCAACTGTGCTGTCCGCAGGTGCTTCCAACATGAAGCAATGAGCCTTGGGGGGGATGCGTAGTCATCTGGTGGCAGAGTTTAGTCTTGGCTCCCACGGTTAAAAGCTGTGTCGCCCGACCGGTTGACTTCTGGATGGAGCTCCTGGATAGCTCGGTGGCTCGGTAGGCGGTATCCAGGGCCCGCCTTGAAGGTCTCACCGCAATCCGGCAGAATGAAGTCATCACTGATCACGATAACAGCACATGTTAAAGCAGGAATGCATTTAACAGCTACATTTTCGGCTCTTATTTTCCGTCACGCATGGATCCGTCCACAAATGCAGATTAACATCTTGAGATGGCCTGGTGCCAATCGGGGGATTTTCTGAAATTCTTGTGTGTGTCGTAGTGAGTGTTACTTCAAAATAACGTCAGATGAAGTATCAACTGCCAGCAGTCTTTTTAATTTACTACCTCGAATAAAGAAATTTCGAAGGCACAAGGCCTGGGAGGGCTTCTGGCTTGTGTGCCCCGGCGCCAACGAATGCCGCTACCGCGACATTTGCACCCCGTATACACCGGAGAGTGGAGAGAGATCCCTGAATACCGAATTTTATTTGAATCGTGGCAATTGCAACAAATGACACCACTTGTCCAAAAACTGGTCGTATACCATTGTGTAAGAATGCCATATACACATCCCACTCGTCAATTGCCACCTAGGTTGCCTAGACGGTATAGCGTCACATAATGGCGTCGCCATCGGCGGAACCTTCAACGACTGCTGCTGCCGATCGCCGAGAAAGCGATCGCCTTCAGAAGTGATAGGTGCGAATGCTAACCGCGGAAGACTACAAATAGCACGATCTCTTAATGACGCGCCAGGTGCAGAGGACAGAAGAGAGCATGGGCACCGACATGAACTATGTGCGCTACTTCTGTATGCCTATACTCGCTGTCCAGCCCGACAGCGCAGGAACATACGCGTGATTAAAACTGTTTCCTCAAAACTTGTACTTTTTATAAAAACAGAGCAGGGGCCAGCACGTATGCATTCCTGCAGTAGAATAGTGTAGGCATAGCACGCATTAGATCGGGAAGTTTATCTAAACCACGTCAATTCTGTTTGCATTATTCTCGTGTCCATGAACTTGATAACAGCCGATTTGAGGCCAGTTTTTGACGGAAAGTGTTAAAAAGCTGACAGCGTGTGAGGGGCCACAGCCGAACTTTTTCTTGTGGAACAGCCATTTTATTGAACGGCCGACTCAACCCGTGCGCTGTCGAGTTCATGGAAATGCTGCAATACTGTAGCTACGAGCAGGAAGCAAACGGGTAATCTTTACGTACAAAGTGGCCCCCTTTACCAAAAGCGCGGATGAATAGAAGAAAAACCTGTTGATTACCGTTATCGTGCAAAGTACTAGTGTCCTTTAAACTCAATTCTGCGCAGGACTTGCCCGTTTACATGGAGGCGGAATATGAACGGTTCCTGTGGCCCGTGCTATATAGCCACACTCGGTGTTTGAAAGCAATGAAGAGCTCTCCACTACCCCATGCCTCTTTTCACAGCTCATGCTTTGCTTCCGAAAGTAAACTCCCATAGTTACAATTTTAGTTCTGCCTTCCGCAAAAAGTGCTCTTATGCCAGTGTAAATAAGGCTTTGCTGAACTTGATTTTCTTACATTGCAGATGCACGAGAGACGAAGCGATGCTGGTGAATGTTTACTGAAAGAATTTGCGAACCTCTATGTAAGTGTGACTCCAATTTTAATATCTGCCGACATGTCGGACCATCAACAACAAAGAAAGGTGGCTCTCACTGTGTGTTCTGTTGAAAAGTGCCACGAGGAAACTAATGGGCAGGCTAAAAAGTATGCTGCAGCTGTGTACGCTTTCGTAGTGTCCCTTGGTTGTCCACCAAATAAGCACTATCAGGGTCTTGTGTGACCCCCCCTCCCCTGAAGCAGCATGAAAACATTTCTCCAATGCTTTGTCATTTCGCTGTTAAGTGCGGGGATTTCCATGTCTATGGCCGGACAAAAATCATTCATGGTGCGAACCACATTTCTACTTAACGCGTCCGCATTAGTATGCGCCTTTCCTGGTTTGTGTTCTATCTCAAATTCATAATCCTGAAGCTTCAAGTTCCACCGCGCAAGGCGCGAGCTTGGGTCTTTCACATTTAGCAGCCACGTAAGGGGCTGACAGTCGGTCACTAGCGTGAACATGCGGCCGCAGAGATAGCACCGAACGTGCCGACAGGCCCAAACTACCACAAGCCACTCTCGCTCAGTGGCACTGTAACGATGCTCCACTGGGCTGAATTGCTGGCTTGCGAACGCGGCTGGTTGCTCCCTGCCATCAAAGTTCTTAGATAGCACCGCGCCTGCAGCAAGTTTGAAGGCGTCGGTCGCCACAATAAAGGGCTTGCTAAAGTGAGGATATCTCAGCAAAGGGGCCGTTAATAGTTTTTCTTTTAGCTCCTCGAACGCCGTATGTGTCTCGTCCATCCATAGGAACTCGGTGTTTTTGCCGTTAATGCAATCAATGGCTTCGCGATCCGGGTAAAGTCTCGAACACGCCTTCTGGAATATCCGACTAAGCCAAGAAACGCGCGCACACCTATAACTCCGGTTGGTCTCGGGAAGTCACGAATAATTTACCTGACTTGGGTTTTACTCCGTCCGCAGAAACGATATGTCCAAGATATTAGACCTGCTGCTGGAGACGTTGGCACTTAAAAGGTTTCAAGTTTAAGCCAGCGGCTCACAATCTGATCAGCACCTTCTCGACTGCCTCCAAGTGCTTAGCTAATATACTGCTATCAATGATGATATTTGTCCAACTAGATGAAGCACCTCTTTCCTAGCAGATTACGTCGGCGGTTTTCTGCCAGACGTCAGGGCTGTTAAGAAGTCCCATCGGCATGCATCTCCACTGAAAATGGCCAGATGGGGTGTTAAATGTGGTTTTGTCGACATCCTCCGGATCCATTTCGATCTGACAGAACCCCGATGCAAGGTCGACAACCGTAAAATATTTGGCCGACCCCAGTTGCGCAAGGGTTTCCTGTACTTGCGGCAGGGGGTAGGGTTCTATTCTCTAAACGGGATTCAATCATCGATAATCTATTACCAATCGAAATGAACCGTCGGGTTTCTCAACTAAATGCGCCGGTGCCCCACGGAGATTTGGAGTGCTCAACAACGCCTTTCTCGATCAACTCCTGGGCCTGCCTATTCATTTCCTCTCTTTGTCAATAAGTGAATCTATAGGCCCGCTGGTGCACTGGCGGTGAGTCGCCGGTGAAAATACGGTGCTTAATTACTCCGCACCCACCTTCCCAATTCCAGCTTTGCTGCAGCGAATACATCGGAGTAACGATGTATGTGACTTACAGCTCTATCTCGCTCTTGGCTCTCGATATGAAAGAGGTCGAAATGGGGTACAGTTTCTTTATCCCTTCATCCCTTATCCCTTTATCCCAGTGCCCTTCATCAATGTGAGCCGAAACCGCACTCACACATATTATCTCCGAGGTGGAACCACTGCTTCTCTTGTTGTCCGAACACTAACTCCCGCGTATTTTGGCGAATCTTTCAAGCGCTGCTCCGCATAGTCCACCCATGCAACATACTCAGCCTCTCCGTTTTCTAATGATAACAGATGCCCGCGGCAGGAAAGGCAGTTCTGGCTTAGTACGATATCGATGCCATGTTGATGCAGCATGTCCTGACCCACGAGACCTGCTATCTGATCCGGTAGCGACACAGCGTCGGAACGAATGTAGTTGGGGTGGTGAAAGCTCTCGTTTCCTATAGTAAATCGGAAAAGGTACAGGCCTCTAGTTCCGAGATATGCTCCTGTGATCCTTGCAAACCTTACATTAGGATATTGTCGAGCTTCATGCATCTGCCTATCTCCTTTCCTCGTCAGCAGATCGAAATACTTTTGCTAGGAGCGTTATCCTGGAACCAGAGTCGACCAAACGATTGCCAGTGACCCCATTCACCACACGTTTGGCAATTGGGCAGGACAATTCGGACATGGTTACAATAGCACAGCTATTAGGGCTCTTCCCTACAACCGACTCGGCTGCGGGGGACTCTACGCGTTTTTTTTTTTTAAGAGTAGTCTTTTTGTTCCGCCTCCGTCAGCGTAAGCTGCTGCTCATTTGTCCCATCAAACTCGCGGCTTATCCTGAGACAGTTTCTTGCTACGGGCCTGTAATCGCGACAACCATAGCAGCGAATCTGCCTTTCCCGATTCCGGAAATTGCCCTTCTTTTTTGGTCTCAATCCTTCCGCAAGGATCGCCTCCAGCCGTTCTAGCTTATCGGCTAGTAGGGTTACGCTTGCTTCTGCGCTTAAGCCTTTTGGCTCTGTTACCAACCTCACGTTTTTCTCAGTGGAGACCAACGACTCGTTGCGCTCTTCGTCTACGGCTGCCTCAACAGCCCCTTCAAAAGTGGCTGGCGCATTCGACAAGACAAACCTGTGTACTGGATACCAGAGCCCGATGATAAACTGGCACTTCATATGCTCAAGAAGCAGCTCTTTGGCGTGCTTTTGCTTAGCAGTATCAAACTCTGGCTCTCGCGTTAAAGTGTCATTATCAAGGAAGCGAAGACGGGAAGCAAACGCGCGTGCGTCTTCTCCCAGCTTCTGTCTAGCGTCGAGAAACCACCAGATCCCTGTCAAAGTACTTGAATGCTAGTGTCTTAAATTCCGCAAATGTTCTCGCGATCCCTACTCCCTCATCTATCCAGGCAAAACCATGTGCTGGTCCGAAAATTCGACATTTCGTCATCCTCAGCTGTTGTTCTTGAGTTAAACCGCCCGACGTACCTACTTGTTCTAACATATCGAAACGTTCTGTGATAGACGGCCCCTTACCGTCACCAGTGAATTTCTCGACCATGCTAGCTAAAGGAAATACGCTTGCCCCAAGGGCTGTGACTGGACTGGGTTCCAGTCCAGTGCACTGTCAATGGATTTGTCAATGCTTTAAGCTCCTCTCGCTGGGGGTACAGTCCAGATTTTGCCCAATGATTTAAGTGTGGGCCCCACTTCTGACACTAATGTGATGACTCGAGTTATTTAAAGTGGTCCCGGGTCCACACTGGAGATGGAGACACAGACTCTAAATATAGTTCTTAACATATTTAATTAAAACAACTGACTCAATTTCGCATACACCACGCTGTTCCTCGGCTGCGTCGGCGGCACGGGTTTCGAAGAATGGCTGGAATGCCGATGCTGCGGCTCGCCGTGGCTGCGTCGCTGCGTCGGCGTGGTGGGCTTCGAAGAAGGGCTCGGCTGTCGTCAAGGCCAGATGAGGGAATGCTGAATGCTGCCGTTACATTCGTTCAGCTTGCGGTGGGATGAGCTGCCCGGCGTGGAGGCGAGATGAAAGGGACCCAACTTGAACAGCGGCTAGACCCCGGGCTCCCAGGTCGTGGCGCAGCCCCAGTCTTCTGCCCTGCTCGTGTTTCATTGGCCCGTCTCGTCCTTTGCCTGCGATTCTTCTCCCCTGCTCTCCCGTTCGCCTTCTTAAAGCGCTCCTCTCCATCTTTGGGTTGACCGGTATCCGCGGCCGCCGGCTGCCTTTCTTAGCTCCCCTGCGGAATTCGCCCTTTCGCAGGTCCTGTCCCAAGGGAGTAGTCGGTGGCTGTCCATATATGGGCAGGTTTCCGTGCCGCGATATAAAATATGGACATGTGTAGTGTTTGGCCACTCGACATCGGCTTGGCGCGGTCAGCAGTGCCCAAGAAATGTCACTGACCGGTGTGCGCAGCCTTGTGCACGCGCATGAGCTGTCACACAACTGCTTGACTCGCCGCCACTTTCAGCCGTACCTTTTCTACCACACTGGGAAAATGCTACCCACCTCTTGCTGCTTTCACTATTGACGCACCACCGCTCAGTATCTTTTCTCCCGCTCTATATAGCAACGCGTGGGGCTGCCCTTTCACCTTTGCGTGCGGCCGCGTAAAGCGGCAACAGTTTCGGGTCCGGCTCCACCACGTTCTCGATATAGAGCATATCAGCAGTAATTGCTATGCATATTGACGCAAACCTTTATTTCTTCATAGTCGCTGTTAAACGCTGCCAGTACGTACTCTCCTTGCCACATTCGGCTTAACTCAGCAAAGTCAGGATATACTTAGCGAGAGCTACGTTCAGCTTGGTTTAGCTTTGGTATGGCTATACCCGTCAGATTTGAACGTCTCGTTGCCGATGCCCTGGCCGCCAGCATTCGGGCGTTCGGACATCCGGCATATGTTCTTTCCGTGAGAACATTTTAAGAGGCTCGCGTCCATACTAAACTATGGGTGGAAGATGCAGCCAAAGATCACGTCTCCTGGTCGAGCAGTATATATGCTCACCTTTACGGGACGTGCAGTGTGCGATCATCGAGATGCCGTAAGAGAAGAATTTTTGACGAAAATTTCCGCGTTCGAAGCCATTGGTTTCGCGTACAGTATTTGTTATACGAAACTCACACACTTGCAAAGTTGGGCTATGCATTTATTGGAAGATGGTGCCCGTTCAGTGCATCCAATAACTATCTTTCTCTGCTAGGATCTCAATTCAGCAGCAGATGATTGGTCAAGCATGTGCTGATGACTGTGTCTGCAGGTGTATTTTGACGTCACCAAGCAGACAGTAGCTCTGAGGTTTGCCAATATAATGCATCGAATGTACCTTCCGAGGAGCGACCAGTGAACTCAGACTACGAAACAGGTGTATACTACGTGGACGCCTCCGGCCCTCACCACGGAAGTGGTACACGGTCGCTGTAGCTCACAACAGCAAAACGGCTAACGGTCTCACCTTAACAGCCCACAGTACGACACACGCAGGAGAGGTGGCGATTGCTCTAGCGGCCTCACATTCCGATTCAGAATACATAATTACCGACTCGCGAGGGGCCAGTCGGAATGTCGAAAAAGGCTGGGCTCTCTTCCTATCCTATCGAGTCTGCTTAAATTGCATACGGGATACGGACCCCGCACACCGTTACCTTATATGGGCCCCTGCTCATCAGGGTTTGGCAGGAAACGAGGCAGCAGACATAGCCGCCCGCGCGCTCTCTCACCTGGCGGTTTTCTCCTCCCCACCCAATCAGGAACCCGATTTTAATCCAGTCTACACGTTCAAACATATCACGACGTACTATCAAAATTGTCATCGCCTTTACCCCAGCCCATCTAAAGGCCTCAAAAAAGCGGATAAGTGGCTCATTCTAGGCCTTTTCACCAATACATTGCAATGCCTGGCAGCCCTCAAATATTTTGACCTCTCCTTTAGTGGTAGCTGCCCACAATGGGGAGCGGTGTCTTCTGACATCTATCAGATGGTGGGGGCCTGCCCCTCCAACCAGGCTATTCCCCCCTTCCCCAACCCAACCCAGGAGGACTGGACCAGCCCAACAAGCCTTATTCGGGCGCGCACGGGCGGCGGCAACCGCCACTGAGGTCCCAAACTAGGCACCTCCACCTATACTTGTAAGGATTGGTCCCTTATGGACTGATCCAAACATACCTACTTGCCCTTGTATAGCCAATAAATGTACTTTCCACCACCGCCCGGTCTATTTTATTGTGAAAGCAATATTAATCGCACTTTCAAGCGCTCGCGTGACGCGGCCGCAGTTACGTCTTACCCACGTGACACTGTGACGTCACACCCCACGTGACACATCGACTGGCAGGAGCTGCCAACTTGGGTCTCTCGTCTCACATGGGACGGTTATGTCAGAATCAGCCTGCTAGGACTCTGGCATTCACGTTACCCCTCTAGGCCACTAAGGCACGTTCATACGGCTTGGTTAAAGCGGGGATTTATATGTGGGCTGAGGAAGAAGAAAAAGAAAAGAAGAAGGACGCTCTGTCACCCGCAGCTAATGCTTTCGCTCAATATTTGGTTCAGCAGCGTAATTTTTTTCTTTCTTTTTGCAGCCCATGTTTGTATCAGCTAACGGCAGTGATGGAATCGATGTCATTAGGAAAATGATGGTAAGCAGTCAACCCTTTCAAAAGCATTCTCTTGAACTGAAAACTGATATCGCGTCCTCAGTGACGTTTGATTATGTGAGTGGCTCGTTTATATTTTTACTCGTCATTAACAGCCCAAAAACTTTCCGTTTTTGTCTCTTGTAACATTCTCAAAAACGTAAAACGAAGGAAATAGTCTTGGTAAGCGACTATATCAATAAAATAAGAAATAAAATAAATTCAGCTGATATTCATTTAATGAAAGCTTAAAATCTGATAAGCGTATTTTGGTGATCGGTAAATCAGCATTGAACGAGACGCTCTTAATAGAGCACCTCATAATGATAAACACAGTGATTGCACTAATTATGGAGTAAACTTGACACAGAATAAGTAGCACTCTTCAAATGTTAGCTTTCCTAGGCGGTCAAGGTAACGATGAGACATTACGAAACGTGCGGTGAAATTCGCTCCAGAGATGAGTCTACGGATATCGCCAGCAGCAGGAATTCAAGCAGAGAGCGAACGGGAGTTTCCAGACGCTTGTAAACCTTACTCGATACCTTGCTAATAACGAAGAACACGCAAAACTTGGCGCC
Organism: Amblyomma maculatum; assembly: GCF_055883805.1. Lineage (NCBI taxonomy): Eukaryota > Metazoa > Arthropoda > Arachnida > Ixodida > Ixodidae > Amblyomma > Amblyomma maculatum. The sequence goes on along the minus strand of NC_139346.1, from coordinate 218,292,104 downwards.
TTAATTTAAAGCTGTTTCAGCACGGAAATATTTTTTTCTTTTACACGTATATCAGACAGAAATTTCTAGCCCAATATACAGGTTACCTTGCTCATATAGAAGCCGATATGCTGCTATAGTTTGCATTAGCTGTAATTAAATGACTGTTGTTCGTGGCAAAAGGACGTCGCTTGACAAGACAGAAAGATGTACTCAATTTCTTTAGAATGATCGACACGGTGATTGTAGGGGCAGAAGAGTACGGATCAAGCTTTGGCTGTCTTCTCATGCGCTACCTTAGAAACGTTGTGAATGTTTGACTCACGTGCAAGTAATATTTTCGTTGCACATAAAAAGTCAGCGAGCATTTATATTTCCGTTGCACAATACGACAGAAGGGATATAATTTAGAAGTGTGGTCAACATTATTTTGTCCGCGACCGTTGAACAAAACCTTCCAGGACATGGGAAAAACTATTTTGGCTTACAAGAACCACATTATTTGGCGATAATTTGATTCTTATAGATCACGTCACCACACGTGAGTTGGCTGTTTAGACACCGGCTAATAACGAAGCTATGGGCTTCCTCCTGATCCGTACTGGGATCAGTGGTAGTTTGTAGCACTCATTTTAGTGCATAGGAGTAAGGTCTAATAACTGTCTTAAGAAAAATTACAGGTGCTGGGGTTTTTAATGAGCGGAGTGTTGTCTCAAAGACTAGTAGTTAATTCAAAAGATGGGGTTATGACACAAAACACTTTCTCTTCTTGGCAGTCATGATGGATGTGATAAAATAGCTTGACGTACTACCTATATTGCAACCTGATTAACTGAAGTATAATGTTTGCCTTCTAATTCTTAAACTTTGGCACCTCGTTCACTTGGAGATATTGTAGCTCAGTATTAGTAATCCTACATCAATTTTTATATGTGTTTTTTCAACGGCGGCAACCGTGGCGACCGCAGGAAGTAATGGAACCGCACATATTCAAAATCAAAACTATGCCACTTGGCAGCGCACGCAGACACGTCTACATGCACGCGTCATCTGGCAGCTTGCGCATCATGCACCTTTAGCATCCATCAGAGGAAGACCACAGTTTACAAAACATAAAAAATGATACGCATATCACTATAACGATCTCTGATTGAAGGTGCAGCATATACAGCCTTTGTCAAAAGTGTAGAGCTCACGGAGTCTGCTTCTGGGACGTGTAGTGGTGCTGATTTAGCATTAGTGCAGGGCATTCCCACTGGAGATAGTAGGACATAGTGGGTGGTATAGCGCGAAGACACTAATCACAAAGTAAAGAAGCACAACAGACAGGACCAAAACTCTCCTTACCATCAAAAGAATCTGAACGCTGGAAGTCCATTACAAGCCACACAAAGTCACTCAGAAGCAAACCCCCTCGGTTCTACATTTTTGACAAACACTGTACATGCAGTAATCGTTTTAGTTTCAGCTATTATGCATTGGGGTGTATAAGTTACATGATAACTCATTCCAATTCGCAGGCTTGCCTTCATGACTCCAAGCAGCTGGAATTTGAAGACGATGACGTCACAAACGCTGTCATGCACTGGTTGTACGAAGTACTAAGGACAGATGCGTGAACAACGCTCCGAACATGCGCTTTAGCAGAGCACCATCAAATCAACTGACCATCACACTTGAATGCATTTCGCTTGCATGAGAAGATAATCCCAGGAAACAATGGGATATAATGAAAAATGGGATATATGATGGGCCCATATAACGTTAGAACAATGAGATATCTTTCAAATAATGACATCCTCTCAACTACTGCCTCACATATATTGTAACGTAACGTTACACAGAAGGCGCTGTGGCACTGTGACACCGAAGAACACCAACAGCCAGTCAGGGCAGCACGAAAGCGGAGCACCGTTTCGCTTCGTCGTCTTCTCCGAATCGCCGGTTCAAATCTTCGTCGTCTATGAATGGCATATGTGTCATTGCCCCCCTTCTTGGCAGCATCGCCTCGATGCTGCAAATGCTGCTTGATGCGATGAGCTGACAGATGTTATTCTAGGTTGGTGTGGGATACCACAACACAAAACGGGGCACCATCAGTCTCAAGAATAGTCAGCGGGGCGATCGTGGTAGGGTTTCATCCGGACGACGTGTACAACATCAGTGAACTTGCGTCGTCTGCGGCTTGAGGGATCTTGGGTCGCGGATTCAACTTCGTAAGTAACGTCGCTGAGGCGGCGGAGGACACGATATGGACCGAAGTACCGGCGCAGCAATTTTTCAGACAACCCACGATGACGAACGGGCGTCCAAATCCAGACATAGTCTCCAGGCTCGTAGGCAGCGAAGCGCCGTCCCTTGTTGTAACGGTCAGCGTCTAGTTGCTGTTGTAGGTATATGCGCTGCCTTGCCAGCTGCCGTGCTTCTTCCGCACGCTGGGTAAAACTAGCGATGTCCAGGTCAAGCTCACCTTCGTCGTCGGTGTATACGGGCAGCATTGTATCCAGTGGAGTGGTCACTCGACGGCCGAAGACAAGCTCGAAGGGTGTGAGCCGCGTCGTCTCCTGAAGTGCCGTATTATATGCGAACGTGGCATATGGGAGGATTTGATCCCAGGTCTTATGTTCTATATCCACGTACATAGACAGCATGTCGGCCAGAGTTCTGTTTAGCCGTTCCACCAAGCCATTAGTTTGCGGGTGGTATGCCGTGGCCCGTCTATGGCTAGTATGTGTAAGGTTCAGTACAGCCTTAGTCAGGCGGGCCGTAAAAGCTGCCCCGCGGTCGGTAATGATAACAGCCGGAGCGCCATGACGCAACACGATGTCGTGGACAAAAAACTCTGCGACTTCGGTGGCAGTTCCATTTGTGAGCGACGCGGTTTCAGCATATCGGGTCAAGTAGTCTGTCGCGACAACAATCCAACGCTTTCCATTAGTTGACTTCGGGAAAGGACCGAGAAGATCCATTCCCACTTGTTGGAATGGAGTTTGCGGTGGAGCGATCGGCTGAAGAAATCCAGCTGGTTTCACGGGTGGAGTCTTTCGGCGTTGACAGTCACGGCAGGTTTTAACGTAGGATCGTACTGAAGGTAATAATTTTGGCCAATAGTATTTCTCCCGAATTCTTGCAAGCGTACGACTAACTCCCAAGTGGCCGGCGGACGGTTCGTCGTGACAAGCGCTCAAGATGTCAGGCCGTAGGTGCGTAGGTACTACGAGTAGAAATGTCTCTCTTGATCTTTCAAAATTGCGCTTGTAGAGAACTCCACTTCGTAAAGCGTATGACTGCAAGCCACGACGAAAAACAAGCGGTACTCTACCACCGCGTCCTTCCAGATAATCGATGAGCGGCGCCAGCTCCGGGTCCTTGCGTTGAAGGTCAGCCATATGGGATTGAGTAATAGCCCCAATAAAGGGGAACTCGTCGGCGTTTTCTACTGCGGTGGAGTCCAATGGCGCGCGTGACAAGCAATCCGCATCTTGGTGTTTATGTCCCGACTTATAAACAACAGTAACGTCATACTCTTGAAGACGGAGGCTCCAACGAGCTAAGCGTCCAGACGGGTCTTTAAGGCTTGCCAGCCAGCACAAGGAATGATGGTCGCTGACAATACGGAAGGGTCGTCCGTACAAATATGGTCGAAACTTGCTGATGGCCCAGATTACCGCAAGGCACTCCTTCTCCGTTGTCGAATAGTTCGCCTCTGATCGTGAGAGTGTTCGACTCGCGTAGGCGATAACCCGTTCTACTCCGCCTTGCCACTGAATGAGTACCGCGCCGAGGCCAACGTTGCTGGCATCAGTATGTACGTCTGTTGCGGCGTCTTCATCGAAATGGGTGAGTATTGGGGGTTTGTGTAGGCGGCTTCTAAGCTCCTGGAAGGCTTGCTCTTGATCGTCTCCCCACAGGAAGGGTATGTCATCTCTGGTTAGTGCTGTCAGTGGTTCAGCTATCTTAGAAAAATCTTGGACGAAGCGTCGATAGTACGAACAAAGACCTAGAAATCGTCGAAGTGCCTTTTTGTCGGTAGGACGTGGAAAATTTGACACTGCGGTAGTCTTCTCGGGATCAGGGAGAACGCCCTGTGCACTGACAACATGGCCGAGGAAGCGTAGTTCTTTGAAAGCAAAGTGGCATTTCTCAGGCTTGATCGTTAGTTGCGCGCCTTTGAGTGCTTGAAGCACGATGCGCAACCTGTCCAAGTGTTGCTCGAAAGTAGGCGAGAAAATAACAACATCATCTAAGTACACCAAGCACGACTGCCACTTGAGACCTGATAAAACCGTGTCCATCATACGTTGGAACGTGGCCGGTGCAGAGCAAAGACCAAACGGAAGCACCTTAAACTCGTATAGGCCGTCGGGCGTCACAAATGCAGTCTTCTCTCTGTCTCTCTGATCCACCTCGATTTGCCAGTATCCGCTTTTGAGGTCTAATGAGGAGAAGTACCTGGCGTCGCGTAGCCGGTCGAGGGCATCATCAATCCTGGGCAGCGGATAGACGTCCTTTTTAGTCACGTTATTTAACTTTCGGTAATCGACACAGAATCTCAAGGTGCCATCTTTCTTTTTGACAAGGACCACTGGCGATGCCCATGGGCTCGTCGAAGGCTGGATCACGTCGTCCGCAAGCATTTCATCCACTTGCATTTTAATGGCGTCACGTTCCTTAGGAGAAACCCGGTACGGGCGCTGGCATACCGGTAACGTGGTCTCATCGGTGATGACGCGGTGCTTGGCGACAGGAGTACGACCGACCTTAGAGCCTGTGGCGAAGCAGTCTGCGAAATCGCTCAGAAGAGCCGAGAGAAGATTCCTCTGATCGGGCCTCAAGTCGGGGTTAATTTTAACGGTCTGCAGAGCATGACAAGGTGCGGCCTCCTCTTTAGGGTTCGCTCCGGTGGTGCATAAATGAGGCAAGGCAGTAACATCGTGAAGGACGGCAACAGCCGTGTCCTTGGCGAGATGCCGCATCTCCTTAGCAAAATTTGTCAGGAGGACAGTAGCACAACTGTTCTGGAGTTGTACGAGTCCTCGAGCAACGGCTAATTCCTTCTCGAGTAGTAGCGGAAGGTGCCCATCCGCGATGCCCTCGTAATCGTGGAATAAGTCATGCTTTACAAGAACCAACACACTAGAACGTGCCGGAACCCTCACGTCATCGTCGACTATACGCAAAACGTTCAGACCCGGATCTTCGTTTTCAATGCGCGCCACGGCTCGTTTCGTCGAAAAGGAAACACGCGCTTCTTTCAGGTCAATGACAGCGCCGTTGGTCTGCAGGAAGTCTAGACCAAGGATCAAGTCTTTCGAACACTCAGGAAGCACGATAAATTCTCCGACATACACAAAACCACGGATTCCGACCCGCGCTGTGCACTTGCCTGCAGGTTCGATCAAGTGGCTTCCCGCCGTGCGAATTTTCGGGCCGGACCAATGTGTCAAAACTTTCTTCAATTCTCGGGCGAGACCGCGGCTCATTACTGAATAATCCGCACCAGTGTCGAGTAACGCGGTGACATCCACTCCATCAATCGTTACACATAAATCGGAGGTAGTATGCCGGATGCTGTCGCTACCTGACACAAGCGAAATCTCGTCGGGTCGGCATGACGATGACGGAGGATCTTCACATTTCCCGACATCAGCGACCCTGCCTCCGAAGGCCGCTGGTATTAGTTTTCCCGGCTAGGGCTGGGAGAGGAGCGGCGTCGGGAAGAGTGGGGACTTGTCGAACGGTAGCTCGTCGGGGACGTAGACCGACGCTCTTGGTAACCGGACGTGACGGGATACTGTCGCGCTGCAAGGTCGCTTGCAATCTCAGTAGGCCGTTCGTCATACCGAGGGTGGAGTTCCTCCGAGGCGAAACCCCGCATGTTGACGCGGCGGTACGGGCATGCCCGGTAAAGGTGACTGGCTTCCCCGCAATGATAGCACAGGGGGCGACGGTCCCGGGGCCGCCATACTTGACGGGGTCGCTGGTACATTGGCGGAGGGGAGTACTGAGGCCCCATGCGGCTCCATGCGAGGCCCTCCATGCGAGGACCCTGCGGCTCCATTGCTGGAGCTGCGGCGTTGATACTATGGTCCGGCGGGGGAGCCCTACGTAAGACGGATGCGTAGGTGGGCCTCGCGTCGATCGTCTGGTGGGGAACGTGCTGCTGGGGAACGCGCTGCTGGGGAACGTCAGCAACTTGCTGAGCTGCCATACGCACCTCGTCCCGGACGACTTCAGCCAGTGAAGGAAAAGCTGTTGTGTTGCAAGGCATCCGGAGCGCTTGCAGTTCCTCCCGCACGACAGAACGGATGAGATTTCGTAGTGCGTCCATGTCGCTGCCGATATGCACAGGAGGTGCGTCGGACCCAATGATGTTCACGTCACGGTTGTACTGACGGGTTCGGTGTTGCAGCGTTGTCTCCATGGTCGCTGCCTCGCTGAGAAACTCCGTCACAGTGCGCGGTGGACTGCGCACCAGTCCCGCGAAAAGTTCTTGTTTAACGCCCCGCATCAGGTGACGCAGTTTCTTATCTTCAGGCATTTGTGGGTCTGCACGCTTGAAAAGGCGTGTCATGTCCTCAAAGAACATACGCACGCTCTCGTTCGGGCGCTGATTGCGCGAGTGTAGCGCAGCTTCTGCTCGCTCCCGGCGGTCGGCGCTAGGAAAGGTGGCTTTGAAATCACGACAGAAGGCTGCCCAGGATGGGAAGGCAGCCTCATGGTTTTCAAACCATGTCCGTGCAGACTCTTCAAGAGCGAAGTACACGTTGTGGAGCTTGCGCTCATCAGTCCACCCGTTGTAACGAGCAACTCGCTCGTAGTTCTCAAGCCAGTCCTCGGCGTCCTCGAACACGTCACCATGAAAGGAGGGGGGTGTTCGCGGCTGATGACACAGGATGTGGGTGGGAAGCCTGCTCTCAGATGTCATTGCAGCAGGTTCTACGGCCGTCTGAGGATGCGTCGTCCTGGTAGCGGCCGGAAGGGGTCCGAATTCAGGGGGCTCTCCACGTAGGCGGCGGCCGACACGTTGATGTACGGGGGTAAGCTCCGTATTGACAGGCTGATTATGCAGGACTGGATCGATACCCAGCACCTCCACCAGATTTGTAACGTAACGTTACACAGAAGGCGCTGTGGCACTGTGACACCGAAGAACACCAACAGCCAGTCAGGGCAGCACGAAAGCGGAGCACCGTTTCGCTTCGTCGTCTTCTCCGAATCGCCGGTTCAAATCTTCGTCGTCTATGAATGGCATATGTGTCATTTGACACATATGCCATTCATAGACGACGAAGATTTGAGCCGGCGATTCGGAGAAGACGACGAAGCGAAACGGTTCAAATCTTCGTCGTCTATGAATGGCATATGTGTCAATATAGTCTATTATTCTGGCCGCACGAGAGCGCAGGTGCCTGCCGTTAAATGCAGCATTTGCGTTACCTGCAGCCATCTGTCTTCCTTTCTCACTTGTGTAAAAATTGCTTCTATCCTCTGAAGCGAGGTTTTCTCGTAAAGTCTATTTTTTAAGAGAAGTAGGATGGACAGTTGTGCGAGTTGGTACAATTGCATAGTGGATGGAACAGCGCGAAAAGACGAAACACACAAGCAGAGAATCACAACCGACGAGCGCTGACTCGCAACTAATTTTTTATTAGGAAGAAAGCGGATTCTTATACAAAAAATATCTCAGATGATGTTACAAAGACCGAAACGCTTGACCAGGCAAATTCGAGAGATATCTTTTTCCTTCACCAGCCACGTGGAAAACCCTATCAAGCAAGACCAAACATACAAGCCCCCCCTCCCCCTCCCCCTCTCCTCAGCGGCCGGTTTTACAAATTATAAATTATCACCAAACATTATCCAGAAAAGAAACCTCTTTATCGATAAGCACCAAGGAAGGCTGGCTGACACATTGCGACTGCTTCTTACTGATGTAATATGCCTCAGCAATTTCTCTCGTCGTTTGTCCCTGTGGCGAAACAAAATCTTTGTTTTTGAAACCAAGGGGCGGCAACTTTTGTTTTTCTACTTTCCTTCTTTTCCACAAGCACTATAATGATCTTTCAAGTGAGAATGTCGTGTGTCCGACAGCGAATTGAGGTGTTTACGCAGACGAATATTTATGCACCTACTCGTTTGACCTATGTTTACCTTATTGCATGACAGTGGAATTTCGTACACGACAGCGCAGGCGCAATCTACCAATCTCGACCTATGCGAAACCTAGCATTTAAACGGGTTACTCTTAGCTTTTCCTGGCGGTTACTGATAGCGCAGCAGAGCCCGGCCAACTTATGCGGCACCGAAAAAACAACATTAACTTCGAATCGCCCAGCTACATTTTAGGTTATGTGCAGTCTTATGCATGTAGGGAATCACCGCTAGTTTTTTATTCTGTGCACGGAATTTCGTGAACATGCCTTAGGTAACAACCCAAGTGAAGTATTTAGGAGTACCACTGTAAAGCTACCGAGAGAGCGAGTCATACTGCAGGTTTTAGAAGTACGGGAGAAGGCCGACAGACTAAAAGGATTGTGTTGGTCTATGTTTGCACGTGCTACGATTTGTAATTTATTTCTTGTTACTAAGATATGGTAGGTGTTACAAGTACTACATTGTACGGCACCACTACGGCGGGGCGCGGCAAAATAAAAAGAAATGATCTATTGTTTCCGGTTCCCCGCAGAATGCGCAGACGGGAGTAAGCGCCAAACCAGACCTGTTCATATAGAAATTTAGTGCCGGAATACGGCAGCGCAGCTTGGTTAGAGAAGGAAGGAAGGAAAAACTTTATTTAGCCGTATATTATTTTGGAGGTTTTTGGGACGTCTTCAGAGATGTCTGCTTGTTGCATCCACAAGAGTCTTCTTCGTCGACCTCGTCCGCTTCTACACAATGGTCGGTTGCTCTCAGTCCAGGGCTCCGCTGGCTTCTGCCGCTCGTTGAGTCCTGTACCAGACCTTGCTGGTCTTCGCAGCGGTCGCTGGACAGCAGAGTCTCCCATTCCTCCGCACTCGTGTTTCCACTTTTGGGGATCACGTCTATATTTTGACAGGTCCATGTGTTGTGATATAGTGCGAGTTTTCAACGCACCATGGACATCTGTCCACATATATGGTAGAGTGCATTTTGTTTAGTATGTGTAGGTTTGGGTATGAACCCGTCTGTAATGGTCTCCAAATGACAGCTTCCTCTCTGCTGAGAGAACTGTGCGGAGTCTACCTTGATTGACATGATTTCCTACTCCAGGAATACTTGAGATGCAGGTAGTCATCCGATGTTGAAATAGATCCAGGCTGCGTGCTTAATAAGGAGCGCCTACGAAATCGCGCTGTTGCCGGCAGGATAGGCAACACGGGGCCATTGAGAGACTCTTAGCTAGGCTATCAGCAACCTCACTGACTGTCACATTATTGTGGCCTGGTACCCACGCTGTATGTATGAGGCTCAAATGTGAGGGGAGCAATGAAAGAAAGGTGTTTATTATTGGCGAATCCATATTCGATGAAAGGGGCAAGCACATAGTCTCTTATTACAGCCACTGTCGAGTATGGTGGATCTAGTTTGCGCAGAGCAAGAACCACCGCCAGCAACTCCGCCTGGAAAATTGAGGTTAAATCCGGAAGACGGACGGAAAAAGCCCATTCTAAAAGAGGACAGCATATTCCAACGCCGGCCTTTTCATGAAAAGTGGCGTCCGTTTGCTGTTGTTGTTGTCGCCCCGCCGGGGTGGTGCAGTGGTAAGACGCCTGACTACTGTGCCGGAATTCCCGGGTTCGAACCCGACCGCGGCGGCTGCGTTTCGATGGAGGCGAAACGAAGTGGCGTCCGTGTGCTGTGCGATGTCAGCGCACGTTAAAGATCCCCAGGTGGTCGAAATTACTCCGTAGCCCTCCACTACGGCTCCTCTTTCTCTCTTTACACTTTAACTCCCACCTTCCTCCCTTCCCTTACGGCGTGGTTCAGGTGTCCACAGCTACAAGTGTGACAGATACTGCGCCTTTCCCTTCCTGTGAACCAATTTAATTTATGCATGGACCTGCAACTTGCTCTGTAGCTGAGCCACCTCCACTGCCTCGTGCAGACAGAAGAAAAAATAGAGAAGAAAGAAAAAGAAGGGGGAAAGAAAGACGCGCGGGGGTGGCGTTTCCTGGTCCTACGGGGCTGGGAAGGTAGGTCAACGCCGCTTGCGGCGGGGGCTAGCCAACCACCGAATTTTGATCTGTTGTAGGCAGTCATTGCACCCGCCACCGCTTCGGTGGTGGACGACGGGTGTTGTTGCGGCTGTTGTTGTTGTTGTTGTGGCTGTAGGAAGAAGGAAAAGAAAATGGACGGGCCTTCTACTGGCTCTGTATCTACCGCTGCCTTGTGCGGACCGAATAAAAAAATTGAGAAGAAAGAGGAAGAGGGAGAGAAATACGCGCGCCGCACGAGGCAGCGGAGGTGGCTCAGGTACAGAGCCAGTAGAAGGCCCGTCCATTTTCTTTTCCTTCTTCCTACAGCCACAACAACAACAGCCGCAACAACAGCCGTCGTCCACCACCTAAGCGGTGGCGAGTGCAATGACGGCCTACAACAGATAAAAAGTCGGTGGCTGGCTAGCCTCCGCCGCAAGCAGCGTTAACCTACCGTCCAAGCCCCGTAGGGACAGGAACAGCCACAGCCTGAGCCACTTTGGGACATTAACTCCACAAACCAAACCTTCACCACCTCCTCCTCCCCGTGTGCTGTGCGATGTCAGAACCCCAGGTGGTCGAAATAACTCCACAGCACTCCACTACGGCACCCTTTTCTCTCTTTCTGCTTTCATTCCCACCTTAAGGCAAGGTGGTATTGCTTAAGGTGGGAAAGTGGCTGCGTTTCGATGTAGGCGATACGAAGAGGCGTCCGTGTGCTGTGCGATGTCAGCGCACGTTAAAGATCCCCAGGTAGTTGAAATTATCCCGTAGTCCTCCACTACGGCTCCTCTTTCTATCTACTTTCACTCCCACCTTCCTCTCTTCCCTTACAGCGCGGTCCTGGTGTCCAGAAGCAAGTGTGGCAGATACTGTGCTTTACCCTTCATGTGAACCTCCCTTCCCGTATGGCACGGCTCAGGTGTCCACACAATAACTGTGCCTGATACTGCGCCTTTCCTGTGAACCAATTGTTGTTATTATTATTATTATTATTATTATTATTATTATTATTATTATTATTATTATTATTATTATTATTATTATTATTATTATTATTATTATTATTATTATTATTAGTGATAAAGTATTGCTTGCGAGCTCTTGATATCGCGTCACACCCTTAACGGCGGAGCTTGTGTGTCCGCCAATTTTTGTGTGAGCCTTTTTTAAATAGTTTTTGTGGAGGAGGAGGAGGAAAAACTTTATTTAGCCCTATATTAATAATAATAATAATAATAATAATTGGTTCACAGGAAGGGAAAGGCGCAGTATCTGTCTCACTTGTGCCTGTGGACACCTGAAGCGCGCCGTAAGAGAAGGGAGGAAGGTGGGAGGTTGAAAGAGAGAAAGAGGAGCCGTAGTGGAGGGCTACGGAGTAATTTCGACCACCTGGGGATCTTTAACGTGCGCTGACATCGCACAGCACACGGACGCCTATTCGTTGGCGGTTTTTGGGACGTCTTCAGAGATGTCTGCTTGTTGAATCCACAAGTCTTCTCCGTCGGCTTCGTCCACATTTGCACAATGGTCGGTTGCCCTCAGTCCAGGGCTCCGCTGGCTACTGCCGCCCGTTGAGCTCGCTGTACCAGACCTTGCTGGTCTTCGCAACGGTCGCTGGACAGCAGAGTCTCCCATTGCTCCGCACTCGGATTTCGAATTTTGGGGACCACATCTATGTTTTGACAGGCCCATGTGATATGATATTTTATGTTGGTTTTTTTATCGCATCACGGACATCTGTCAGGGTATATGGTAGGGTGCATTTTGTTTAGTATGTGTAGATTTGGGTATGAACCTGTCTGTAATTGTCTCCATATGAAAGCTTCCTATCTGGTGAAAGAACTGTGCGGTGGGGGATATCGCATTCTTCTTCCGCTATAGTTTTCTAGTATGGCCGAGTATGCCTTGGGTGCTGGCAAAAGTTCCGCGGACTCGTCGGATGCTCGGAAAGTAGTATATGCTCGAGCTATCCTGTCAGCCTCTTGGTTCCCTGCCACCCCCATGTGCCCCGGTACCCACATAATTCTGTATCTGGTCTTGCTTTCTTCGTGGTTTTTAATTATTTCGCTCGCTTCGAGGAGTATACAAAGCGCGTGACGACCAATCCTACCATTCATGAAATTTCGGCAGACGGTTTGAGAGTCCGTGAGTATAGTTAGCGACCGCCCAGCTCTATAGCCCTCCGCCACCGCTAGAGCAACGGCTACTTCCTCGGCCTCTGCTACTGTACAGTGTCGGATAGAGGCGCTGGTCACTTCGCGTAGAGACGAATCGACCACCGTGGCCACTGCAATTTTGTTGTGTCCTCCTCTCGAGAACGCGTCTGCATACATGGTCGTGTCTTGAGGAGCGTATGTTTTTTGAATAAAATCGGCCCTTGCTTCTCTTCTACCTTGGTGGAGGTTAGGGTCCATGTTTCTCGGGATTGGAGCTACCTTGAGGGACTTGCGAAGTTCGTCGGGGATCGTTAACGTCCTCGCTATTTCTCGCATCTGCTCACAGTATCCGATTCTCTGTAAGAGCGCTCTTCCAGTCGTTGTCTGCAGCACCTGGGTTTTTGCGACTCAAGCTGCGCCTCTCGTAGTTCTTCGAATGTGTTTTGCAATCCAAGCGCCATGAGCTTTTCTGTAGACGTGTTGCGCGGTAATCGGAGCGCCGTCATATATGCTTTGCGTAGCAGGGCATCTGCTTGTTATATTTCACTCTTGTTGAGGCACTGGTAGGGTGGGCTGTACATAATTCGGCTCACTACCAGGTTTCTGACCAGTTTTAGTGTGTCCTCTTCGCGCATGCCATGCCGCCTGTTGGTGATGCGGGTGATCATGCGTGTCACTTGTAGCGTTGTTGTTTTGAGCATGGTAAAAGTGTGACTACTGCGTTGGTTCGATTGAACCCACATACCTAATATTCTTATTGTTTTTTCCGGGATGGGCATTCCTTCCAGGTAGATGTTGATTTTCAGGTTCTCACTGGTTGGGACGGTCCAGTTTTGTTTGCCTCTCCACACTTGAAGCAGTTCCGATTTCTCGGTCGAGGAGCATGCGAGTCCTCTTTCTCCGAGATATTTCTGTACACAGGAGGCCGCTTTCTGTAGTTTTTCTTCCTTCTCTCTGAGGGAACCGGTGTTCGTCCAGACTGTTATGTCGTCTGCAAACATAGCGTGCCTGATGCCTTCGATCTTCTCTAGTTTTCGTGCTAGACCTATCACAGCTATATTGAAGAGGATAGGTGAGATGACTGATCCTTGGGGTGTTCCTTTGTTTGGCGCGTGAATTTTGTTCGATCGAAGGTCTCCCATGCTGATGGTGGCAGTTCTATCTGACAGGAAGGCTTTAACGTACCCGTGGATTCGGCGTCCGCAGTCCAGGTCGTCTAGGCCTCTAAGGATCGCTTCGTGACAGTTTTTGTGGAGTAATATCTGTGTGGTGTAGGGTTTATTATTGTGCTTCAGTGAGGGTACTGCTGGCGTCTATTCTTTTCTGTCGACCCGAGCTGCCCTAGAGCTTTCCTAAGATCCGTGACAGCTGAAAAAAAAAAAATAGGATGAAGCCTGATTTCGGTTAGCTACGCATTTTTTTGCTTCTACGTTTATTACAGTGTTTCGTAAACGAGAAAGAGAGTTTGACCACAAAGATGTCTTGACGCTTCTGCAACACATGCTTCAGCATGCTGGAGGCCAGAGTCACCCAAAATAGGGATCTAGGTGGCCCTGGAGAGGATCAAGATCATGTCGGCCACTAGAAGCCGCACTCGGCTACTGCGTAGGCAAGAAGAGCTGCTGTGGCGCCGACCAGCGGTCCATATTCCGCCCTCGAAGCGGAACCGGTGAACTTGAACGAGCGGTAAACCACCCGGGTTCCCAGGGGCTGCAGCTGGCGCAAGTTCCCCGCTATCCTGTACTTGCATCCATTGGTGAGGGTGTACAGGTTGTTCCTCAGCCTGGTCAACTGCAGACACACGCGAGCATGGAACACGGCAAACAGTTGAAGTCATGCCCAATTATGTATGGAATCATTCCATACCGTGTAAAGGACACCTGTATGTCTAACGCTTCGGAAAGGGTTCGATCCCCGGACCAGTAGATATTTTATTGCGAAAGCAATACTACGACAACCAAAGCGAGACTTCGTGTGGCCGCAGATACGCCGTGAAGAGGCGTAGCTGCGGTCTCCTCATAAAAATATCAGCCTGCCATGACATTTGAATTCACGATACCCCTATGCCACGGGCAGGAGCTGCCAATTCGGGTCGCTCCTTTCATATGGGAGGGCGATATCAGCCTGCCAGAACCGTTTGCATCCTCGTTACCCCTGCGACACGCAGGCACGTCCGTACGGCTTGGCTGAAGCGTGACTTTATATTTGGGCTGGTAGCTTGCGCTCTCGCGTAATACTCTTAAAGGATGCCCAATAATGTAGTACCTTACACTGATAGGGTAATAATGTAGCAGAAAAAAGAAGCTTCCGCCATTGCTTTCGCAATTCAACTAGGGTTAACCAGAGTTAAACCACAACTAATTTTTTTTCCTCAACTGCCACGCTTGTCTTAAAGCTGTACAGCGTTCCGCTGTGGCCGCACGGCTGAGGCGGGTTGAATGATAATGGGTTTATTGCTCCCGTAGTACACAGTTCAAGTCTGGGAATTGAGGAGGCAAATTAGAATTGGAGAATTGTGTGCATATCAAGCGCTCTATATTTTTTAAATCAATGAGCTCTGGCGCGGGCTGGTGAAGAGGGAAGATTTTGGATCCTGTAGTAACATTTAATAATTTAATAATAATCTTATATGGCTATGTCGACAGCTTCAGATCACCAGAATTTGTCATAACGATTACGTTCGAACGAAACTAGTTATAAGAAAAAGAATGGTTGCATTAGATAGAGGATGAAAACATCTCGCTGAGGAAAAATTTGCTGCACGTGGGTTAATTAAGTAGTTCATTAGAGCCAATAAAAACAATCTGATGTCAAAATAGCCAGGAAGGGTAATGTCAACGTCTAGATGGGGTCATGTGTTATGCAACCTCCGCTAACGGGGTCTCAACTCCAGGTCACATGACACATCTGACGTCAAGAGTAGTTATGTGGATGTCGGGATGTGACGTCATAGTGACATCACAAAACCAGAAGTGGACGTATTTTGACAGGAATGAGACGAATAAACGAGTAAAAGGGATCAGAAAGTATGTAGTGTCGTTTAATTCAAGGCAAAAGAAAGCAGTTCCGAGGGCCCTCCAGATTCTGCAATAGAGAAATGCGAAAGCCTGAGCATTGCTGCTCCACACGGTACATCGCGCTCCCCTTGAATGAACGCATGGTCCACGTCATCGCTAACAATAAGGCCTGATTACTCGCATCAGGCTCCATCACCACTGACACCTCCGAAATTGCAGAGGAGGGAGTCGTTGCGCTCGCTCTAGTCTCTACCCCTGGTACCAAAATTTCTCCGACTCAGAATCCGCACTATCCAATTTCTGCAATGGCCTGCTCTCCTGCACCGCGGCTCGGCTTCTACGCTCTTGGCACCCCACCCACTCTGTAACCTTCAGCAAGGCCCCCTCACAAGCAGGCCTCCCGGGTAACGAGGAGGTCGACTCCCTCACCCGATGTCTAACTTTCCGGGCAGGAGTCGGATCCCCCACGCCAGTCCAGGAGCATCTACTTACCTTCAGACATATCTTTACCTACTACCCAAATAGTCGGCGTGTTTACGCACCGTCGGCTCACTCCCTAACACTGCCCGAGGCTTCCGAGTGGCGCCGACTCCAGACGCGTACTACACTCTACCCCATTCTCCTTCATGCACCCTACCCCAATCAGCTCCTCTCCTCCTGTAAGATCTGCGGGAAATCGGGAGACTTTCTTCACGTCCTCACATCCCCTACTTTCTCGCATCCTCCATCCCCAACCACAGCGGAGTCATACTGGCAGACCCTCATGGCCAGCTCCACTGCTACAGAGCAGCGCTGGGTCATCACCGACGCTCTGTATCAGAACCATCTAGACTAGGGCTCCCCATTCTAGATGACTCCGCATAAATCGGATAGTCCTCTAAGGGTTGTCTTTTGCTCTGTAATGGCGGCCATTTAAGGGCTGCACAACATCATCTAGGTGGCGTTGCCTTTATTCCTTTCTTTACGGCGCTGCTCAGGCGTCCACAGAACAAGTGTGACCGATACTAATAATAATAACTGGTTGACAGAAAGGGAAATGCGCAGTATCTGTCACACTTGCTCTGTGGATGCCTGAACCGCGCCGTAAGGGAAGGGTGAGGGAGGGAGTGAAAGTGGAAAGAGATAAAGGGGAGCCGTAGTGGAGGGCTACGGAGTAATTTCGACCACCTGGGGATCTTTAACGTGCGCTGACATCGCACAGCACACGTACGCCACTTCGTTTCGCCTCCATCGAAACGCAGTCGCCGTGGTCGGGTTTGAACCCGGGAACTCCAGACAGTAGTCGGGCGTCTTACCACTGCACCACCCCGGCGGGGCGACCTGCGTTTTTCATTTCCTGTGAACTGGGGGATTCCTTCATGGCGGTTGAAGCAGGCGGACACGCGTCACTTCAGCTCCGCAAATTTTGACCGATTTCACCGGACCAACGCTTTTTCGCCACCGGATTTCATTCGGAACTGGAAGACATCAAGTGCTGGATCCCCTGGATGCCATATTTCAAGCGGTAGGAACATTTTTTCGGATCTTTACCGGACTTGAAAGTTCCAAAGCGGGCGCCAGCCCGCTAACCCTGACGGGACGCCCAGCACGACATCGGGAGAGAATGGGACGCTAGGCTTATTGACCACGGCGGCGCCTAGCACCGACTCTTCTTCAAAGGGAGACCATATGGCAGGGCCAAGCCAAGCCCCAAGTGCGTCGCCACAACCACCAAATGCCCTCCTTGACGAATTCCAAGGGATGGATGAAGACGACTTTGGAGACGCCGAGTCAGGAAGCGAAGACGGAATGCCGTCAGATTCCTCATCGGAGCGCGTCGGGTACAACAACGATGCCAGTTGGGAGCTTGTTCAATCCAAGCGCCAGAAAAAAAAACTTCAGAGACAAGGACAACGGAAAGGCACGGGAACCGGCCCGGACGCCCAACCTCATGATCGAAAATCACAGGGTAATGCGACCGGCTGCAACAAGACCGGAGAGGTGGAGCAGAGGAGGCCTAGGCGAAGACTGCCGCCACTCCCCAAAAATGACATCAAAATAATTTTTCGACCCAAGAAAGGACTCATGGTGAAATCACTCACCACACACCAAGTAGCGCGCGCCGTTATCATGGCGTGCGGCCAACAATGCAAGGACGAGGACATACTTGTAAGGCTTCGCACAGGATCAAATATCATTATCGTTAGCACCCCACATGAAGAAACGGCTCACCTGGTGCGGCGCATTACCCGCCTTAAGTTCGCCGGAAAGTCGTACGAGGTCAACGCTTACGTGGCAGCTCCGGAGGACGTCTTTCGCGGCGTAATTCACGGTGTTGACCCAGGTACGTCTCCCGAAGAGCTGAAAGCACACCTACGAGTCAGAACTCAAGGAGTAACCATTCTCCAGGCAAGGATGCTTGGAAAATCCAAGACCGCCGTGATCACGTTCGACGGCCCGATCTTGCCGAAATTCGTAATATACTACAGACGACATAACAGTCTGGACGAACACCGGTTCCCTCGGGGAGAAGGAAGGAAAACTACAGGAAGCGGCCTCCTGTGTACAGAAATATCTCGGAGAAAGAGGACTCGCATGCTCGACCGAGAAATCGGAACTGCTTCGAGTGTGGAGAGGCAAACAAAACCGGACCGTCCCAACCAGTGAGAGCCTGAAACTCAACATCTACCTGGAAGGAATGCCCATCCCTGAAAAGACAAAAATAAGAATATTAGGTATGTGGGTTCAATCGAACCAACGCAGTAGTCACACTTTTACCATGCTCAAAACTACAACGCTACAAGTGACACGCATGATCACCCGCATCACCAACAGGCGGCATGGCATGCGCGAAGAGGACACACTAAAACTAGTTAGAAACCTGGTAGTGAGCCGAATTATGTACAGCCTGCCCTACCACTGCCTCAACAAGAGTGAAATACAACAAGCTGATGCCCTGCTACGCAAAGCGTATAAGACGGCGCTCCGATTACCGCGCAACACGTCTACAGAAAAGCTCATGGCGCTTGGATTGCAAAACACATTCGAAGAACTACGCGAGGCGCAGCTTGAGTCGCAAAAACTCAGGCTGCTGCAGACAACGACTGGAAGAGCGCTTTTACAGAGACTCGGATACTGTGAGCAGATGCGAGAAATAGCGAGGACGGTAACGATCCCCGACGAACTTCGCAAGTCCCTCAAGGTAGCTCCAATCCCGAGAAACATGGACCCTAACCTCCACCAAGGTAGAAGAGAAGCAAGGGCCAATTTTATTCAAAAAACATACGCTCCTGAAGACACGACTGTGTATGCAGACGCGTCCTCGAGAGGAGGACAGAACAAAATTGCAGTGGCCACGGTGGTCAATTCGTCTCTACGCGAAGTGACCAGCGCCTCTATCCGACACTGCACAGCAGCAGAGGCCGAGGAAGTAGCCATTTCTCTAGCGGTGGCGGAGGGCTATAGAGCTGGGCGGTCGCTAACGATACTCACGGACTCTCAAACAGCCTGTCGAAATTTCATGAATGGTAGGATTGGTCGTCACGCGCTTCGTATACTCCTCGAAGCGAGCGACAGATTTAAAAACCACGAAGAAAACAAGACCAGACACAAAATTATATGGGTACCGGGGCACATGGGGGTGGCAGGGAACCAAGAGGCTGACAGGATAGCTCGAGCATACACTACTTTCCGAGCATCCGACGGGTCCGCGGAACTTTTGCCAGCACCCAAGGCATACTCGGCCATACTAGAAAACTATAGAGGAAGAAGAATGCGATATCCCCCACCGCACAGTTCTCTCACCAGAGAGGAAACTGTCATATGGAGACAATTACAGACGGGTTCATACCGAAACCTACACATACTAAACAAAATGCACCCTACCTTATACGCTGACAGATGTCCGTGGTGCTATGAAAAACCAACACTGTATCACATCACATGGGCATGTCAAAACATAGATGTGGTCCCCAAAATTCGAAACCCGAGTGCGGAGCAATGGGAGACTCTGCTGTCCAGCGACCGCTGCGAAGACCAGAAAGGTCTGGTACAGCGAGCCCAACGGGCGGCAGCAGCCAGCGGAGCCCTGGACTGAGGGCAACCGACCATTGTAAAAAGTGGACGAAGTCGACGGAGAAGACTCTTGTGGATACAACAAGCAGACATCTCTGAAGACGTCCAAAAACCGCCAAATAATATAGGACTAAATAAAGTTTTTCCTCCTCCTCCTCCTCCTCCTGTGAACTGATTATTATTATTATTTTTTTGTGCTGCAGCATGGAGACCACATGGTTGTTCTTGCGCACATTAAATAAAGACTGATTCATTGATTATTATTATTATTATTATTATTATTATTATTATTATTATTATTATTATTATTATTATTATTATTATTATTATTATTATTATTATTATTATTATTACCAGAAAATTCGGGGTCAAGCGCTAAAAGAGCAGCAACAACAACAATAAAAATTGGTAGTGCTTTAATGTAGTTCGACCGAGCAGGACGTGCGAAAGGTTTTGCGCACAGATATGGAAGCTAAAAGAGGCGGCGATGACGTTCAATCCACTGCGCAAGTGTATGCTGCAGGTGGGCGCTCGGAACGACCGACTGCTGCTATAGCTAGGCCATATATTAAAAATTTCCTCAGGCCTGCCAGGTCATCACGAATGCTCACCCACTCAGGGGGTTCTCTCCAGGCACGTACACTTCTCGAAACACTTTCAGTGAAGTAATGTGCTGCCTCGTGCATGTCAGGAAGGGGGTTTGCCCCCTCTACATTTTTTTGTTTTGCAGTAAGCGTTTTCACCACCGCCTTGGACACAACCAGCGCACCGTCGAACGCATCAAAGTTCACCGGCGTTCCATAATTGGTTTACAGGAAATGAAAGACACAGTATCTCGCTGACACAAAAGAACATCCGCATCTTGCTACACAATGTCGTCAACGGTGCAACTGCTATCAGAATTTCCTCAGTGCGCAGTAGTAACGCTCGGGCTTATGCTTTTGCTTATGTTTTACTAGCCCTCATTGCTGCTTTGCTTATGCTTTTCTCCAGTGCACATTCTGCAGTGCTGTTGGAGTTTATTTTTAATATCTTTATCTGCAACATCGCAAACGATATTAGCGACATGGTAGTTATTAGAAGCCTTATTTATAGAGTAGTAGTGGTATTCGAAGCAATGAACTCTGGCATGCTATATTAATTCTTATTGCATGTTTTGGGGGAATGCTACAAGGTGGATGCGGGATCGAATACCGGCCTCGGCGCCCGCTTTTCGATGGAGGCGAAAAGTAAGGCGCCCGTGTGCTGTGCGATGTCAGTGCACGTTAAAGAACCCAAGGTTGTCGAAATTTCTGGAGTCCTCCACTACGACGTCTCTCATAGCCTGAGTCGCTTTGGGACTTTAGACCCCAAAAACCAGCCAACCAATCCTACAAGGTGGAGTAGATTTGTAATAAGTGAACAGTTCCGAGAACACTGAAGAATCTGCACTGTAGAAAAGCGTAAGCCTGAGTGTTGCTGCATTTCCAACGAAATGCGTCAGTGGGGTTCCGAGAGGGACAGATACTGCGGCTTTCCTTTTAGACTGTAAACCAATTATAAACGCCGGTGAACTTTGATGCGTTTAACAGAACACGTTTTGTTCGACAAAGGGCACGCGATGTACTATGTGCAGCGGCAACGTTCAGGCTTTGGAGTTTCTCCCCTGCGAATTCTGCAGTTGCGTCGGAATTTTTCAGATTGAAGTTTGTTGGTTATCTCTCTTTACACACTTTCTAACCGATCAGTTTGTGCACGCAAACACGCATACAAATTTCCCACCACCGTAATTTAGGCCTACGTCACCGGAAGTCCAGTACCTCATGACATTTCCATTACCCCTCCCGGCTATTTCGACGTCTGACTGACTTAATTGGCTCTAATTAATTGCCTAATTAATACACAAGCACCGCATTGTTCTCCAGCGAGATTTGTTCATCCCATATCTAATGCAATCATTCTTTTTCTTAACACTCATTTCGTTCGAACGTAATTGCACGGACAAACTCGTGATGACAAGAACCTGCCGACGTACCCTCTTAATGCTTACGCATTTAATAACTCGTTGGCATTTGCCCAAGTGCAGTCATACGATTACAGAGGAACGCTATATACAGCTTTTACAACTTCACACTTGAAAACCCCGAACTAGCACGAGTTTGGCACCACCCTGTACTCTGCCATAAGAAACAGTTGCATACTCATTTTTATCTTAGACCACGTAATCACAGATGGAAGTTAATGGAGACGGCGACGTGCAATGCACCGCGCAAGAGAGTGTGCGGTACACGGGGCGATCAGCTGCGCAAATGGCTGCGACGTTCTGCACTCTCCTCAACACGAGAAATTCCAGGCTTCAAATCCGCTCTTTTGCGAGGATGTTTTTTTTTTTTTTTTTTTTTTTCAGTGTGAAAGCACAAGCGAATATACTCGCGTTAGACGATTTACGTAGGCTCCACACATCCGGAGAGAGGCTTTGGCACTAATAAAGGACTACAGTTTTTCGCCATCACCGGCACCTTATAGGAATATAGACACTATATCTTGTTTTCACTACATATTTATTAACAAATCTTCAGAGAAGATTGGAACGGAGGAGGCCCAGCTCCTCCCGGCGATGGTAATCTCGCTCGCGTGAGGCGCGTTGCCTAATCAAAATTTCACTTTCTAACGTGCTTCGAAGAGAAAATGAATACGGTAGGGTCTACCGTGTAGTATCGCTTATCCGGATACCTTCATCCGAGAAGAAACAGCTGCCACGCACTACCATGTTTGCCAGAATTAAGCGACCTGTCGGCAGCCACAGCAAGGTCGTTGACGCCAGCGGAGCTGCGTTCTTGCTACAGCGGGGCTGCTCGCTAACGTAACTCTGCATCGTCGCTCAGCTTCGAAGCAACTAAATCGCAAGCCGCAACTTGCTACCAGTATTTACTAACCATCTAAGGAAGGAGAGCGAGAAGCGAGGCTTACGTCATCAAGTTTACTCACGTAGACCGGGAGCAGGAAGTGAGCATGGCCCTTATTCAGAGTTTGCGTCGTTATCGCAAGTATCGCTATCTCCCTGACCCCGAGTCATACGATAGGTGGAAACGCCGGAACCGGAAGTGGTTACTACTTCTGGTTCCGGTGACACTTTGAAAACGATGCATGCTGGGAATACGGGCAGCGCCGACGCTGGCTCGCCTTCGACCTTGCCTCGGCAGTCGACATGATTGTTCGGTTACTTTTGGAAATGACAGAACAAACATTTTGACAACGTGGGATAGCGAAACAAAATGTTATACCTGTGCATTCAAGCAAAAGATATCAATGAAAAGCAGTGAAAGATTAGCGGAAATATAGGGACAAGTTCTAAGGCTAGCAGGGCAACGCTGAATAAATCATTTTCCCCTTAGAAGTTCAGTGTGTTTCTTACACGAAAGATGCAAGCGCCGCGAAAACCGATTTATCACGAACTCTGTCTTTTTCTGCAGCTGGCGGGAGCTAGTGCTCTAAGTGACGTAAATCGATTTTCTTTTGTTTCCGCGCTGACTTAAAACTATGTTAAACACCTACTACTTGCGCTCGGCAATTTCGCTCGCAAACAACGTAGAGCTTTCTGCTATATATCAGTTTGGAAAGGCAATGAAATATTGCGCACGGGTATACATGGCTGACTGGTGATCCAGGAATGAGCACTGGCTGAGGTCGGGGAGGCGAGTAGGTTATGATGCCCGCTTGTGCGCAAAGCGGAGCTGCAAACAAACAACTGCTTGCCTGTTGTTCACCGATAGCGACGGCGCTTTTGAAGACCACGACGAAAGCTTCGCTAGTGCACGGGGGAAAGCTAAGCGAGCCCAGGTAGATGTAGTAGTCCTGCGTTGTGTTGGGCAGCAGGTAGGCGAGGGGCATCATCACTTCGGATTTGTTGCCCCGGACGGTCATGTGCTCCGAGGCATTGACGAGTATGTCCAGGAACTGGTTGTTCTGCTCCCGTTTCTGTTTGCAAGATGTCGCGCCAATTCAATTCAATTTCAATTCAATTTTTATTCAACACCATGAAGATGTTAGGTGCGCCGACAAAAAGCCAGAAAAAGGCTTGACAGAGGTCGACGCACCCTTTCGATTCATTGGCTCCATTAGTTCATCATGGCAGATGCTGGGGACTTTAGCGACCCAAGTGGAGCAAAGAACTGTTCGCTCTGTGAACTCTCAGCTTCGATTCATCCAGATGATTCAACGCTAGAAATCTAACGATTATTCTGGCCTTTGTTAATAAAATCAGATTGCGTTGTGATGATGAATACCAGGGTAAAACTCGGCTGCTTGCCATTGTGACTATCCGTCGGAGATACTGGCAAAGAAAGAGGACTCATCTCTACCACAAAATCCATGCTCACCTCAAAGAGTATGGCTAAAACGGCCAGGCCTTGGCCTCGCCTGATGCATTCAGTCGGCGTGGGCTTTTCAGAGGAAACCAGGAGTTGGAGCTGCAAAAATATTCGCGAAAACAAAGCTGTATACATTATGTCGTCATGGCGCCTCTGGATTTGGCAAGCGCAACACGCATAAGTACGTAGGGGCTGAGTGGCGTCTATGGATAAGCCAGCACGGAGGAATAGTAGATATGGCGCTTGCCTGCATAGCGCGAATTCGCGAGCTCGTTCCCAGTCGCGGCGGTCACACTTGGAACGAAGTGAATTGAAATCCTCGTTCATCACGATGCACACGGTCTCCACCTGGTCGATATCTGCAACCTTGCAATACAACGCGCCAGGACCCAACGCGTTGATTTGAAACGTAAAACCCAATAATCGTGGAACTCCATAGCTAGCAGAAATCGAATTATCAGACTGTGTCTAAACTGCACTATGCTCATGGGATGCAGTTTAGTATGTGCAGCTGTTTTCCATCCGTCCATCCACCATAGAACTGGAAAAAAGGCAATTAGAGGAGAAAGATACGCCACCGCCTTTATGAGTTTCATGAGGAGCACTTCCCAGGCGATAGGTGTGAAAGAAAGTATAGAGTGTATATACCGCGTATATTGTTTTACGGGGGAGGGGGGGGGGGGGGGTCGAGAAAAACGTGGGGCCGACGTCTGTACTACAGCTGCTACTGATGCCCCACATGTACTACCACTCTGCATAGATAGCGTGCGTGTGCGCCACTGTGCGTAAATTTAATTATTTCAGTCGTACAATTACGCTTAATAAAGTTGGTATTATTAGTGATTGGAATTAGGGGCTGATGGAAACTAGTAAAGGGTTAATAGGTTTGTCATGCGAAAGGTATCCTGACAACTCCGTATGCGTTGCAAGCATCTTGTTAGCCCCGACAGATACGGGTATATTCCAACTCTCAACGCATTATCACAGCACCTTTCTTCTCATTCAATAATTTTGCCCTTCGGCATGGCTGCGCCTGGACCAATTGTGATATAGTGGGTTGTTGGCCGAGTCGGTCAGACATATCTTCAAGGTATACTGCGCTCACAAAAACAAGGACGAGAAAGGTACAAAACAACACAGGGGACAGGACACGCGCTAGCGTGTGTCCTTTTCCCCTGTGTGCGTCGTTCTTGTGCGCTAGCCGCTATATCAGAACCAACTAGCCCAATTAAGAGCACTGGCATGTACCAAGCTTGCGCCAAATCAATGCGGCCGAAGCTTTCTCTCGTGAAAATGACCTTACCTCGGCGGCGTAGTTGTGCTCGTCGATGGTATGCTCGGAGCCCCGCGGGCTTGTCTCGTTGCCGAAATGAAAGACTCCCTTAGACAGGTTGTAACGCGCGGGCAGTGGTCCCCCGTAAGTCTCCAGGTGGGCGTAGAGGGGTGTAATGTACACTGCGGACAGTGCAGCGGAATCAGGAACGAGAAACTCGCTCCCGCCCATGAAACAATGCGTTATGCAACTAGAAGGTGCAATAGAACGCTACTGTGCATTTTCCATAAATGTATCCTTTTATTCATTACTGTTTGTATGTCTGCACTAAGCTTAAATGGGTCCGTATATACCAGCTACTAACAAGCGAAACTGGACTTCTGGCAGTACCTTGAGCCATTTAGGTGAGGTAATCAGCATGTCCCAAGGTGAAAGCAAGGTGAACCGTTAAAGGTACTTGCGCTAACTCTAACACTCTTGAGTCAAAGAAGCATCAGCATGCTTAAGTGCGCGCCATCTCTATGATTTTAAGAACCGCGGTGGGAACCATCACAGCGACGCCTTTTTACACCTTACCGATCTGATACACCCCTTCTTGGATCACTGCCTTGTCATGGCGGATGGGCTTGCGAAACTCGATGAAGTCGTGAGCTCTGCTGTGTAGGGCCACCCAAGATAGACAGGTCACGGCAGAGAGGTCTGACAAAATGTGATTCACTGGAGAAGGTAATGGCAACCCACTCCAGTATTTCCTGCCAAGAAAACCCTATGGCCAGTCACAATACCATTAATGATATGGCGCCGGAAGATGAGCCCCTCAGGTTGGAAGGCGTCCCACATGTTACTGTGGATGAACAAAGGGCGATTCCTAGTAGCTCCAGGACGAATGAAGCGTCTGGGCTAAAGCCAAAAGGGCGCTCAGTTGTGCATGTGTCGGAAAGCGACCGGAAAGTCCGATGTTGCAAGAAGATATGTCACATAGCAACATGGAGTGTAAGATCTATGACGCAAGGTAAACTGGATGTCGTCAAGCGAGAAATGGACAGATTGAACATTGATATCTTGGGTATCAGCGAGCTCAAGTGGACCGGAATGGGAGAATTGAACTCCGGCGACCATTATGTCTTTTATTGTGGGCACGAATCCAAGGGCAGGAATGGGGTCGCTCTCATAGTAATCAGAAGAATGAGCAAAGCAAACCCCAAAAACGACCGAATGATTTCACTTCGGATCTAAGGTCACCCTTTCAACATAACAGTTATCCAAGTATATGCACCGACCACTACTGCTGAAGAAGCTGACGTTGAGAGATTTTATGCGGACCTACAATGCCGTTTAGACCGCACCCCATCATCAGACGTCGTTTTTCTCATAGGAGACTGGAATGCCAAGGTCGGGAGTGAAGAAATATCGGAATTACGGGCAAGTTCGGCCTTGGTGAGCCAAATGAAGCTGGGCAGAGGCTAGTAGAGTTTTGTCAAGAAAACAACCTGACCATAGCGAATACTCATTTTCAACAGCACAAGAGGCGCCTGTACACATGGACTTCACCGGACGGTCTGTACAGGAATCAGATCGATTATATTCTTTGTCGGCAGAGATGGAGAAGCGCTATACAAGCAGTAAAAACAAGGCCTGGGGCCGATTGTGGCACCGATCATAAGCTTCTTGTTGCCAAAATTAAGCTTCGATTGAGGACAACGCAGAAAACTAGAAGGCCTTTCAGGTATGATCTGGATCAAATTCCATTAGAATATGCTGTGGGAGTGAGGAATCGATTTCATGAATTAGATCTAGAAGATAGAGAGCCCGAAGAGATGTGGATTGATGTTCGTGATATAATACAAGAAGTTGCTACTAAGGTAGTTCCAAAGCAAAAGAAATGCAAGAAAGCAAACTGGTTATCTGAAGAGGCTTTGCAAATAGCTGAGGAAAGGAGGATGGCAAAAGTTATGGGGGAAAGAGAAAGATACAAGGTTCTCAATGCGGATTTTCAGAAAATAGCAAGGAGAGATAAGAATGCCTTCCTGAACATACAGTGCCAAGCAGTTCAGGACAACAGCCAATTAAGGAACACAAGAGCTCTGTATAAGACAATCAAAGACATCAAAGGAAGCTTCTGTGCTAAGCTGGGCGTGATAAAGAACAAGCGAGGCAAGAACCTCACTGAAGCCTCAGAGATAAAGAAGAGGTGGCAGGAATACACAGAAGAACTGTACAAGAAGGACCCTAATGTGCAAACCCAATATAAGACGGTTGTGATTACTGATCTCTAGCCGGGCATCCTGAAGAGTGAAGTTGAATGGGCCTTAGCCAGCCTTGCTAAGAACAAAGCTAGCGGAATTGATGGCATTCGAGCTGAGTTGCTTCAAAACCTCAACCATGACGCTGTTAACATTCTGCTTACATTATGTCAGAAGATTTGGACAACCCTGCAGTGGCCACAGGATTGGAGGAGGTCAGTTTACATCCCCATTCCAAAGAAAGGCAGTGCCAAAGATTGTTCCCACTACCGCACGATCGCGCTTATTTCACATGCTAGCAAGGTGATATTGAAAATCCTCCAAGGTAGGCTGCAGCAGTATGTGGATCGGGAGCTTCCGGACGTGCAAGCTGGGTTTCGCAAGGGCAGAGGAACTAGAGACCAAATTGCCAACCTTCGCTGGATCATGGAAAAAGCAAGAGAGTTCCAGAAACCCATCTACTTCTGCTTTATTGATTATGCGAAAGCGTTTGACTGCGTAGATCACAGCAGATTGTGGCAAGCTCTCGAAGAGATGGGAGTTCCAATTCACCTCATTTGTCTCCTTAGGAACCTGTATGAAGGGCAAGAGGCCACAGTCAGAACTGGGCATGGTCTTACTGATTGGTTTCCGATTGAGAAAGGAGTGAGGCAAGGCTGCCTACTGTCGCCCTGCCTATTTAACCTATATGCAGAGTGCATCATGAGGAAGGCCGGTCTGGACGAGTCTTCAGCTGGAGTGAAGATTGCTGGAAAACGTATCAACAACCTTAGATATGCGGATGATACCTCTTTAATGGCAGAAAGTGAAGTGGAACTCAAGAGACTTCTGATGCGCGTACAAGAAGAGAGTGAGAAGTTTGGGCTTAAACTGAACATTAAAAAGACGAAGATCATGGCGTCTTGCCCTATCAAGTCCTGGAGCATCAAGGAACAAAAGGGGTAGGCAGCGAACGCGATGGTTAGATGGCATCCTCGAGGCACTGAAGGTGAAGTTATGTGATGTTAGGAGGATAGTGAGAAACCGGAAAGCGTGGCGTGACATGGTCCATAGGGTCACGAAGAGTCGGATACGACTGAACGACAGAACTGATCTGATACAACCCAAGTATACGGCGTACTAAACGGACAACACCGATATTTTCAGATCACGCGGTCCTAACATGTACCGTTCTTTTTTTTTTCCAAGAGCAGCGTGCGTAAACCGGTTTGCTACACAGAAAACTAGCTGAAAACACATACACAGGGCGCAATCCACCGCTTTCTCAAGGTGTCAACTTGGCGTGCGATATGACAGCCGTGTGCATGCTGCTTTTATATTTTTCACTGATGGTTACCTGCCCCGTGCACAGCACAAACCCGTTCTTTCAACCACGGCCGGTCTTGAGGGGAAGCTGTGCAGTTACTTCCTTAGAGACCGGCCGTGTTTCAACCAACCCAGTTAGGCTTTCGCTTGGCAGAGAGCAAGGGAGGACAAGAGGCCCTCATGCGAAGAGTATATGCTGCTGTGAAAATAAAGAATTAAATTTTTAATTTGCCTACAGCTTTCCTGCAAGGAGGATAGAAGAATGTGAATATTCTCTTAAACTAATTCCCGCAACGACGCAAGGTCCGTTTGAACGTTTAGCACTCGCTGCGTCTCCTGTCCGATCCAAAGGGCGACGGAAAGTGTCGCTGACGCAGTGGGGAGCACGACGCTTGACTGCTTCTTTGACAAGTTGCGGATGACTGTAAATGTGCGTGCGTCCGACCAGAATATATATGTGTTCACTCACGTGCGTGTCCCCCGTTCTCGATGTTGAAGCGGAAGGGCACATTATACCCGAGAAAATTTATAGGCTCGAAGCTCTTGAAGCTGGTCTGCAGGAAGTTGATGTTGACCGGGGACTGGCCGGGGCCTCCGCACGCGCTCTCGAAGGCCGGCCAACCCGCCTCGCCTGCGCGACACCTCTCCCTGTTCTCCGGTGCACACAGCAGCTCGTTTCCGCACTGAGAGCTATTTCTTGCGACTCATTTAAAGCATGGTTGGAAAGCGCCATCGACGTAGCTGACCTACAAGACCCAAGAAGCAACGTTAAGAGAGTGCTGTCCAAATAGTGTCATAACCCAAGCAAATGTTTTTCTTTCTTGTCACCCTATTTTACCGGAAATTTTAAACTGCGTCTCTCCTTATGCTCTAATGTTTCCATCGACACATTTCACCAGCGACATCCTGATGGCGCAGATCAAAGCGACATAACAAACAATTATTAATGCTAGTGGCTCGGGTGCCTTTATAATTTAGCGCGCTGCTTACTCTAAGTATTTTCTCGCATTTTCAGAATAAATAAATAAGAAATGATAACCACCTCTTACCAAGTTGGTATATCGAACAGCTGAGTCATTCATAGAAATATAAAAGAATAGACCTGTTTCTGTTTCCGGTGATCTCGAAACTTGCTCGCACAGGTTTATGCTTGCTTCCGCAAGTGCTTCAAAATGAGGTAAATAACTCCTAGGTTACGCAAGGAAAAAAAAAAGTACACGGGTTCAAAGCTGCTGAACCGAGTGTGGAGCGAAAATATTGTCTGCGGGCGACCTAGCGTTGGATCGAACACAACCAGCGTTCCGTTGAACGCACCTAAGTTCACCGACGTTTTAGGTAATGGTGGTGGTGGTGGTGGTGGTAAAGGCTGTTATTGCATCTAAATATAGGGGACACTTAAAATCAGCCTTTAAGGTTATGACGCGATAGCGTAGGCTTTTAGCTCACACATAAAGCCCCGCTTTAACCAAGCTGTATGAACGTGCCTTAGTGGCTTATAGGGGTAACGGGAATGTCAGGGTCCTGGCAGGCTGATTCTGACATAACCGTCCCATGTGAAACGAGAGACCCAAGTTGGCAGCTCCTGCCACGGTGCCACTGTGCCACGCCGACGGCTTGGAAGCCTACTGTAGTGTAGCTTTCGCTACAAAAATTGCAGGGTTTTCCATGGATCAACCAAGTTAAAGGAGCAAGAGCTCGGTTTCGCAAGGTTCAACTTTTTAAAAGCGAAAGTTTTTACTACACCCCTCAGTAGCTTCGCCTTGTGCGTGTTTGACCTTGAACCGAGGTGAAACCAAGTGGCAGCTATGACGCCACTCAGGCGCCGAAAGCGATATAACAGTGAGCTCGCCTCTGCCTAGTCACGTGACAGCCATGACGTCACTCAGCTGTAGCTACGCTGGAGCCGTGGCGCTCGCTCTGTCTGATAGCCTCTGCTGCCTCTTAGCTGGCGCCAACGGACCGCAACAGCTCTCGACAGCTGAGGTTGCGAAAACAACAGCCCCAATCCGATCATCCAGTCGACGTCGCTCGCCGAGAGGCTGCCGCACACAGACCGAAAGGTGTGTCGGGCGAAACGTGCCGCCGCTTTCGCTTTGCTTACTTAGGGTTAGCAGGTTATACCATTGCCTATTTTTTTTTATTCTACTGGCCTAGACCTTTTCAACAATACATTCTGTGACGTTGCAGCAAAAAGTTTAAGTTTTAATCACAGATAATAATAATTAGCTAGAATAAGTCACAACTTACGATTAGCTTAGTGCAGTTATACTCGACCATATAATTCAATGACATACGATTTGACGCTGTAGCGTAAAGTTCAATTTCCATCACGATTAGGTAATGAAATATAGTTAAGACCTATAATTATTTCGGTGCATTTACACTACACGATAGCTTATGCTATCTAACGATATAACACTTCTGGCTTTTTATTGCCGACATAAGCTATCCAACGATATTCGTTTCTATACTTTACACTTGTGTTTCTATGGCTCGACTCGGGTTGACATTTAGACTCAGCTGGAGGTCGAACGGACGCAGTCCGTGATGGCTCGACTTCTGAATTGAGTACAGCGCTTTCGCAAAAAAAAAAAAAAAAAAAGCAACTATCGCAGCTTGGCTCGCTCACTCTTCGTGTTGCCGGAGTCCGCCGCCGTGGCGTTTCCGCACTGCGGTGTCTTGTAGGCCCACCTGGTGCCGTCGCAGTACTCGCCCCCTGCGAGCAGCCCGGAGGCATGGACATCACTTCTGAACGAAAACGTCATGTCCGGTTTGCTGAACGCGGAGCATTGAAAATTCGCAGAAGGCGAAAATTACGCTCAAGAACTGGGGGCAGTAAAGTTCGGTTAAAGCATTAGAGGAGCACTCAGTCAGCTCACCTTCGAACTGTGGTCATCCTATGTCGGTATGTTTCCGCTAATTCCTTGCAAGTCCTGAACTCCAAGACCATCGATTTTTATGCGTTGACAGACGAGTGAATAGTTTTAAGGCGAAAGCCTTCAATGGCTCATGCTGTCGTGGACAAAATGTATCCCGCTTTTGCGGCGGCTCTGATTGGTCGAGGCGGGATGGCGTCATAGAGGTCTCGACCAATCACAGAGCACCACCACAGTATGCGCGAATGCATGCCTTATATGACCAATGTCAATCAATGAACAATTAGCAATCAATGACTAATTGTTTAATTACTAATTTCTGACTAATTAAGTAATTGAGTAGTTCATTGATTAATGACTTATTAAGTAACTAACTAATTACTAATAATAAATAATTCCTAATTAGGGCCAGTTGCGCAGCAGAATGCTGCACTCAGGCTTTCGCCTTTCACTACTTTAGTCGCTAAAGTCCTTCGTAATTTTTTGAACGAGCTGAAACGGATCATATTTTTTAGTGTGCGAGCATTTCAAATGGTGGAGGCCATAATGTAAGAATATTTCGTACTTCTTACACCATAGTGGAGGCGAATATAGTCGCGACGGCTGCCAGGCGTCTCTGTAGGCCACGGAACCTGCGTTCTGTGATGGTGTTTTCTCTGTGTCCTACTCGTTTGCATATAAAAATAAAGCAAAGGCCTCGGAAAATAAAGCACGCTAAGCATTGTTTGCCGACATCGGACGACGGACGGCAGGTTACGAAGTCGACAGTGGAAATTTGAAATCTCGGCAAGAATGACTTCCCCGCAGAGTTTCTTTTTACTTCTCAGATCCGGCGAAGGGAAGACCAAAGGTCATCGCAGCTTTCTACTAGCTTCGTAAATTTGACCCGCGAATTTCTTGGAATTTGCAAAAGCTTCAAAGCTTCTCATTACAGATGAAAGAATGATAAAAAATGTACAGCAAAACTTTTTTTGTTGTTGTTTTTTAGCAAGCACCTGTGCTTTGCGTTTCCTGGATCTTAAGGCGCTCCTTAACGTTAAGCTCTTGGTCATAATTATCGTACATATAGGCATATCAGTGGCAGAACACGGTATATGGAAGCGTGACATTACAGGCCAATTAACCAAGAACTCCGATTTATAAACAGACACTAGACTAGACATTTTATTCACCAGATCCTATTATATCTACGGTATGTGTGCAGTCATCAGCTGTCTTTCGATTTGTTCGCTCTGCAACCGCATATACAATTTTCACTTCGTTTTACGATCTGTTAAGCCACTTAAATATCCCCCACCCCCTCCCCTTTGGGCGCCCGGCCACTCACATCCCAACGGCGACTGGGCGCGACCAGCGTAGCGGCGCAAAGGTAACGCGCCCTGGGCAGTCCCGAAGATAAATGCAAAGAGCAGCCAGGGAGCCATCAGCGCTGTGGAAGCCGGTGCGCCTCGTTTTCCTCTTCGGAGGTCGGCTATGAATGAAAAACAGAACTCTGCTACAACCACGACGTTCAGGAATAACGACGCGTAGGTGATCTGAAAACGTTAAAGGAAATACTTATTTCAAAAATCGGACTTTAAGCAACAATCTAGTTTTTCATGCTGCGAACTCGAATATCAGATTCATATTAGATAGAAAAAAGCATGAATAACCTTTTTTAGTATAAATACACAGCCGGTGCCACGGGGCTCACCACGGGTCTCGCCGCCGCCTATATGATTGGTCTAGACGTCGTGTGATGACAATCTGAGGACCGGGGAAACTGCTGATGTGGCTCCGGCGTTTCGCTGAATGCTGATCGCGCCTAAACGCGGCTTGGTTACAGTCATCATGGCACGCTATTAATGCGAAATCATTACTTCGCTATGTTGACAGATTTCGGTCCTCAGACCGCGTCCGCTGGCTGCGTCAGCAAAATAGTATCCGCAGCAGTTGTCATTGAGAAGTGGTAGAGGTTAATGAGTGGTGTCAATCGAGAGGGTGACGTAATGTTGTTGCCGAAAAAATAATTAGTCAAATAAGTTAATTAGGTAATTAAATACAGGCAAAAATGTAAAAGATTTCCGCAACAGTTGTAATTGAGAACTGGTAGAGGTTAATGAGTAGTGTCAATCGATAGAAAGTGACGTAATGTTGTATACAAACAATAATTATGCCAATAACTTAATAAACTAATTATTTAGAGGCAAAACAAGCAAAATCGTGTCCGCAGCAGTTGTGAGTAATTGAGAAGTGGTAGAGGTTAATGAGTGGTGTCAATCGATAGAGGGTGACGTAATGTTGTGTCCGGAAAAATAATTAGGCCAATAAGTTAATTAGGTAATTATAGGCAAAAATGTAAAAGTCAAGGCCAGTGGCTCATTAGCCAGTGGCTTGGCGCCACATTTGAATGCATCAAATACTAAAATAGTTAATTAAATCAGTCAAGGTGATGTCAAAAATGTGACATCACAACCTGAAGTCGAGCCAAAAAGGGCATAGGAAGGGATTGGCGCGCAATTTGAAAGTACCGAAGACTAAAATGGGTAAACAAGAAGTGAATTAATGTGACCTCAAGGATGTGGCATCACGCAACCGGAAGTAGAGCCGAAAAAGGGCATAGGAAGGGATTGGCGCGCAACTTGTAAGTACAAAAAAATAAAATGAGTAAATAAGAAGTGAATTCATGTGACGTAGAGGCCGTGACATCACGCAAGTGGAAGTAGAGAGAGAGAGAGAGCAGTCATCCAACCGATGGGGAGTGGCGCGTCCCCGAGCCAAATTGAATTGATGTAATCCAACAAGGACTGGTAGGCCTGGTCAGATAAGTTAGCTAGTAATTTGACTAATTTTGTCCCGACTCGGGCTGTGCCCTGTTTCATTTTCGCCAGGGCCGCCCGCAGATCGTAGAGCTGGAACGGCTGATCCAGCTCAGCGTTCTCTAAACCTGCATAAGAGGGCGCCAGCCTGCTGGAGTCCTGGGTAGTGCCCAAGTATTGGTCCCACAACTTGTTCGCTAGCTGACTTGTGTTGCCCTGAAAGCTGCGTATGGCACGTTGTAGATGTTTCTGGGTTTCTGTGTGTGTTTGCGTTGGGTCGATAAGAGCGCGAAAAAGCCGCTAGGTGTTCCTGCCGGACATCTGCCGCCCCGCCGTGTTGCAACGATCCACCCAGTTGGCATCTAACAGCTGGGCCGCATACTCGGCCTCTTGTTGGGTTAGCTGGAAAATTCGAGCCTTAAGTTTACGGTTACGATTTTGTCGGTGCCACCGGTCTACAAGGCAATCCCACGCTTCCCAGAGATGGAGGAGGTGGTTATCCACATCTGATACTGCCTTAGAAAGCTGAATTTTGGGTTCGGTGGAGCGAAGGCTAGAAAACAATTCTTGGAACCATGACTGGTAGCATTGCTCGAGTATGGATGTTGCTGTGTTGTAATTGTTCCTAAATTTGGACCAGCCTGTGAGTCGAGCCTGTGTTGTGGGTTTTGCTAAGGGTCTGGTCCGAATTGTAGCGTTTAGCATGCAGTGATCGCTATTGAGCGTTTCCTCAGTGCTGACCCAGTCAGCATACTGAAGGTTGCGGGTACAAGTTAAATCTGAACACTTACTCTGAGTCACGGAGTTACCTATACGTGTTGGGTGGACGGGGTCTGTGTTAAGAGTGAGGCCCAACGTAGACGCAAGCTCCACCAACTTGCGTCCCCATTTTTCATCACGGCGGGATCCCCAGACCCGACTGGGGGCGTTTAAATCACCCACAATCAATAGGAGGTCCCTGCCCGCAGCTTTTAGCGCACGGCTAAAAAGGTCCGAGAATGATACATTCGGCAATTTGGATATGCAAGACATTTAGAATGTTCAATGGTGGGCCCTGTTCGCGGCTGGAAGTCATCCTGCGCAAAATTTTTAAGAGAGCCCTCGATCTCTCCGTGAACACCTTCCACCAGCGTCTCCATGGGCATGGTGAATACATTCTGGAAGATCCGAGAGGCTCTTTGAACCACACAATACACACGTCTTTCTAAGACACTGTCGGGTCGCCGCCTCCTTGCCCGGCTACACATCTAACATACCACCTTTATGGAAGAGCGTGTACATACACGTCTTCCTTGCGAGTGGAGATGCGCCCTCCACGTACGCTCTCTTCCTAACATGACACGCGAAGACCACAATGGCCGGCGCCTTGCGCGGGCGGAAGCCCTGGGCCACCATTGGGTCGACACCCAGCATTTATTACATGGGCGCTTCCGCCCCCTCCTCCATGAGGTATGGTACATGGCCGCAGTGGTTCATCAGTCCAAAACTGTTAACGGCCTTACATTTCGCACCCGCGACATAACTCACGCGGAGAAGGTCGCCATTGCGCTAGCAGCTACCCACACTGATTCCAAAATAATTATCTCCGACTCGCGAGTGGCTTGTCGGAACGTCACGCAAGGCTGGGCTCCATACTTAGCTCACCGACTACTTCAAAACTGCACCTATACCGGGGAACCCGCTCACCGGAACATAGTATGGGCTCCTGCTCATATGGGTCGCGATGGGAATCAGGTAGCCGACGCCGCCGCCCGCGCGCTCTCTTTCTAGGCTTCCCATCTCGGCCCCCTACATCAGGATCTCGATTTCGAACCCGCGTATTCTTTTAAAGATATTGTTTTTTATTATCAATTTTGTCATAGCCTCTACCCTCGCCCGAGTAAAGGTCTATCTAAGACGCAGGAGTGGCTTCTACTCCGTCTCTATACCAACGCTCTGTTGTGCCCGGCAGCACTCAAATA
Source organism: Amblyomma maculatum (assembly GCF_055883805.1). Lineage (NCBI taxonomy): Eukaryota > Metazoa > Arthropoda > Arachnida > Ixodida > Ixodidae > Amblyomma > Amblyomma maculatum. Next base: position 218,255,913 of record NC_139346.1, on the reverse strand, counting down.
TTTTAATCCCTCCTTCACGGGCAGATGTCCGCACTGTGCGGAGAAGTATTCGGTCATCTACCACATGGTGTGGGCTTGCCCATCCAAATCATCTATTCCTCCTCACCGCAACCCCACCGGGAGGACTGGGAGGCGACTCTGTCCGGCTGCTATGACCTGCAGGCCCAAAAGGCCTGGTCGAGTGCGCCCGGGCCGCTGCCGACGCCACTAGGGCCCGTACTAAGGACCCCACCTAGTATTTAAGGACCGGATCTTCAAAGATCCGGCTCATGCATACCTCCAGCCCTTTTGAATCATTAAACGTTTTTCACCACCATTCCCGCCATGGAGAACCGTTCCCATTAATCGCGACCAGCGTGAAAGCTTGTCTCGGGGTTTGCCGATAATCCCCCACGTCCACGTACGCTGCATTGGCGTTTCGGCCGTACTTGGCATGTGCGGTGAGAGCCCTCTCCATACGTCGACCTTCGTGGTGCGTGGGATGCATATTCTTGGATGAGAATTTAAATAATAGAGCTGTCCTAATCTGTGTAGGTAACTGTGTTTTCGCGTCAATGTCAGGAAGTTGCTCGCACATGTGTAGTTTGTATAGGATGACCCTTTCCGCGTTCGTGCGAGTGAAGCGACCAAGCTAGAAGACAAGGTGCGCCTCGCGCAATTCCGGGAGCATGCTGTGAACCCCAAGGGCCAGCAACCTTTCCGTAGACGTGCTGTGCGGGAGCCCAAGGGCAGCTTTGTAGGCCTGCCGGATCAAGCCCTAGACCTTCATTCTCTCAGCGAATTGCAGTTGCAGGTACGAGAGGATATACACAATCCTGCTCAATACAAAAGCCTGGACTAATCGACCGAGATTTTTTGCCTTTCATGCCTTTTCGTTTGCGGGCGATCCTTCTGATGAGCCGTACAGTCTGATTGACGGTGGCCATGAGTCTGTTGATTGTTTTGGTGTTTTTACGTTTACTTTGTATGTACATGCCCAGTATGCGTACGGTTTGGGCCTCCATTTCCTTTCACACATACATTCAGCGGGGTCGGCGGGGTCTGGTTCGCATTTCTTCTGCGCAGCTTGTTTTGGTTTCGGGTGCTAGCATTCAAGTCCCGCTCCCGACACGTAGGATTTTCCGCTAAGGGGCCATCGTGAGCGGATTCCTGCAACGACAGCACCTTCTAACGGTACATTCTGTTCCTACCCTTTATCTTCTATGACCACTTATCTGCTCGGCAAGAGACATAACCGCCCAAGGAAGACAAGGAAGCTGCTTATTCTGGACGACATGCGGCCCTCTAAGCGATTATATTGAACTAAGAGGCTCAGCCGCCCAGCTAAGCCTAACCCAACTTCGATTTCTCGCCGACAATGACGGCGACACCGGCCGTTACCATGGGAATAACGGTTGAAGGTCGCACCATACCCGCAGAAGAGCTCGGGTCTGGCAACTGGACGCCAGTTATATATAAAACCTACGCCTCAAAACCAGTCATCTCAACGACCCTACCTCACCACTCCGACGATGCTACCAGTGAGGCACATAACCTGAACGCTTGGCAAGCGTTCTATGGTGATGCAACCACAACTGGCAGCAGCAAGACGCGGGCCCACCTTCCGCCTGCGACCAAGAAGGCCCGTATCAAAGCGCAACGCAGCAAACAGCAGCCACCACTCCACCACAGCCACCACTCCTTACCGAATACTTTAACGAGTTCTGGCAACGGGGATCCGTCTCGCCGCAATGGGAAGAGGCCAAAGTTGTCTTCATACCGAAACCTGGGAAACATCTGCTTATTTCAAACCTTAGGCCCATCTCTTTCATCTCTTCGGTCGGCAAAAAGGAGCATGTAATCCAGACCAGAATTTTTCAACACCTAGAAGGCGAAAATCTCATGCCCATCTCCATGTTTGGATTTCGTCCTGGCATTTCTACACAAGATGTCTTCTTACAGCTAAAACATCACATTTTCGACTGTCAAACCTATTACACCAAAGCCATGTGTGGATCTTGCAAAAGTATTTGATCGGTTATGTTACATATTCAGCAATCCTTCATAACCTTAAAACCCTGGGAGTCGGCGTCAGGTAGTGATACTAAACCATCTCCAAGATACCAACTGTGGTCAAAATACGTACCGATACATATGACAACTTCTCACGGGTTGGCAGGCCTATATTCGAATTCAAGACACGGAACATGGACCCTCTACCATCAAATTCCCGAGTACACCACATGGCGCAGTGTTCTCTCATCTCATCTTCAAACTTGCAATGAAAGACCCTTCCGCAAATTATAAGCTCTATGCCTGGCATCCGATATGCCATATATGCGGATGATATCTCTATCTGGGCAACGGAAGGTAATCTTGGACACATGAAAACATGCCTACAACAGGCAGCGGAGGTGGTGGACGCTTACGCTGCATACTGTGGTCTGCAATGTCCCCCCCCCCCAAATCAGAATTTGTCTACATCTGTCCCTCCCCTCGGGAAGACACATCAATTCACCTTACACTCCCTTCGGGTCCGATTAGAGAGGCCAAGGAGATCCGCATCCATGGTTTCTTTATTCACCAACAATGCAGACCGCACACAAAACTAACGAAACTTCGCTTGTATGGCGACCAGGTGGGCCGTATGGTTCGCCGGGTCTCCAATAAGCGTGGGGGGTTAAGAAGTAAAGATGCCTTGTGGCTGGCACATGCATGCCTTACGAGTAGAATTCTCTACTCAACCCCCTACGTTCACATGCGCAAACATAACGAGAACCAACTCGAGGTTATACATCGCAAAGTTATCAAACGGGCTCTCGACCTCCCCACTGCCACATCCAACCAGCATTTGTTGGACCTTGGGATAGTCAACACCTATCGGGAACTCCGAGAGGCGCATCTTTTAAGCCAATACACGCGCCTATCACAAATGCCACCCGGTCGCCGCATTCTTGACCGACTACACATCCAATGCACCACCATCTTTGAGGAACCGGTACGAGCGCCAGAACCCTGGAGACGCAAACTAAGGGTCGGACCCATTCCCTGCAACATGTCACACTCTCATCATAATGGCAGTCGCCAGGCGCGTGCGGAAGCACTGGAGCGGCATTATCGTAGACAACCTGTATACTACTTGGACATTTCCGGTCCCTACCGAGGGAGGTGGTTCACCGCAGCAGTGGTGCACAACACCACACAGTGGCGAGACTCACGTTCCAGGCCCACAACACAACATACGCGGAGGAAATCGCGATTGCGCTCGCCCTCTCCCTCCCACAAGTAAAACACATCATTACCGACTCTAAAGGGGCCTGTCGGAATTATGAGCTGGGTTGGATACCTCCTCTAGCCAAGCGCATCATACAAAATTGCTGTCCCTCAAAATTGTAATCTCATCTGGGCTCGCGGCCATCAGGGACCCCTGGGCCATGAGTTAACCAATCAGGCGGCACGCGCTCTCTCTCCCCGAGCACTCAAACTTGTTCGGGAAGTCTACTCCGAGCCCACCCAATGTCTTATTACATTCAAAGAAATTACTACATATTGTAAGGACAGCCACCGCCGCTTTCCAAAACCTTGTAAAGGTCTCCGGAGAGCGGACGAAAGGCTCCTTCTCAAAATGTCTACAAACACAATGCTGTGCCCGGCAGTCTTGAAGCACTTCAATACAGACTTTGATGGAGGCTGCAGCCTGTGTGGAGTGGCCTTCTCGGACGTTTTTCACAAGGTCTGGTCCTGTTCATGCAATCCCCACCGTTCCAAATTCTTCATTACTCACCCTTCTAGGGAGGCCTGGGAGGCGGCGCTGCTCAGTTGCCATGACCTACAGTCCCAGCGGACCCTGCTGGCCAGGGCTCGAGTGGCGTTAGACACCATTGGGGCTCCGGAATAGGAGCTCCACCTAGATTTGTGAGGGCCTGGGCCAATAGGGCCTCAGTCCAAACACATCCTTGTGCAAATAGTAAATAAATGTTTGTCACCATTACCAGTTTTTATAATTACATCCGAAACTTCCTCAGCCAGCTCACAACCACACTTACCTTTGGCGACCACTGCCTTACAGAGTTCACGCTAGGGGCACGAGGTACGCTCCAGGGCGCCATCCTCTCCCCTATACTCATCAACATAGCACTTCCTCACCTACCCAAAAATTCGCTCAAACCCCCATTTCAGCCTCTACGCCGACGACATCCCTGTCTAGGCTAACCGCGGCAGTGATGCCAAAATAGAGGGACCCCTACAATTGGCACTAACAACCATCGACACATATGTATGGGAACGTGGCCTAACTTGTTTCCCTTCAAAATCAGAACTCTTTCTCTACCGCCCCAAACAATACGATTCAGGCAGTCCGCTTATTTCTCTCAATCTAGATACCCATCCCATCCCACTACTATATCCGAAATCCATGTGCTGGTTCTAGTTCATTCCCATGGTGCTCACGGAGAAGTCATAAAGACTCCTCTAGGGTGACTAGCCACCCTAACTCCTCCATACACAAAGTCAAGAGACCACCCGACTGATTCGTCGCACAGCACACCGCCGGATTGGCTTACGCGAGCGAAATACACTTCGCCTCACCCAGGATTAAGTTATAAGCCGTGCCACTTATGCCCTCCCATACTTCACCCTCAAACAAAACGAGAGAGACCGGGTGAACGCACTCCTACGCAGTTGCACGAAAACGGCTCTACGACTTTCCCCAGCACATCTAATGCCCGACTCCTCAAACTCGGTACAAATTAACGGCACAAATATCCCGCCAATCCAACTCGGCGGCTGGCCGAACTTTATTATCCCAATTAAACCTAAGCCCAGTTATAAACTCCATTGATGGTGTCCCCCTTTCTCCTAACCTCTGCTCTAACCTCATCCTTCATCCCATCCCTAAAACATGCATCCTGAGTGAGACCAGGGCCGCAGAATAACCCCCACGCCCTTCACAGACAATATAGCGAGGACTAAGAGGTAGTCTACGTGGACGCAGCGGAATATATGCCAGGCTCCCGTATAGTCCTGACAGTAGCCGACAATCAAGCAAAGCTGCTTGCTTCCAGCCCTATTATCACCAATTCTACCTCAGAGGCAGAGGAGGCCGTCATCGCGCTTGCTCTCATCTCTACATCTGCCACACAATTATCTGACTCCAAATCTGCGATTATAAATTATGCCAACAGCTATATATCCAGCACAGCTGCTCGCCTATTACGCTTCTGGCAGCTCCGGTGCCCCATAAGCCTCATCTGGACGCCAGCACATGCCGGCCTCCCTGCCAATGCGGAGGTTAATTCCCTAGCCCGAGGTCTTACATTCATCATCGAACGTGGCAGTCTTACTGAGAATCTCTTATGAAGAGCACTTCAAATCAAGACCAACAGAAGATCATTTCCATGCTCTCCAAGGACTTTCTTTTGCCTTATAAAGGTGTCTCCCATGTAGTAAGGGAGCACCCAAGTGCTACGCAGGGGGATTTGCCCACTATTTGTTCCAATGGCAATAAATGTTTCTACCACCAACACACGACGCGTAAGTTTCGATTATGTCGACTACCTGCTACAGCGTATCCTCAATTTGACCGTCATTCCCCGTGGTTACCCATAGGGTGATGTCCGCGTAAAAAGTAAGTGTGCTGCAGTCCCCGCAGGCAGTGAGCTTGGGGGGAAGTGTAATGAGTGCAAGATTAAAAACGAAAGGAGAGAGCTTCTAGCCTTTGGGCGTGCCTCGGCTTCCCAGAGGAGAGGTGCGATGAACGCTACGCGCTTTCCCAAGAGAAGGGTGGCCCCCCGAGTTTGACAGCCGCTGGTGCCAAACGAAGCGCTGCAGCCCGGGGCGCCGCCAGCATTGTACCGTCCAAACACACTTGCCGGAGAAAGTGTGACAAATATTGTGCCTTTCATTTCTTGTAAACCAATTATAATTATACGTAGCACTGCAACGAACGCCGATAAGACGCAAACGTTGAGAAGCAAATGATAGGAGAGGAAGGGTACGGTTTCGCCATTCTCCTCTGAAGAGACACCGCGGAGGAGTCGGCGGTGGCCCTGGCACTCCAGCTGTGAACCGTGTGACGTCACTCCCTCCTGGCGCATGCGCAGCTGGCATAACGGCCGCACCTCTGAGTCACTCGCGCAGTGGAGGAGTCGGCGATGACTCTCCAACTGCGCTCCGTGTGACGTCACTCGCTCCTCGCGCATGCGCAGTTGAGATTCTCTGGGGCTCCGCGAAATAGCTCAGACCTAGCGTAGTGCTGCTTTCGCAACAAAAAGGCCCAAGGCGTGTTGCGCCCAATTGCATGCTGCGAGTGTCCAGCGTCGTACGCTGGGCAGATTAAGAGTTTTATGGAAAAGATGAAAGTGTACAAAACTGCTGTCAGATAAATGAACAGCTCGCGAAGCGTGATTGCAGAGTTCTGCAATGTATGTGAGACAGTGACGGATCTATATTGTGCTGGAAACCAAGTCAAACCCCCGCAGAATGCTGCTTGAGTCATGGGACACTCAGCAGACGTAGGGAAACCTTTCCTCTTCGTAGGCTTACGGAATAAGTTTAGTGAATAGATGGCTGACGCACGTTAAAAGCCAAGCTGCAGCTGCACTTATACCTTCATGATAAACACGTATTTTGAAATGTGTTTGCATACGAGAGCCTCGTAGGCTTCGATTCTCACTTAATTTTCATTCCAAAACAAGAGAGAACTGTTAAATTATTTTGTATGAATCAGGTAACTATAATTCCTTGACGAGACAGCACCAACTGCAGAATTCCAAGTCCACATAACTTCGATGGTTGCTTGCTCGGACGCATCGAGTCAAACCTCGCTAAGCGTGCTCCAAACATGAATGCGTCCATTCTCAGCTGAACGGTACATGTCTGATCTAACAAAGCTCCCGCAGGTGTTCCACGAACATGTCAGGCACACGCCGTGTTGGGGAGGATCTCGCAAAGCCGCACCAACTGGCAACATAACAGCGGACTCTTCCTAATCACCTCATCGTACGCAAATCATCAGCGCATGCGGCTGATGAGCTGTGCGCTGTTTAGCACAGACACCCTATAGCGTATCTCCTAGCGCACTAAAGCGAGACACGCAAGTAAACCCACGCGCCGATGCTGTCTGCCCATCCTATCGTAAGACTGCAAGTCGTGAACTGATCGCGAACAAAGCTTAACGCAACGACCCACATACAGATGAAACTTGAACTCTGTCAGAAAGAAATGCAAGCCCTTACCTCCATTTTCCCCTTTTAGTAAACGCGGTTTCGATGGGGACTGGCATGACGTTTTTAGCGAGAGAATCTAAGGAACCGCTTCATGGTTCAGCCATGCCTTTTTGACAATACCCTACATAGAAATAACATTAGGAACAAGCTTTGCACGCAGTCAGAGTAAGGAAAATGCTTCGAGCAAATTAATTTCCCTTTGGGCGACTTGAATTTATCTTTTTTTCTTAGCAGCGTTCCATTGTGCTGCGACCTTTCGAGCACGGGTGATCGTGGATCCGAATGCATGCAGAGCAGAGTTGAATCGGGTACGTAAGAATAAGTTGACAAGTTCTGTATATCCACAACGCACGCAAAACGAAGAACAGCGCACAAAAAAGCTCTCTCTCTCTCTCGGGTGGCTCTTAATGCCTTCGGCTCCTCCGAGTGACGTCACTTCGGATGGCATGATTGGATGAGCGAGGTTTCTCCCTACGCTCTCCTCCTCTGCAGCGCTCGCGACGGGCGCAGTAGATTTGAATAATTTCGGCCACAGTAATTTCGACCACCCCAGGTGGTCGAAATTACTCCGTAGCCCTTCACTACGGCCCCTCTTTCTCTTTCCACCTTCCACCTTCCACCTTCACTACCACTTTCCTCCATTCCCTTACGGCGCGGTTGAGGTGTCCACAGAAAACAAGTGAAACAGTTACCGCGCCTTTCCCTTCCTATAAATCAATCAATCAATCAGATTTGAATAACGCGTTTTCAGTCTATGATTTCGCCAGCGTTATATGCGTTAAACAAATAGCTTTACAGGCTTGATCAAGAAATATATACTTCAAAATACAGAGTATTGACATATTTGAAAACCACTTCAATATCCCTTTAGAGAGGGCACATAGTGTTCTTGGCTTAGAGTTTTTACATCATAATTCTACGTCATAAAGAGCAGTAGCAGTGCCTAATGATGTGGTGTTCCACTGGCACCATGGAACTGTATAAGTCAGGTTATAGACCGCTCCCTCTTCTTCCCCTCAGTCCCTTATGGCACAGGTCTTTAGGACAGATGATGAAGATAGACCTCCGGCGCCGATGATTCTACGGTGCCGGCATTGTTGCCATTCACAACGAAAAATAATTTGCCGGCGATTACGTTACTTCCTAATGCGAAATTTGAGCGCAACTCATCAGCTGTTTCACCTTCTCGATAGATTGAGGCAACGATTTAAGACATGTTTAATTTTTCACACATATTCCTTCAAGAAACACTTCACTAACAGTTCTTTACTGAGCTTTGTGGTCGTCCGAAGCCTTCCATTACAGCACCTCTTTCGCAGAGATCCTGTCTGAGCTCCGTGCTCGCAACTCTGATCTCCCAATCGTTGCTGCGCGCCGTATGGGCAAGACACAGCACTTCGTTGTCACGTTCGCCAACACCTAGTTGCCCCGATACATGCGGTGCTTGGGCTTTACCTTCGAGGTCTTCACTTGAAGTCGCGCTCGGAGGCGTGCTTCAACTGTCGAAATTGGGTCGCAGAGCAGACATGTGCGTTCAACTACGAATACCTACTTGCGCACCGCTGCGGCGTAGCCCACGAGTCCCCGTCAAGCCATGTGCATCGTATGCAAAGGCTCACATCCCACCGACAACAGAAGCTGCAAATACCGCTTAGTGCCCGTCCGCCGATCCAAATCGTCGCAGTCCCCTACGGACACTGCCACCGACCCTGGTACTTTACCAAGCGGCCCCAGTATTGTCCCCGAGACCGCGTCCACCAACTACCCCCAAGGGATGACTCCTTCCCGCCACTGCAAAGCAGTCCTCCAACTGTCACAAGCCAACCACCCAAGACTCAGGAACCAATAGAGGACTCTTTTCCTCCGCTACGGGCACGCAGTGGCATCAGAGATGAAAGCAGATCGGCATCTCGGAGAGGCGGACCAAGTCTAATTCTGGAGAAAAAAGACCTGCAAAGAATTTGGCATGGAAGACGCCGCTAACTGAAGACAAGCAACGCCGAGCACCGAACCCCCAGATAAGGGAGCTGGCAGAGTTAGTCCGACAACTGCAACAGCAGTTACCTCAGTCAAACGCAGAAATCCAAGAATTAGAAACTGCAAATACCCAATCGAAAAATAACCAGTCGACTGTGGCTTGCTCTCGCGTTGAGGTCACCCGAAATAAGGACATTGAAGTAGACCAAAACCATCGCAACAAGCGAAAGGCACTTCTTACCCCTCGGTCAAATTCGTACCACTTAGGCAATAATTACGAATAGAGGTTTGCGAACCAACGACTCGCCAAAGTGGAGGAAACTATCCAGAAATTAATACCACAACTTAACAAAGTTACCGACGCGATGGTAGATTTGCCAACTACATTTGAAACCCTCCCTGTCTAAACTCGACGAGCTGACAGGTAGGGTTGACGCACTAGCGTCCACTATCAACCCCTGACCTCTGCAAAGCTAAACGTAGGCTTTTTGCCTCCCACCCACACTGCATTCTCCCGCCCACCCGACGACGTTTCGGCGCATGCGTCCATCAGCAGCATTCTCAAACCCAGCATATTGCAACCCGTGCGAGCTCCGGCTCTGGAATATGCCGTTTTGGCCCAAACAAATAGACCGGTAGTCATAGTACTTCAAGATACGAATACAGTAGTAAAGCCTGCAGGATATACAACATACAATGAGAAAGTGTCGGCTGAGCGCCGGCCGCTCATAGCTACATTAGTACACCACAATTTGACTGCAAACCAACTAGATTTGGAAACGTCGGAGGTTTCTCATACCTTTACGCAAATCTTACCGAACAAACGCGCACGATCCCCCCTATACATTCTCAACATATACAATCCACCTAAAGGTAACAGCACGAAAATAGGAGCCCTCTTCCGTAAGGCGCATGTAGCCGCGAAAAAATGGAATGTCGCTGACTGTCGGATACTTTAATGCGCCGCATGCAGAATGGGGCTGCTCAACTAATAGTATAAAGGAAACTAAATTATGGGAGATGGCTCAAGCGCTAGCGCATACCTTACTCTTCGACCCTTATAAACCCACGCACATTGGTAACAGTGTAACCAGGGATACGTGTCCTGACCTCACCTTTGCTAGAAATATTCCCGATGCGAGATAAAAAAATCTCAACACTAGCATAGGAACGGAACACTATGGTCTATGTCCCACTTTCCGATCCACTCATTGCAAAATGCTACGCCGGGAAGTGAAGCACATGAACTGGGACGCCTTCAGATATGTCCGCTCGCAAAGAACGGCGGATGGTATTGTCACATAGTGGTGACAAGGCCGTAGACACCAAAAGGAGACACAAGCTTGATGGTACTGAAATTAACTTATATTGGGCTGACTTTCGCCTTCAGAAGAACTAAGCAACTCGGCGGCGGCGATAGCAACAAACGTGCTCGTCGATCGTCGAACAAAGAATGCCCGTCACACTCGCCAACGCTCAATTTAAAGGCTGCTCGGAACAATCTAGATAACGTCGCAAACAGCTACCAGCACAAGCTGGAACATTGTAGAAAGACACACGAGTGGCCGGAATCTTCGGGACGGATCTCGGTGCATCTTGCGCTACAACGAAACTGATAAAGGTGTGACTCGCGACATCGAGCATTAACAAACAAAGAATACAGAACTGATACGCGATCCAGAATCGGAGTGATAATGCCTTAAGGCAGCGGCTGTTAAAAAAAAAAAAAACAAATACAGTTTTGAAGGTTTCGCGGCAGTATAGTAGATTTAGGACAATGGGCGCTTCTGTTACAAGACGCCGCAAACACTTCGAAACCTGTGACACAGGAGAAAAGCGGTCCCAGCCCAGACGCTAAGCTAGTACACATGATGAAAGCACAAATGAGTATACACGCTCGATGGCGTAAACATAAGCATAACCGAGGCTCAAAAATTCGAATAACCCGGCTTGAACAGGAAATCGAAGCTTACACTTGGGAATTAAGCCGAGAATAGCGGCACCAAACTTGCGACCGGTTTTAACGGGCAACTGGGCAACAAGAACACGCGGTTTTTGCTAATTAGGCATTTACTCGATCCTACGGAAACTAAGGCTGAATCGCACAAGAACCTACATAGGATCGCGCAAGCTTTCAAGTGCACCGACAAAGTGCTCATGAAAACATTAAAAGATCAGCACGCTAACACCTCCCAGGTTATACCCACGCCAAATGGGTACTCCGGATTGGATAATCCTCAAATGGATATCGTTTTTACCGTAGTAGAGGTCAGAGCTGCTGTTAACCAAATTAACATCACCTCGGCACTCGGGGAAGATCGCATCACCAACAAGATTTTGAGAAACTTAGAGGACAAGTTAGTAGAGACCCTTACGGATCTCTTCAATAGTTACTGGACAGAAGGCTGCGTCCCTGACAAATGGAAGCACGCTAAAATTATTTTCATACTTAAACCGGACAAAAGACTCGAGTTGGGATACCTCCACCCAATCTCGCTAACTTCATGTCTCGGGAAGGTAATGGAACACGTTGTCTTAAACAGGGTCCTCTTGCACACCGACGCGGAAGACAAATTTCCCTGTTCATGATAGGGTTTAGAGCAGGTCTTTCGACTCAGGATATCTGGCAAATCCAACATATTCTAGATCCAAATCGCGTAAGAGCCGCGCGAACCATCCTGGGACTTGATGTGAGTAAGGCCCCTGACAATGTATCATATGTTTCCATCCTCACTGAACTCTCAGTGATGAACGTAGGCAAACGGACGTATACGACTACATCGCTACATTTCTGAACAAGCGTACGGCTACGCTCCATTTAGGGGACAAAACTAGCGACAAAATTATTGCCACAAGGCGCCGTACTTTCTCCTTTTCTTTTCAGCAGCACTAAGAGCGGCCTCCCGCGCCTGTTAGATGCTGTCCAACATATACATAATTTTATATATGCCGACGATGTCACGATTGATGGAGAAATTAGAGTCATTAAAGCAAGCTATCGACACGGTACCGTGTTTCGTGCAGCGGAACGGCCTTACGTGTTCACTGGTCAAATCGGAACTGTTAGCTATAAGGAACAAACAAGCCTCAAAGACAGAACCCGATTTTCGAGAACCAGTTCAGTTATATATTGACAGCCACACAATACCCTCAGTAGCCACGATCAGGGTCCTCGGCATGTTGATTCGAAATAATACACAGAACACAGAAGCAATACGCCGGCTACGTGTCACGGCGCACCAGATAGGTGGGATGGTGAGACGCATTGCCACCCGCCGCAGGGGCATAAAAGAGGCGACCTGTGCAGGGTCATGGATGCTTTCATGATAAGTAAAATCACGTACGCCTGCCTGTATTACTATCTGCGTCGCAGAGACGAAGAGGCTCTTAATAGCATAATTTGAACCGCATACAAAGCGGCCCTTGGCCTTTCGGTATACGCTAAGTCAGATAGACTGCTGTGTTGAGAATTTTTAACACGCTACCTGAAATGATTGAAGCGCATAAGAAAGCCCAAGTGACCCGCTTCTCACGCAGCGCTGCGGGGCGCGCAATCCTCGAGAAGCTACATTTATCGGCTGACATTACTAGTAGACATGTTCAGCCAAAAATATGCTACCAGGCAGATACGACGCCTGAACGAAGTCAAGGGCGCTGACCCTTGAAAAACAGTACAATAACGAACCACAAGCAGTGTACGTGGATGCAGCTCAGCACATCAAAGACGGAACATACGTGACATGCATGGCCCCTCCAAAGTCAGCCTTCATTACCGCAATAACCTTTCATGCTAGCTCTATACGTGAAGCAGAGGAAGTAGCTATCACACTGGATATCGCGGATCCCCGCACCTGTGTCTGTGTTTATTTTTCGTTTGTGTTTCGTCTCGTTCCCAGCGCTGTTATTTAGATACACCAAAACTACTCTAAGCGACTCAAAGAGCGCCGTTCGAAATTTCGCCAAAAAATTCTGTAAGCGCACTCGCAACGCGAATTCTGCGCAACCAATCTCTCAATCACAACATCAATCTCTTATGGGTTCCGGCTCACGCGGGTGATTACGGAAACGAAGGGGGCGACCTTCTAACCACAGGCTTAACCAACCGGGGGACGGAAGACCTATCGGGAACGGACGCGCCCGCCGAGGCGCCGCGCTCGCATACGCGGCGATGACAAACTTTTATCGCGAGCTAAGATGCACGTACCCCGCCCCTCACCTCGACCTGGACCGAGCGTGAGCCACGATTCTCAGACGCCTTCAAACAAAAGGCCATTCTTAGCCCCTACCGACTATATTTTATTACAAACGGTGATTACAAACCTGCTTGCAAGCATGTAGTGGCGGAACGAACTTCCCCAAAGACCATATATACTATGGCAATGCGCCAGCAATCCCCTTCCAACGACACTCTTCCCAGCTCCATCGGCGGAGGAATGAGACAAGCTGTTGGCCAGTTCATGAAAAACAACCCAACCACGCCCAATCACGCGAGCTCAAGAGGTCGCCCCCGACGGGAACCCACCCTGGACTCGCCCCAACTCCGAGTAATTCCTTGCATTTTGTGGTAATAAAAGTTGTTACCACCACCTCTTTTTTCACTTCCACCTTTCTCCTTTTCTTTTACAGCTCGGTTAAGGTGTCCACGCAGAATTGTGACAGATACTACGCCTTTTCTTTGATGTCAACCAGTTTAAACGGCGCTGATGCCTGCTGTACTGTGTCTATTTCTATTGATCTGTGGTGCGGCGTTCCAGGAAGCGCCAAATGAAAGGCGCCGCACGGACGCCTGGATCGAACGTCCGGTGGGGTTAGCTTCGTATATGCGCGAATCTCTTGGTGACGTCATTACAAGTCATGACGTGAAGACCGGATGTGACGTCATTATCACTTAGGTTATTACACATGGCCGGATGTGACATGCCGATGACGTCACCATGTGATGGCGTCATAGTCATGTGTCATTACTCATGACTATTAGGCATGACTGATGACTTATTAGAAGTAGGTAATGACTAGTTAATCATTAGTTCGTACTGGTTAGTGACTAGTTAGCCAGTCGTACTAGTTAGTGCCATGGAGGAAGAGGGGGCTGAGGGGGGCGGAGCTGGTTACGAGGCCGACGGTGACGGGAACAGTGACGACGACGCGAAACACAGGAACGGGCGCAAAAAGCTGCGCTCTAAAAATAATTAGTACAAATGTTGCAATGATAAGAGCACAGTGCGCCACTTACACAGATACAACATCTCCCGAAAGCCTTGGGATGGCTTGATCTTCGCTGGTTGAGCTTAGAAACCAAGGGGACGAGGGGCGTGAAGCATACCGTCTTCTCGTTCTTGCCTTGCACGTGAGCAGGTCACAGTGATAGTGCTACTGGAAATAAGTCAAGTGAAAAAAAAAATTGAGCCATGGAAATCAGGGTGCTCTATGATACCGATGGTGACGCGTGTATTTTTAAGTGTAGTGACTTCGTACATATCAGGGACGCCTTTTGCGTTTCCTCGCCATCAAGACACGGGCTCGCGTTATGTCCTAACTAGCAGAATCCTTGCCGAAAACGAAGTAAAAGCATGACAGCGCTTGCATCCCCGGCTGCTTATTTTGTTGTTTTTGTGCCCACTACGTATGTGCTGCGTGTATAAAGAGCAGAGAAGAAAAAGAAGCGGCTAGTCTGCTGTCTACGGTTACGTCATAAGGACATGTACAATGGGCTTTCATTTCACGAGTTTATTGAAAAGCGGCCTTTCCACCATTCCTTCAGCGCACAGCACTCCCTCGATGGCTTTATGCATCTAAAAGCTCGAACATTAACCGAGGCTTGAGCGGTAAACTGAGCGCACGGTATTAGCGCACTGTATATGTTAGCACTCATTTTCGTCTCCTAGTGCAGCTAACCCCGACATCAACTCAACCTCGATTTTAACTTGCAGCATTGTCACAAGCGCTTCGATTCCCTCTCTTTGAGTGCTATTTGCATGCATGTGGTGAAAACGGCAGGTTCGGATGTCGGAGTAGCACAACGTGCTAGTGACGCCCAGGCGTCACTGCCCAGCTTAGCAAGCATGCGCACGCATCCTGTCGAGATGCTGCCTGCGTAATCAGATGCCAGGATTGGATTAGTTGACAATGCCTTCATGGTCGTGTTCCTGCGAGATTTTTAGTGCGAGAGACCTAGCCTATCTGCGCGGTTGTGTAGGATGCGAAGTTCTTCACGAAGACGCCATTGCTTAAGGCGAACGATGATAAATGACGCCTGAACAGAGCAGAAAGGGAAGCGGTCTTGCGATCCATGTTGTATACAACCTGGATCGCAAGTTTAAGGAAGAAAAAAATGTGTTTGCCAGCCCCGGTATCTGCTATCTGAAGCGCCTGAACTGGGGAGGTGGAAATAAAGGGATAGCGAGGAAGAAATGAGAAAGGACAGGGCAGGTAAAAATAAAAAGAAATATATACACGATGGCACAATATACAGTAGTTTGCTTGAGGCCCCCCCGCAAATGTCTTATGTCACTGAGTACTCGGCACATCGGGCGGGCCTTCGCAATAGCTCTGCGCCCATGAAACTTTTACGACGCACGCACGTGCATACTGTATACGTGCAAGCCACTGACGGCCGACGTGGGCGATCGGCCTTTATCGTCCGGAATAGCACACGCGAAACGTTCGGTCACAGCATGCACTATCTGGAGAGGTGAAATAGGCGGACCATCAAGCCTGCCTGTTCGATATATTCACACAGGCTCACGTGTGTTCGCTCGTGGACGCGCGCACTGCCCGGCAGGCACAGGAGCTCAGCTCAGCTGTCCGGGATTGCCCCTTGTGCTCTGTAAGCCTCCAGCAACTCACGGCGTGGTTAGGCTAGTGCGGCGCAGTGCAGTAGAAAATTTTCGAGAGTTTCTACCGCTCCACAGCTGTCACACACGTCACTGGTGGCAAGTCCGCGGCGCATCCGTCGTTCCCCAGGCCACACACATCCAATGCGCGCACGGAGGATCATTGCACGCTGCAGCCGAGTCAGCGAGCGGCCGCTGGCACTGGGAATGCGCTCACCACTTGAGATGCATGGGTCGGGGTGCTGCGTCCGGAGGTGGTCGTCGATTACCACGCGCACGTCCTCCAAAGCGAGGTGCTCGTCGCTAAGAGAGGGTTAATGTGCTGCGGTCGCGAGCTCGTTGGCACGTTCATTGCCCTCGATACCGCAGTGCCAGCGGATCCACTGTGCCCATATAACGCAGCTTCGCTCCGCAAAGAGCTTGAGGTTCGCGCGCGAATCTGACACAGCAGCGGAGTTCCCCGGCCGATGGTTCGAGGGTGGCTGAGGGCGGCGCGGGAGTCGCATAGCACGGCAAACCTGGGTGGCGGTGGAGTCAGTTCAAGCAGTAGATCCAGGCCTAGGCTTAGGCCCCGCAGCTCCTCTGTGGTAAGTACCCAGGAATGACAAGGTGCAGCTGTCTGTGCAGTTGCAGGGCGGGGATGGTAGCCGCCGTTGCTAGTGAGCAACTACCGCTGGCCATGGAGCCGTCGGTGGGCTCCGGCCAGCTGCTGCACTGCACAGAGGGGTGTGGTGCATTTCCCCGCGATGCCGATGATCTCTCGAACCTCCGTAGCAGCGGGCCAGGGCGAGCAGAAGTCGTTGGGGGAGGGGGGGGGGGGGAGGGGGGGGGGGGGCTTTGCATTGGTGAGCTGCTTGTACTCGAGCAGTACCGCTCCTATATGCGCGAGTGGCGATGTTCTCGTAACCGATGCAATTGCGGGCCGCCATCCGCTGCGCGCTGTAGGCGATCGATGTGTCGGAGCGCCCGCCGCGTGGCCTGCAGTTGTAATGGCCCCGCGCCTGCCTCGGCCACAGGTAGTCCGCGGCTGTGGGGGCAATTCACTACGCGCTATGTGTCGCCACGCTGCGCAAATAATGCTGGAAGAAGCTGGAGGTCGAGCATCGCAAGGCGCTCCGAATTTCACATCGGCCTTCCTCAGAACTCTCAATGCGCAGCTACTTTGGCCGAGGCAGGCGCGTGGCCATTACAACTTCAGGCCACGCGGCGGGCGCTCCGACACATGGATCGCTTACGCATGCGTGGCACTGGAACTTTCACTCTGCTTGATCACGTGGTCAATCATGTGACGGCCCTTCACGTCCTCTTCGGACGTCTCCATCTCTTCGCTCCGGTCTTCGAGTAGGTCGACCAGGGCACGCCGCTGTTTCTGCTCCTCGTCCTGGAACCTGCGCTTGATATGCACTTTTCTCTGTACTCCGGCGACTCCGCATCTCTCTTGGCCGCGAGATTCCGTTGTCTCAACGGTAGAGTCTTCTGAGCAGCGTCACCTGGCGACGGATAGCAAAAATATTGTAAAAATGAATATTAGCGCATTGTGTACACCAAACTAAATACTAGAAAAGGCATAATACAAGAGTATTATATAATAGCAGTATGATTTTAGGAGGCTTCTAGAAATGCCTTATTAGACCGATGACGCCGACAGTTGACGATACTTTAGATTGAACACAATCAATATGGTCGCCACTCCGAGGACTGCTGTCGCACGGGCACGGCTGAACTCCTTTTAACTCCCTTCAACCAAGGTAGCCTTTACCTCAACGGAGATACACGCCGTGTCATTCGGTAGTCCTTTAGAAAAGGAAGGAGTTAGCAGATGGAATCTACTAGCTCAATATGTCATGTTCCTAGTCGTATGTTTATGTTGCCAGATAATTGCTTCCCTTTCAGTGAGTAGCACACTGCTTTTGTTTTGTCGGTGTTGATCGTTATTTGCTTTCAAGCAATTTCCTTCGACCGGAACATCAAGTTAATTAACGAGCTGTTTGCTCATCATTCGATGCCCATTTCCGCTATCCTGAATAAGAAGATAGTATATCATCAGCATAGGAGTAAAAAAATTACGCCATGTGTGCAAGGTCCTGGAGGAACAAAACACCACGCACAGAATAAGACAATGATCAGTGGTATCCGACTGATTACATAGGTGGCAATTCACTGTCCATGGCGCAAACATCTCATAAGCGTCAAGGCATGCCTTGGCATGCAGTTTTGATCTGTGCAACCCAAATATGGACGCTTTTGCAGCAGACGGAATGCGCATGCGTTTATGGCGCTTTAACACGCTAGGGACAAAAATCCTCTCATAAGGTTGTCTGCACAACGGTATAGGGAACGAAGGCTCATTATAAGCACCTGGGTCATCTGAGTTTTGTAGAGGCTATAGAGGTAATCTAAAGATCAATGCCCGCTGAAGAACTTGGAGGTTTCCGAAACTTGTTTAAAGAACCCCCATAGAGACCCTGGTCCAGTCCATAAAAATGGGTAAGACAAATAAGCACTATACGCATAATAAGCACAGCTACTAAAAAGGGGTGGTTTACCAATTTGAAAAAAAAAATTAACAGTTAACTTGATGCACGAAGAAGTGAACAGGGACTATTGGTTGTAATCACGCATGGACTCCCACGGCGCTAAACGCTGCAAATTGTGTTCTTGTAATAGTTTTTAGAAATATTTTATTTTGGCTAGGTGGCATAGCCGCGAGCTTCTGCACTGTGCTCACGGTTCGGAAATACGCCCCGAGAATTAGCTGGTGCAGCACACTTGTGCGAAAGTTCTGGCGTTCCTAGATTTCATAAATCAGTTGGCTTTTGCCAACGTTCTTAGAGACAGTTAGAAAACTGCGCGGTGCGAAGTGGGCCAAAACGATTGGCGGGCCGGCGTGAGGTTATCGCAAAGCGACCGCAGCGCCTCTCTTCATGCTGCGGTAGGGGTGAGGCCATTGAGCTGATACACAGGCGGAAATTTTAAAATACTACTAACCCTCTTCTTCCAGCATTGCAAAAGAAAATAAAATTGCGTTTGCGTTTTTTAAACACATCTTTGTACGAATGAAACACCACCGCGTTTGCAGACGTATCTCAAGCAGGCAGGTAGCAGACAAGCTTCAGCCGCGTCTGCAACCTCCTTGCTATATCCTTGCTTCAGACGAGTCAGTAAACGGGGTGGCTTTCATATGCGTACAAAAGGGTGTTAAAATACAAACGCAATTTTATTTTCTGTTGAATTCCTGAAAGAAGAGGGTTAGTAGTATTTTAAAATTTCCACTTGTGTGTTAGCTCAATGGCCTCATCAATATACCGCCGCGGGGGAAAGGGGTGCTGCGGTCGCTTTGCGATCAACTCACGCCGGAACGGCGATTGCTTGAGCCCACTTCGCAGACCGGCGCACCAGCACCGCTTTTCAACTGCCTTTATCTAACAGCGTTGTCTTTTGCAGGCCACAAGGATACGAATTTGAGAAATTTGGGCGACATTAGTGCTCCTATGTGCTGCAGTACAGTCTAGCGCCATTAGAAGGTTATCGCCTTCGTTCCGGGAAAATATACCAAGGAATATGTTTAGTGCAACAAACATGATGTGCAGAATGGAGGATTCCTTCGGATAGCTATGCTTATACATTCGCAGCAGTGGCCTCGGGAAAATAAGCCTTGTTACAGCAGTTGTTTTTCTAGTAGCTTAGCCCTGTATTGTCTTCAAACCGCGTTATACTTTACTATAGGGGACCGCTGCATCACATCATCACTTGTCGGCCCTACCAGGATTCGCAAATCATATCAGCGAAGACAGAAGGTAAGCTTGTTGGATGGGTCGGGAAGTATGTGTTACCACGAGCTTAAGTTCGAAACACGTAATTGTTAAGCTCATCTACTTAATTATTGCGAGTGCTCAACTGTACGAGGAACGAAATGCATGCGCCCCAAAGCACTTAACCTTTGTGTGGTGCTCACAGTGAAATAACTAATAACTTGACTAATAACTTGTGCGCATGTGGTGTCCCCTTCTTGTCTGTGTCCGTTTCCGTGTTGCGCCGCCGTTCAATTCCATCACAGTGAAAGCTTACCTGCCAAAACAATTTTTTCACACTCACTCACTCGCTCTCACTCACTCAAAAGGGGCTCTGCAGTTTTTTGGGACTGTGTTCTTATTTTCGATGGTTCGTCCCGCGATTTGCCCACGTCGCCTACCCTCTAGACGTCCCTTTCGACTGGACCTCAGACAGCGACTCGTCCTTTCACAGCCGAAGTTTCTACTTAAGTCACATTCGATTCTCTGGCATTTGCACATCTCCGCTCCGATGGAAGTCCACACTGACACTGTGCTTGTGGAACGTTCGGAAACCGGCCAGCATATAATGCGTATGCTAGCCGTTCCCTCGCAAAGCTGAGCTTAACTGCACAGACGGAGCAAGAGAGCGATTTCGGTGCTTCCTCTATGGACACCATAGACACCGCTTTTACTGGCCGAATGTGCGCCAGATGACTGAGCGATATGTGGCGAATTGCGGAGTGCCAGTGGCATAAACGCCCTACGTCCACATCCAAGGTCCTGCCCCACCCTGTGACTCCACCATTTGTTGCATTTGAAAAGTCGGAATCGACCTTATGGTTACCTTGCCGAAGTCTTCCGCAGAAAGTCGTTGGATCGTGGTTAGTGCAGACTATTTTATCCGCTACTGTGAAACGGCCGTTCCTCCTTCGGCCACCGCTCACCAGGTGTCCCTGTTCTAGCTCCGTTCTGAGCGGAAAATCAGAAACTGCTTGGACAGCTTACTCAAATTGAAAAAAAAGGGGGCCGACTTTATCCTTGAAACCAACGAGGATGAACATTCCAATGCGGGCCACGTGGCAGGGGCCAGCACTGGCATGGAAGGCATAAGCAAAGTAGGTCAGGCGGATCCGAACCGTCAGAGTTATTTAGAAGCAGCTAAGACGCCGGAAAAAAAGGAAGAAGTAAGGAAGAATGAAAATCACAGAGATAAGGACACAGATAACCGAAAGCAGGAGCCAACAGTTGGGAGAGGGAGAGAGAAGGCCCAGGTGCTTATCACCGGAGATTCTAACATGAACAGGTGCAAGCGAGATATCTTGGAACGTGTAAAGGGTGATAAGAGAGTGTTGGTTGGAGCCTTCCCAGGGAGAACAATGAGGGCAGTGCTAAAAGAGAGTAAAAATAAGCTGTTGAAGAATTCCGCAGAGCGCAGTATGGTAATAGTAGCCGCGGGGCTAAACGATGTCCTAAATGGTGACGCTGCAGGAGTGGTGGAAAGTTTAGCGAAGGGAGTTGACGAGATCAGGGAGATAGCACAGCAGACGCAGATAGTTGTATGCACAGTACCAGAGGTGCTAGGATTGAACGGAAAGATGGAAAAGGACGTGGTAACAGTTATCCAGGGTATAAGAAAGTTAAGCCTGGAGAAGCGTTTCGAAGTGGTTGAGGTAAACAGGGAGGTACATAAAGCAGGTTTTGGTAGGGCTTTTCAGCGAGATGGTATTCATTTTAACAGAAGGGTGAAAGCAACCTAATCAACAGATGCGTGAATGTGCCCTAAGTGTCCACAGCTGTCTTTTTATTTTTAGATTGACCAAGAAAATATTTAGGAACGAGGCCTTTTTTTTTTTTCGGGGGTGGGGCGGCGTTGGAAAACATGCCTTGCTGAGGCACTTTTACGGATTTTCGCAAATTGGCCAATAAGTGAACCAATTATTGTTATTATTATTATTATTACTGACGAAGATATGTCGGAAGTGCAGTACAAAAGTGATCCTAGCTATGGCTCGGCTGACACTACTCGCACGCAGCACCCCATTCTCGTCACAGGGTTCGCGAGCGCGAACCAAATATCATAAATGAAGCACAACCATGTAATAAGAACCGAAATAAAACACTATGTAGTACAAGCTTGGATTTCACCTGCCTTTCGAGCCAGCGAGCCGGTTATGTCGCGTGCAGCGCACGGAGCACGCATGTGCTTATGAGATTGCTAGCGTTCTTGTCTTTGAAGAAACACCTCCTTCGGACTATATACTTATTCTTCTACTGCAAGATTTCCTTTGGTAACGCCGTAATAATAAAAAACAAATCTGTATATATAGATCGCATGCTACAGGCCAAAGCGATGGTCAACGAGCGGGAAGCTTTATTTCACAGTACTGATGATACTTTAGCAGTTTTTAAACATATTATATACGACAATATAATTACATAGCGGACTTACCTCGAGATGCACTTCCTACGTTTTTTGCTAATGTGGGACGCATTCACAATCAATATTTACTCATCCCCGTCTGTTGTTCGCTCTACAGTGCAGACGTGAATAAAAAATTTCCCGCCTGCATGGAAGTATCCTGCATGGAAATACGCGTCAGGTTGCCCAATGAAGACGGAATAAAGGTGGCATGTCGCGGTGCGCCTGCGGGGGCGCGTCAAGACACGTGCTCATGCGACAGAAAGCGCGCGCACGGCGCACGCCGTGAAGGCAGCTAGCTGAGCCGGCGGCGTCCAGTGTGTGCCCGCGCGACAAAGCAGCGCGAGACGTCTGCACGTGCGCGGAAGCGAGCGAGCGAAAGGAGAAAACTTAAGTGCAACGCTGCCAAAGCTACAGCTCTTGTTTGCGCTCTCCGCATCCGCGATGAAACATAGTGCCTGCTCTTGACGAGAGGAAATAATAGTTAGTTTGTCTGCAAGCTTAATACATCTTACATTTGCCATCAACTTCATAAATAGCACCTTTTTCATGGAGAAAGGATCGGATTCGGTGAATTTGTATGTTTTTTATGTCGTTTTCGTTCGTGTCGCGTTTTCGCTGACCCGCAACCTTGCCAGCTGTGTCACTAGATGGCGCTGGCTGTTCCCTCCGCGCTGCGCATCTCTTTTTGAGAAAATGGTTCTTCGGTGCGCATTTTTCTCTAAGATCCGCACTGCGAAGATGTCTAGGTATGCGAAGCAAGTTATTGCAAACGTATATGCTCGGAATAGAGCCCGCTTCCGCGGGAACCAATCGGCCACAAAACGAGCGCGTAGTGATACGCCTCCTTCTTTTTTTCTAGCGGACTACTTGCGCAGCTTCATTCATTCATTCATAAACCTTTATTCATGAGGATGACCAGGGGCCTAGAGGGGAAGGGGGTGGGTTAGGTGAGGTTGAGGGCGCCAGACTCCGACATGAAGTCTAGCAGGGCACTAAGCTTGCGCTTGGCGTTCATATTGGGGGCTGTCCAGTCTTCGTAACTCTGAATGTGGTGAGCAGATATGTAGCGTGCGCGGAGGCCAGCCGTGCCAGGACAGGTCCAGACCAAGTGCTGCAGGTCAACGGAGTCAGCAGGGCAGTTGGGGCAGCTGATCTTGGTTCGGCGCCATTGACTCAGGATGTCCGGTGTGTACGCTGCACCGGCTCGCGCCTTGTGAGTTAGAACTTGGGCTGGACGAGAGAGGCCGGAAGGGATCGGAGGAGTAATACCGGGGACAAGATCCCGCAACAAACCCCTCCGCTCATGTTTAAGCCGTGTGATGACAGAGTCCGGTATGATGAAGGAGACAGGAGAACAGTAAGGGTGGTCCGAGTTGGACGGGCCCACATCAAGGCTATGCCGGCGGTCTTCCTCTAGCTGCGCGCCATGCGGCCTCGTGGGCCATTCTGTTCCCAGTTCCTTGTGCGTGATGTCCAGGTGTCCAATGAATTTGTACCGAGACTTGTGAGGTCTCTCGCAGGTATCGGCAGCGCTCTTTGATGCTGTGTTGTACTGAGGTCTTGTAAGAACGGGCTTGCAGGGTTTTTATAGCATCTTGACTGTCGGTGTATATGTGGATGAAACGATCTGTTCCTTTGGTGCAGTGTTGAAGGGCCTCGTCGATGGCTGTTAATTCGAGTTCAGTTGCGGACCAGTACCTGCGACCACTGTGGCTAGTAGTTTGCAGCTGTGAACCCTCTTGGTAGTAAGCGGTGGTTGCAAACGTGATGCCGGTGTCATCGTCATGATATAGGGCGGCGTCGGTATAAATGCGGAGACCGATGTGCTTGTCTTGTGTATCAATTATGTGGCGTTGTCGGTGATCTCTTCCTGGCCCTTTGGTGTTGGTTGGAAGGGGTTTTGGATCTGTTACCAATGTTTCTGTCCATGGTTGGCCTCCATTGAGATTTTAGCTGTTGGATCCAATCCTTAACAGTACCATGCTGATTGATGGGAACGCCAAGTATCCGGAGATAACGTTCCGGGGGTTGTGCGATGTTTTGACCGCCGAAGTGAAGGTTGACGTCCACGCCGCCAGGCGGTGGATGTATGACCAGAAATTTAGTTTTTTTCTGGGGATGGGCGCATGCCTGTAGAATAAAGTTCAATCTCGATTGTATCTAGTGCTAGTTGCAGCGTCTCCGTTTGTTCTCGAGCCGTATTACGGTACGTGGTCCAGAGCGTGATATGTCGTCCGCATATATTGTGAACCACAGGCCATCGATTTTGTCTAGTTGCCATGCGATTTTCGCCATGGCGGTGTTAAATAAGGTGGGGGAAATGACTGAGCCCTGATGCACACCCGTGCGGTTTGTAAAATGTTGTGCCGTGTGGTTAGTATCGATTTGAATTTCATAGGTTCTATTACTCAGGAAGGATTTCACAAAGTTGCTTTCGCTGCGTTGCACCTGATGTATGAAACGGAGTATAGGTGGTGCTGCCGCGCGGTGTATCCCCAGTTTCTATTTTTCTGTCAGAGATGGCGCTCCCTGTCAGGAGCAGTTATTGTCATGGCTTCGAAAGCATGAACGTGTTTTGTACCGGGATGCAAAAGTGGATACAGATCCTGTTCACTGAAGGCTTCCCTTTTTCGAGCACCGATGGAAGCAGCACGGCGACTGGATTGGAAAACATTTATTTTGTCAAAACGCAGATGCAGACGGTCCGCTCTAGATGGCCTCCAGTCCATGGCTGGCGGCGACCTTAGTGGGGCGAGAACTGTGGACTCGAAATATAAAGAGAGCCGACAAGGAGCTCACTTCAGATTGCGCAGTATCTAAGCGCCACTTCGAGGAGAAGTTTATAGAGAGGACTTTTTAGCATGTATATGCTGATAAAATTTCAACCACCCTTCCGCTGATTACATATGTGATCGGCGGAAGGGCGGTTGAAATTCGACGTGATCGGCCCCACGGTATTTCCGGATGCCCTCAAGTATTTTACGAAAAAAAAACCCGACCAAACGCAAAGAGAGAAACATATCTGCGAACAGAAAGCCCCCCCAATCAATGGGAAGGAAAGTGCACACGGCAGCCGCGCAATGCCAAGCCAGCACGACCGTGTTTCTATCGCGGCCGTTCCAGCTGCACGGGACGACGATTTGCAAGGAGCAGAGATAAAGTATTTTTATGAACATCTTAACTTGCCCGGCGTCTACTGGAACAAGCTAGCTTCGCTTGACGATAGAGCCTGACGCGTACACTACATGTTTGCTTCGCTGTTTGTGAGCAGGATGGTGAGAACACCGAACATGTGCTGCTGTGAAAGCTGATCAAGTTTCGCCGGCAAAGCAACCAGGTAGGCTCCGTACTTTGCCCTGTTTTGTGCGAGGAAAGCTGCACTCGGAGTGCGTTGTCACGTCGTCAGTCGAGGCTCAAGCGGTCGTCGATGAAACACATTCGCTTGTATACGTGTACAGGCAATAGGATGACGCCGTTTTCGATGAACGGGGCCTTTGACGTTATAGCGTAAAAAGGTAACTAGCTGACAGAAAGCAAAGGGGCTAGGCGAAAGCACAGAACCCTGCCCGCATCGGCAGCATCGGTGCGAAACGCGCCGCCGTCGCCAACACACCTGCGCCCTGTAGCGCCATCTGTCATCCTCATCGCTACTCTGAGCAGCCCGCCGTCACACTATGGTGGCTAGTCCAGAGCCACCTAGAATTATTCATTCTAGATGGCGCTGGGCTAGTCACACTACCCCTACAGCCACCATACTAAAGCTACTAAAGCTCACTTTAACCATACACCATAACCATACTAGAGTCCCTAGAAGTATTAACCATACCTCCTTGGTTTGAACCGTTCATCATCATCATCATCATTAAGTTGATGCCGTTAGCTTCTAGACACCCTAATGCCGTTGGCAGTTGCACGTTTCCTTCTAAGTAGCGCGACCTGTTAAAAACCTTGCATCACGGCCATAAAGTTTCTTACACTCTTAAAAAGTACGAGTTTGTAAGAGTAAAGAAACTCTATGACTGGGGTGGCCATGCTTGCATTTATTACGAAACAAGAACTACTGCAAGCCGCAAGACATTTCGCAAGCCAAATGACTTTATTGCCGCAAGGCCTTCTGGGTTGATAGAAGTCTGGGCAGAAGTCTAGCTGTGAGCCAATCGGGAGGCTGTTCTTACATTCTCTGGCCCAATCAGGGATCTCCGTAGGAAATAGGACGTGCACATTGCTTCGGGACTCTGTGTTCGAAGGAGCTTGGCGTTTACCGGCGAACGGAAGCTGTGCAAGTTCTTTGCTAGACGCTTCAGGTTTGAAAAGCCGAACTTCACGCCAGCGTGAACGACAGACTACGCCAGGTAAGTTGGAGTTCCATGTTCTATTCAGTTCGATTCATTGACTTTGAAATGAAGGCTAGCAGCGCGTTCGCCGAGTCGCGCCGACGTGTGCTTTACTACAGCGTGAAGTCGTCCGACCCTGAACTTTGGCAGGTGCTCATCACTGTTCGTTGATCTTGCTAGCTGCTTAATTTTTGAGGCATTATCTCTATTGTCTTTCTGTTGCTTGGTTTGTCATTCCTAAGCCTTTTACGTGCAGTAGACAGCGTGCTGCCGTCGCGCGCCTTTAGCCGGCATTTTCGTTGACAAATTTTCGCAGCGTAGGTGCGTTTCGAATAAAACGAAGTCTCTGTTTAATATTCTACATTTTTGTTGGTGGTGGCTGTTTATTTCTCGCTGATATCGCCACGGGGGGCTAACGCGGGTGTTGCGTAGGTATTGTAGTGTGCCTTGCCATGTAAGGAGAGGGCGTGCTGGCCGGAGCTGTATTTCTACATTGAGTTCTTGTGGTGTAGATGGAATGGCCTGGTATGGTCGCACTGCAGACTATTTCTATGCTTCGACTCTCTTGTTGAGCTGTGCCAACTATTTAATCGAGATACTTATCCGCGTTGAGCCCGCATGTAGTGATTTTGCAACTTACCTCGTGCGGCGGCATTTACGCGGCAAAAGGGCCGTCAGGCACCGCGTTCGCGCGATTTTCTTTCGTTCGAGGCTCCGAACTTCCCTGCGACGTCGTGCGGGCCGTGTGACAGGTGCAGGGTTGCCTGCATCGACGTGCTTCATTTATTAGGTCTTATTGCTCAGAGTTGATTACTCAAATTGTTCAATTGATATCGGTATGTTATTTTTTACTGTGGTTAGAACCATGGCTTTTGTAAGCCACATTTCCGGTTTTCTACTTCATTGGCTGTTTTGTTGCACTTATTTATTCCCTTCACCTGCGCGGTAAACTTTTTGTAGGGAGTATGGTAAGATTAACAGAAAATATTGTCACATTCTCCAAGAAATTGTGCAGTTTGCCCGATAATTTTTTTTTTTTTTTACTAATTTTCACATGGAGTTATGTAATGAACTTGGCACATATTAGGCGATTGAAGCGGGCACAAGAAAACAAATTTCCGGAGCCATAACAGAGTTGAGATAAAACTAATCTTTTTCTTCTTCTTATGTCTTGCCTGATCTGTGTAAAGTCTGATTTCATTTCTGGATATATTGGGCTCTGTATACGAGAATGTATCCAAGAATTTGGTAGTGTTGAGTTCGCATTCATACATATAGAGCTTGTAATAATTATCCTGGCACTGCCTCAGTTATGTGTGAAAACATTTGATTTTAGCTTTTGGTTGGTTTTTGTCTGTCTGCATGAACTAGGGCGAAGAGAATACGGTGTTGAAGGCATCAGCATACTCAGTTTGCAATATCCTGAGTAGGGATAGTGTTGTACACACTGATGCTGGAGCTTTGAGCACACTATGCATGTTACAGTATTTGCAGCGCGTAGCCGGACAAGGACAAAGACGGAGGCACATGTAAGACGCGCAGGCGCTGAACTGCAACTTTGCAGTTCAGCGCCTGTGAGTCTTACATGTGCCTCAGTCTTTGTCCGGCTACACGCTGCAAATACTATGGAAAACCAACTAGCCCGACAGCTTGTCCTCTTAGAAAACTGCACAATTACAGCAATGAAATTTTTTTTGTTCAGCTGTCGAAACTTCATTTGGGATATGTGACTTGATTGTAATGTTATATGTAAACTGTTTTAAGCCTCTAGATAAGCTTATTTCTTTGGATCATTTTGTGCTTGCTTTTCAAGGGATATAGTACATGAATGTTGTGGAGGGTGGTATTGCTTTTGGCACCCACTTTAGTATTTCTTTTATTTCTTCAAGTGCATTAATTAGTTGTAATGCAACCACAGTTAGGTGGGCCTTTTGGCAGCTCTGGTACTCCATTGTTCTGCATTAAATGGGCGGCTGCTCCCATACTTGCTTTAAAAAGCTTAAAGGTCTGTGCCGGTTTTCCACGCCCCATGTTCTGGTGGCGGCTTTGGTCACTGTGTGCCACATATGTGATGTGCTTGCCTCTTCTCAAGCTTTTTCTTTTTCACTGTGCAGGATGACTGAGAAAAAGGCAGTGATCAAGAATGCTGACATGTCCGAGGAGATGCAGCAGGATGCTGTGGACGTGGCTACACAGGCCCTGGAGAAGTACAACATTGAGAAGGACATTGCAGCTTACATCAAGAAGGAGTTTGACAAGAAGTACAACCCCACCTGGCATTGCATCGTTGGGCGCAACTTCGGCTCCTATGTGACCCATGAGACGAAGCACTTCATTTACTTCTACCTTGGCCAGGTGGCCATTCTGCTCTTCAAGTCTGGCTGAGTCAGCAGTGGGTAGAAGTGGAAGCCGGCAGGGAAAGGAGGCTCAAGGAAGGATGACGGGACTGGATGCATCAAGGACTTGAAGGCAGCTTTGCTGTCTGTGGCCTTGTCACGTGCAAATTGAAGCTGGTGCTTTCGACATGGGAGCAAAAGATGTTGACCGGTCTTTCCTGGGGAGGCGTTGTCACTAGCATTTGGCCGCCATCACTACAGCAGCTTGACTCTTTTCTCTCATAATGTAACACAGCTGTTATGGTCTTTTGTGCCACAGAAAGGAAATGAAATTGTCCTGTCCCTGACCATCAATGACCCTGTAGACTGCTTTGCTGTCTCTTTTGCCCGCTTTGTACACTTTGCTACCATAGAACAGCTGCACTCAAAGCTCACCTGTCTTTCCTTTCCCTCCATTCTGACATTCAGACCTGTGCTAGCCACCAGGGGCCCTTCTTTTTCATGTGTTCTTTACATAGGAAGTGAGAACAGTTCATGCAGAATATTTTCATTTTGTTGTTAAGTATGCAGAGAACACTCACTGCTGTGGTCAAGCGTCCATCACTTTCCCCTCTCTCTCTTCGTACTCTTGTATAGCAGCTTACACAAAGTCAAGTGTGCGTGAGTGTGTGTATATTGCATAATAAATTTTACTTCGCGAGTGTTTGTTCTAAAATGTGTTCTGCTGCGTCAAAATTTAGTTGCAAGAAGCGGCGACATTTCGCCGTGTAAGTTGTGGATTTGTGCACAGTAAACTTAGTTCATTCCAAGCGGCGCACTTGGATTCGGGCAGAATTGAGATCTGCGGTCGCTGATGAAAACGACTAAACGGCGCCTGGAACATTGGTGGCGCTCAAACGCGTCGAGGAAATAGCCAAAATTGTTTCAAAGTAAGCAACGCCGCAGGCAGTTTTTTTCCCCTTGGCTTAGTCGCTCGCTAGAGCCCGCGGGCTACCCCGCTAACAAAAGGGTACAGCACACCTGCGACTCGTGGAGGTCGTGTGACTGTTTCGGTCGAAAAACTAGTCGCGGGCCGTTCGGGCACTGCTCGATAAACCGGTAACCAATAAGTGACCCAGCTGAAGTGAACATGAGTTAGCTTTCCCCTGTGGTGAATAGTAAATGTCACTGTGGAAGAGTGGTCAGGATAAGATGTGGAAAGCGACCCGCAGGTCGCATGCGGCAGCTGATCGCACGCCCGTCTTGAGTCGCGCAAGTGTGAATAGACCTTTAGTGTGTGGTGAGCTGTACAGACAGCGTACAGCAGCACATTTAAGCAAACCCGTTGAACTTCTGCCAAAGAGCATTGATGGACTCGGTGGCATCAGATTCAGTTGCCACGGTTGCGATCGCTACTTTTATTCGGCTCGCGCAATGGTCAGTTAACATTGTGCACTTGCTAAGATGGCCGCTTTCTGTTTTCGGTTCGTGTCGAGGGTCGCTGGAAGAGGTCGAGTTTTCGCTTTTGTGAGGTCTGTCAATGGAGGCCCACAGAGTTTCCCGCATACAGAAGATGCCTTACGCGACCACAACACAAACTTTGGGTACGAAAAAGTTTCGGAGGACGAAAAGGCTGAAAAGGGTGAGCGCTGTTTACGCTACGTTGCTAGCATCAATCAGCTGTTTGCCGCTTAACACCAGCTTCCTTGCAGAAATTTCACATGGTTTCACCTTCTCTGCTCAGTTCGTCAAGTATTCAGCCGGGTGGCCGAAAAATATGACTTGATGAACGATGCCATGAGCGCAGGAGTACATCGGCTTTGGAAAGACAGACTGATCTCGGTTTTGGGACCGCTGCCAGGCATGCAACTCGTCGACGTTGCCGGAGGCACTGGTATGGCGGTTGTAAAGCATGTTGAGGGGTTTTGCCAGCAGCTGTCATGGATTTAACCTGCACTTCACACTGTTGTGCATGTCACGGGTGTCGCTGCACAATTTTCAATTTGCTGTTTCGAGGTAAATTTCACTTTCAGATATCCGCGGTTGGGCAGTGGTAACTCTTCATCTCACAACCAACTAGTCTTTCTTTCTGGGTTAACAATTGTGTTTTCTTGTACGTTGAGCCGTGTAAGTACATGTACTTCCTTATTTATTATACCAAACTTTCTGTTGCGCTAGTCAACCAATTATCATTTGCTACCGCGGCTTGTTCGGCCTAAACTATCGACTGACCCGCCCAAGCACCAGACCTTATTTAGTGCATTCTTACCTTCTTCAAGAAAGCTAATTGAGTAAGAAATACCTTTCTGCGTATCCCGGGTATCTTCCAAAACCCCGCGCTTTGCACTGAAAACGATGTTAATTTCACAACCACTAGCCTTCATTTCTACTTTTATATCTAGTTGTAATTACAGGTGGCCAGAATGAAGGATCATAGTATTGTGCGGTCATTACTCCCTTCTAAACGTTGGCCTCAATATTTTCATTGCAAGTGTTAAGAAAGCTGCTGCCATTAGCCGTGTTTTCGGTTTATCGGCCCTTGTATTGAAACTTTAATTAGTCAGCATTCACCATTTTTGGGTACCGTTCTTAAGTTCTTCCTCATCATGTTTTCATTCTTTCGTTTGTTTCTTTGTGCTTTCTTGTTGGAGCTACTCACTTGGAATACTGACTGGGGTCTTTGCAGGAGACATTTCAACAAGGTTCATCCAGGCTGTGAGATACCAGGAGCTCCAAGCAAATGACATGGATATTGCGGATGGCATGTGTGTGGACCGTGCAAGGGCTCATGTCGTAGACATTAATAGAGAAATGCTTGAAGCTGGGAAACGACGGAATGATCTTCTCTATCCAGGTTAGTGATTGTTCATTGTATGGTTAGTCAAAATTCGGTTCGCAATTATCTTTTTTTTTTTTTTTAAAAGGTCGCATTAGGGACATATGCAAGCCACACGTAAGCACACAAACAAAATAAAAATAAGTTACAATGGTTGAATGCTCCTGAACCAAATATTGAGCGAAAGCATTAGCTGTGGGTGACCGAGCATTCTTTTTCTCTTTTTCTTCTTCCTCAGCCCACATATAAAGCCCCGCTTTAACCAAACCGTGTGAACGTGCCTTAGTGGCCTATAGCCAGGGTCCTAGCAGGCTGATTCTGACATAACTGTCCCAAGTGAAACAAGAGACCCAAGTTGGCAGCTCCTGCCAGCCCACATGGGGTGTGACGTCACAGCGTCACGTGGGTAAGACGTGGCTACTGGCTGAACTACACTGAAGGCTCGAAACCTAGAGTAGTATTGCTTTCGCAGTAATAACCAGGCTAACAAAAGGGATAGTTTGAATAAAGTAGTGATACAGCACACTTACAGCATTAGATCACAGTATTTCTGAACCAGTAGTTTTTAAGACTGTCATTTGATGAACTGTTGCTGTGCCACTTCCTATTATATACTCAGTGCCAGAAGTTGTGCTGCTGTACTGCAACTCATTTTTTAAATGTTTCACTGTGGAGCCATAGCGCTGTGAGTTGTGTGTCATGGCTGCACATAAACCATACTGGATGTATGCAGAAGGCATGCTTTGCTAAATACAAATAGGGTTGCAACAGCTGTGCCACTTGCATCATTTTGACACAGCTGCATATTTCTGCACCAAGGTGCGCCATAAGCATGAATTTTGTTAAATTTTCGCCAAGCTGTGCCACAATGCCCTGAGAAGCCGCAAAAATTTGCCATACTCGTGGACAACTCTCTGCGGCCGTGATATATGGCCAGTCACAATGTTTCAGGTACTGCAGCATGCATCACTGGCCTTTTAGCATTCTAATGCCTACTCATAGTTTTCTCTCTTGCATCCCCGTTGCTTTCTCCACTTTTAGAGTACACTGAACCTTTGCGGTTTGAGGATTCTTCACAGCACAGGCCACAGCTCTTGTGGTGCGTGAAATGTCGCAAAGGGTCTGTTTGTAATGAGGCACCACTGCTACTGCATCGCAGTGCGAAAAGGGTCGTTGTGGTACTTGTGATTTTGGAGCAATACTTAAACACTGTGTTTCAGGCACTGCATGCTTAAGTTTTCGGTATTTTGCTGGGCCATTCATGCACATCAAGGTTGTTCTTATGCTGTCTCGTTGATAGACTCACTTTCTCATCATCAGATTGTGTAGGAGGTGCATAAAGCTTCTGTGTTAGTGCTAATATAACTTAGTTGGTATGTGAAATTTATTTCGGGCGTCAGCAGGTCGGGAAACGCGCAGCAGCATTGAATTCCATAATGCCGCAGTGGAGCCCAAGATTGCCAAAATTAACATTTATGAATGCTGGAACATCAAAATATGTAAATTCTGCTCTGTGTACGAAATATGCAACCTGTTATCCCGAGACATCGCCTGCCTGCCCTTAATCAAAATATTGTGTCTAAAACCACCGAGTCATCGCTAGCTCATAGGAAGCGTAAATCACGGGTTGAAGACGCGCTCGCTCGTCAGTTTTCTTTACTTACGACTTGCTTTCTTATCTGCTTTCAGCATTTGCATTTTCAACTTTTGGTTGCTGTTTTTTTCTTTGTCTTTTTTCTGTGTCCACTTTTGGACCAACATTTTGTTTTTTGTTTTGTTTTTCTACGGGGCTCGTTTTGGGCCCAGGCTTACTGCAGTCACTGCTTCGAATTGAGCTCTTCTGGAGCTGTCATCGCAAGACACAAGCTGTGTATTTCGCAGATAGTAAAACATTGTTTTATGAGTCTTGCGCGCAAGATACAAAAGTAGGTACATGCAGCACCAGTGATAGGTGGCCCTTGCTAGATTTCCTTTGGATCACATTCATACGGTCCGATATTCACATTTTTTCATTTTTTGTGCCGAAACTAAGGTTTCTTCTATGTTGAACGGTTCCAAACTCTGAACTCGTGCTGCAAAAAGCAGTATTTTTTTTCCTCTGATTTGCTCTAAATATAGATTTTGCTGCTCGAAAAATTACTAAAAATCCCATTTGAGCTGTTGCACCCCTGTATAAGGCAACATACGTGTAAACCCCTGAATCTCACTATTAATAATTTCTTTTTTTAGATATATCTTGGACACAAGGGGATGCTGAGGAGTTGCCATTTGGTGATAGTCAGTTTGATGCCTACACAATTGCATTTGGAATTCGCAATGTCACACATATTGACAAGGTACGCCTTTTTACTTCTGTTGCACTGAGTCCTACATTGTTTCGTAGATTGACAAATGCCTTGTTTAGTTGCATTACATTTTCATAAAAGAAAAGGTTCACAGCGCTAACAAATAAACTCACAGGACAGGCGCTGGCTCCAACTTCTTTTTCGAAACAACACCACATAGAAACTTCTTCTAGAAACAAATGCTCCCATGCCGTTTGCAACATATGTATGCCAGTTTAGGCCTTCCCTATCTTGACAAAATTCAGAAGACGACTTTCACTACTAAATAGTGATTCTGATGAGTCACTGATGCATTCCGAACCTAGCCTTTTTATATAAAGCTTCGAGCAACTCACGGGCAACATTGTCCCTGCTCGTGCCTAAAATCCTAATTTCTGTGAACTTCGGCTCACACTTTGGCTTGAAATCGCACGATTGGATGAATGATCGGGCTGCAGAGCATAAGCATTCTCTGAAAAACGGTCCGAATTTACATCTACTTGCCCATTGCTAGTCGTGCGATTTCAAGCCAAAGTGTGAACCGAAGTTTACAGAAATTAGGATTTTCGGCAGGAGCAGGGACACTCTTGCCCGTGAGCTGCTCGAAGCCTCTTATATAAAAAGGCTTGGTTTGGAATGCATCAGGGACTCATCAGAATCACTGTTTAGTAGTGAAAGTCGTCTTTTGAATTTTTTTTAAGACAGGGAAGGTCTAAACTGGCATACATATGTTGCCGACGGTGTGGGAGCATTTGTATCTTGAAGTAGTTTCTATGTAGTATTGTTTCAAAAAAGAAGTTGGAGTCAGCTCCTGTCCTGTGTCTATTTGTTAGAGCTGTGAATCTTTCCTTTTATGAGTAATGCACAGCAATTAATTTTACTTGCATTACATTGTGTTCTTGTGTGAATGAGGTCATTTATGAGTTCCAACACTACGGTAGTGGCATTACATCGCATTTACTACTACATTGAGTAAATGAGTTGAGTGTCTTAATGCATCGATTACTTTTGTAAAAGGAATGTTTTCAGTTATTCAGTGACTTTTCACTAACCGATTACTAGTAATCTGTTAAATTTTTCTGGTATTTAAACTCGGGGACAAACACCGGTGTAGAAATGAATTTCCTTGCGTTAAAGTGACAACAGTCGAAGCTGCCAAGCAGCTGTCCACGAAAGGATTTCTACACATACAAGGCCGAGCGGTCTGCATTTCTCACTAGATCGATGTTCTATGCTTTGGATTTCATGTTTCACTAGGATGGCACAATGGAATGTCATGTTTAGCAAGCTTGGGCTTTGTTCCCTGATAGTGGCAGTAATAACAAAACATGGCACTTTAAATAACTTTTAGACATTAACTAAAAAAATTAGAAGAACGCTCAAGCTTTGCTATGTGGTTTACACCTTTAACACCTCCTTTTCACTCAGCGACTTTTCAAATATTTTTTAAGTTGTTTGCTTTGGTTGGGGGGAGGGGTGGAAAGGAAGGTGCAGCATCTGTCTCATGTTTCGGTGGGCGACTAAACAATTTGCAAATTGGTTTATATAAGAAAGCAAAGGCACAACACCTGTCACAGTTCACAACGGCCGCCTAAACCATGCATGCTGAATTTTCCTGCCAGGTTCCAAACACTTCGGGCAAAGTCCAACAAACCCCAAGCCAAGACAGTTTTGACTGAACGAGCTTTGTAGGCTCTCACTTAAAATGCTGAAACATAGAGTACCAGTTGCAGATGAGATTACCAACATATATACTTCAACAGATCAGGCAAAGTATACCACCTCATTCTAGTGTGTGCAGTGCCTGGTGTCATCGACGGTACCGGAACCATGGAAGAATGCAAACATTATCCTCATTCACAAGAAAGGGGACTCTAAGGACCTTAAAAATTACAGACCAATCAGCTTACTGTCTGTTACGTATAAGGTATTTACTAAGGTAATCGCTAATAGAATCAGGACAACCTTAGACTGCAATCAAGCAAAGGATCAAGCAGGGTTTCGGAAACGATACTCTACTATCGATCATATCCATACCATCAGTCAGGTGATAGAAGAATGCTCGGAATATAACCAGCCCTTATACATAGCATTCATTGATTACGAAAAAGCATTTGACTCAGTTGAAACCTCGGCGGTGATGCAGGCATTGCGAAATCAGGGGGTAGACGAGCCATACGTGAAAGTGCTGGAAGATATATATAGCGGCTGCACAGCAACCATAGTTCTGCATAAAGAAAGTAACAAAATTCCCATAAAGAGAGGTGTTAGGCAAGGAGACACAATCTCCCCAGTACTATTCACAGCTTGTTTAGAGGAAGTATTCAGAGACTTGGAATGGGAGCAGTTAGGGATAAGGGTAGATGGAGAATACCTCAGTAATCTGCGATTTGCTGATGACATTGCCTTGCTAAGCAACTCGGGGGATGAACTGCAAATAATGATTGATGACCTAGACAGGAAAAGTAGAAAGGTAGGCTTGAAAATCAATATGCAGAAGACTAAGGTACTGTTCAACAGCCTCGGGAAGGAACAGCAGTTTACATTAGGTAGCGAAATACTGGAAGTAGTAGGCGAATATGTCTACTTAGGACAGGTAGTAACTGCAGACCCGGACCACGAAAAGGAAATAACAAGAAGAATACGATTGGGATGGAGCGCATTTGGCAAGCACTCGCAGATTATGACTAGCAGCTTACCGGTATCGCTCAAGAAGAAAGTATACAACAGTTGCATCTTGCCTGTACTCACCTATGGGGCTGAAACGTGGAGGCTAACCAAGAGAGTTCTACTTAAGTTGAGGACAACCCAGAGGGCTATGGAACGAATGGTAGGGGTAACATTAAGAGATAGAAAGCGTGCAGAGTGGGTCAGAGAAATAACTCAAGTTACCGACATTCTAGTAGAAATTAAGAAGAAGAAATGGACATGGGCAGGACATGTAGTGCGAAGAGAGGATAACCGATGGTCGCTGAGGGTAACAAACTGGATTCCAAGGGAAGGAAAGCGTAGCAGGGGGCGGCAGAAAGTTAGGTGGGCGGATGAGATTAAGAAGTTCGCAGGAGTCAAGTGGATGCAGCTAGCACAGAACCGGGTTAAGTGGAGAAATATGGGAGAGGCCTTCGCCCTGCAGTGGGTATTAATCAGGCTGATGATGATGATGATATTTGTAATGTGCTGGTAATTGATAGCAATTTATTGCTTTGCTGTAATTGTTCAGTTACTTTTCATAGACTGTCATTGACTGCGAAAATTGGTCACATTTCATTGAAGCAGTTGTGATCGGTCACTTGTTCTCTATAATATGTGCTGCTAGTGTCCATGCTGCAGCTTCCACGGTTTAATGCAACTGCATTTTCTGTCTAAAAAATTCTGTCTGCTTGCATGGGCAAGTTGTGCAGTCATTGCACGTGAGCAGACATCACAGACCAGCTGCTTTTGATTTTCACTGCCAGAGGAAGAACTTTGAGCCGGAATTTTTTAAAACTGCGGAATATAACCACACATTAATAGCAGTGCTAATGAGAAGCACGAAAAGTATCTGCCATGTAGAGTGGTTTAAGTCATAAACTGAATGAACACTAACCTTACTTTGTTTATGGCCATGGCAGGAAGTACTATCTTTAATGCGATGCAGCAGTTACCTTCACAATTCTGTTTTGAAAAGGTGTAACGTCATCGTTTTTCAGCATCTGTTTTAGCCTGCATACTTCTAAGTTAGTGAAAATGTAGCAAAGATCTGTGCGGCTTGTTAGTGCGAATTTTTCCTGCTGCACTAACTTTATATTGCATACAACCTTGGTGAGAGACGAGCAGAATGTTTCGATATGGATTTGGATGTTTCAAACTGCGTGAGATTGTCTACATCTTTGTCTTCTGCTTTCTGTTCCCAAACACAGGTCCTTAGTGAAGCATACCGTGTTCTTAAACCTGGAGGCAGGTTCCTCTGCTTGGAGTTTAGCCAAGTGGAGAATCCTCTGCTGCGTAGGTAAGGAATTTCACTTTTTGTGCAAGCCTGACCTAATTCTTATGGTCACTCTTACTGCCTTCGGCTCTTTCATGCATTGTTTGTTGCTATTAATTGCGATATTTGAACTGTTTCAACCCTTTTTCATTCGG
Source organism: Amblyomma maculatum (assembly GCF_055883805.1). Lineage (NCBI taxonomy): Eukaryota > Metazoa > Arthropoda > Arachnida > Ixodida > Ixodidae > Amblyomma > Amblyomma maculatum. Next base: position 218,217,775 of record NC_139346.1, on the reverse strand, counting down.
CTTGCTCCTCGCATTTTCTTTTTTTAGGTTTATGTTTCCATTTTTTGTGATGCCATATGTTATGTGTAAGCTAGCCAGATAAACTTTGCTTTTTATTCTCAGTGGTTCTGCCATCTTATTTATTTTTTTAATATGGGTTATTCAGAATGAGGTCTGCAGGTTGCATTATTTGCTAATGCGCTTACACACAAATTAAGCCCTCTTTGGCTGAGGAATAGTTTCTTCTTAAAAGCTTTAACTGAGCTTCTCTCTGTAGGTTCCTGTAAGCATACTTATCTTTATTCCAGCTGCAAAGATTGTTTCAAGTGATGTTGGGCAGTGTTTGGCATTTTAAGTGAACATGTACATCAAAAAATCACCTTTCTTTTTTCAGTTGTGTTTTGGCTGTTTGAGCAGTATTGATCAATCTTTCATTTATTAAAAAAAAAATCAGAGCAAGGAATTACTGGAAAACTATTGAAAAAAAAAAAAAGAAAGGTTTGGTTTAGTTTGTGGGGTTTAACGTCCCAAAGCGACTCAGGCGTCGTAGTGGAGGACTCCGTAACTTTCGACCACCTGGGGTTCTTTAATGTGCATTGACATCGCACAGCACACGGGCGCCTTGCTTTTCGCCTCCATCGAAAAGCTGCCGCCGAGGCCGGGATTCGATCCCGCGTCCTTGGGAACAGTAGTCAAGCGCTGTAACCACTGCGCCACCCCGGCGGGGTAAAAACGCTCTGGTCCCTCCTCAATATACGAATAAAAGAAGGAAATGTCTGTTAAAGTAAGTGTGGTGAATATGGAAGGTGCAGATCTGGTTGGTTTAAGGGGTCGAACGTCGCAAAGCAGCTCAGGCTATGAGAGGCGCCGTAGTCGAAAGCTCCGGAAATTTTGACCACCTCAGGTTCTGTAACCTGCACTGGCATCGCACAGCACACGGGTACTTTGCTCTTTGCCTTCGTCAAAAAACGGCCACTGCGGTTGGGCTTTGATCCCGCATCCTCGGCACAGCAGCCGAGTATTGTAACCAAAGCGCCACCACAGTGGAGCAGGTGCAGATCTGACCCATTTTCAAGCACGTGATGCATCAAATCATGACATCACCCTCAGTAAGGCTGATTTTAGATGGTAAAACTGAGCTCTTTCACTGGACCTTTTTCCCGTTTTTACCACCTTCTTTTTTCTGGCTAGAAATGACACTTAGTTTAGTTACATCAGCACCAAGTTCAGCATGCTTAATCTTTAAAGTGGATAGAATGGAATGCGGCATGTTTCAAGGCTCATAATGTTTTAAATGTTCATGCATCAGCCGTTTAAAACGATTCACTGTGTATAAAATTACAGTCTAGCCCGGTTACAACGAAGTCAGGGGGAAATGGAAATTGCTTCGCTATACCTGCTGTTTCACTGTGTCTGGACTATGAAAGAAAAAAAAAGGCAAATTTGAGTACAGTCGTGCCTTGTTAATATGGACACTTTTGTTTCCGACCAAAACTGTCCATAAAGCGAGTCATCCATAATAACGAGTCATGAGTAAAAACAAAAAGGATTTTATTGAGAAAAGAGAATTGTAATTAACGACTGCTTTTGTACATAACGATGCGCACTGGACTCAAAATTTCACAGAACACCGGCAATTTTGAGTGCATTATCCTTGCCATTGTTGTCTTCGAAAAATTGTAGTGCAGTCTGAAGCGACTCACTTACCATGACACCCGTGATGTTGGGCTTTGTGTTGGACGAGCTTTCGAGCACAAACTCCTCACTGGCCGATGAATCAGCGTCTGATTCTCTACTCACCGCCACTTCCAAAATGGCCTCTTCAGTGAGCAAAGTAGCCGCTAAGTAGCTGCTTGAGATTCTCCTGAGGCGAGGAAACAGCTGAGCTATCGATACTAGTCCCTCGCAGCTTGGATTGACTGAGACGGCTTTTGCCACTTGTATTCACAGATTTCTTCGCGCCTGCGTTCAGCTCTATTCTTTTGCGTTTAACTCCCGCCATGCCAAAAGCCAGACTCAAGTTGAGGGTTACAGGCTCCTGATGCTTTGCACTTTTTTGCCTAGTTAACCTTTCTGCCTTTCCGTTCTTCTGATTCTTTCTTTTTTTGCCTTGTACTGTTTCTGTAAGGAAGCGAGGGAGTCAAGTTGGCAAGCTGCTATGCAGAGGTTTATCGAATATCCCATCTTCTTGGCGCCGTTTTTATGTGTTTCCATAAAACAAACACTGCAAGCTGAAGTATAGTTTAGAACGACGGCTAGCAGACTACGAAGAGCTCAGACCTTGTCAAGGCCGCATCGTTGACTCAAAGCGAAGCCGACATACGGACCGCCTAGAGTGCATAGTTTGGCAGTTCGGCAGCGCAACAGAGACGAAAACCAGGAGCTTGAGAGGGAAGCGCGTCCAGCACGGGACGCCCGGTTGCGTGTTCGTACGTCGCCTTTCTTTTGTAGCTCTACTTTGTGAGTGTGTCTTAACTCTCACCGAAAAGCGTTAACGGCTTCATGAAACACACATTGCGCTTTGGGAATGAAAACTTCAGTTCCCACCGCCATTGTAGGCACTTGTCTTTCTTTCTGTGATTTCTTTCTTACGCTTTTACCGGCCTCTCTGTTCACGTTCAGCAGAATTTATTGCAACCACATGTTGCTGTTTTCCCGACTGCGGCGGCACTTCCGCTGCACCCAGAAATCTCCTGGTTCCCCCCTTTTGGGGTCTTCCTTACGCTGACCCTTGCTTTGCTGTGTACGTTCTTTTCCGCTCTTGCGCTCCCCTTCCCTTAGAACGGCGACACGCCGGCTTTGGTTCTTTGCAACTCCACAGGACTCCGTCAGGCATTCTGCTGTATCGGCTGTCGTGTATGTTCGCGGGCGGCGTGCCCTTCTTTAACTTGCGTTCAGACTCCTCTGCTTTTTTTTTTTTCAAGCACTGTCCATATTAACGAGACAAAAATACATGGGCCCAAGTGGGGCGCGTGCATTCTTCCCCTGTCCATTGTCCGGACAGCGAGTTTCCATATTAACGAGGCATCAATAAATTAAAAAGGTTTCCTCCCCAGAAAAACTGTCCATAATTCGGGTCGTCCATATTAACGGGGGTCATATTAACGGGGCACAACTGTAAGTTGTTTTATCGTCGCCGGACGAAGTGGTCCAGCATTTCGAACACATTTTGCAAGTGGGGTCTTCAGGATTGCGGCCTCCATACCGTCCAACTATGAACCAAAGTTCTGCTCTGAACTCACGAGGTAGATCCGTAGTGTATCAACAGCTATGATGGCCGCTGTGGAGGTCACCAGCCTAGGGGCACAACCAGCGTTGTTGCAGTAACTCTCAGAGGCGCTATCCGTCCCTTCCATGCTCCCATCAACTTTATCAATCGTGAAGTTTTTTATGGCAACAAGTTTGTCGGCGGCGGAAATGATGCCCGTGTGGGACAGACCCGCAGCACAAGTTCCAACTGTTTAGCGAACTCCCATAGCTGCTTCAAGCCGGCTGTTGTGGCGGCACCATCAGCTATTGCAATGATGCCAACCGTGGCGGCTTCATCCTCGGCAGGCGCCGTTTCCACGCTGCAGCTTCGAGAGAAGCCAGCTTTCTTAAAACAGTGAGCTATAGTCAGGTGCTTCACATCTCTCCAGGCTCTGCTTGCAAAATAGATGGCCTTCACCAAAGGGACCTTCATCTCGGCCATGTTGTCAGCAGGGTGAGCATTGACCAGAAGGCGCTCAATCACTCAGCGCCGGTAGTGGACCTTGAAGTTCGCGGTAATCCTTTGTTCCATGGATTGCAGCTTGGCAGTAGCTGTTGGGGGCAGAAACAAAATCCCGACAGCGCTCAAGTGTGCATTAACTTGCAAGCAACATCAGCGTTTTACGCTTCCTCCGAGAAGAGAAAATAGAGAAGAAAAAGAAGAGGGAGAGAGACGCGCGCCGCAACAACAGCCGTCGTCCACCCGCCACCGAAGCAGTGGTGGGTGCAATGACGGCCTACAACAGATAAAATTTGGTGGCAGTCCGGACCATCTCTGTCAAATTTGGCGAGCCGCATACCGAAAATGTCTCTCCTCATCCATGCTTTCTTGTTGTTTACGTAAGTCACTGACATAGGGAGCACCTTGGTGAAGCCACGCGGTTTCTTAGCTTTGCCATTGACCAACAAGTCTCGCTTGACCGAACCATTCATATTAGAGCAAATGAGCACTGTGACCGGTTTTTGCTGGCTTTTCCTCCCACACTTTTTTCTGTCTTGGCCGCGAGAGTCTTTGATGGTAGCAGTTGGAATAACAAACTCATTTTGTCTGCGTTGTAAATGTCCTTGTCGGAATACACAAGAATCCAATTGCGATGCTTTGCCATTCACTGCTGGAGCAATCCTTCGTCAACGGACGCGGCCTCCCTGTCGATGTTTTTACACATAATGTTGTGCCTCTCCTTGAATCTCTGGAGCCACCCATTTTCCTGCTGGAAGTCATTGTGACCGAGAGCAAAGCCCAAGTCCTTAGACTTCACCAGCATGATGGGTCTACTGAGCGGGATGTTCTTTGATCGGGCATCCAAGAACAACCTGTAAAGTGTGTCTTCTGCATTGGCATACGTAGCACACCGGATCCTCTTTCGGTCCCCATAGCCACCGTCGTCGTCGAGAATGATATCAATCTTGCTGCCGTTCTTGATTATCATTAAATGTGTAAACTTTGCGATTCATACCTCCGTGCAATATCACTCTTCACACACTGCGTTTCGGCGCACTGCGTCTGGAATGGCGAACTTCATCTTCAAAGACAACACTTTTCTCTTGCCTGTTTAGGTGCTGGGGCTCGCAAGACTCGACATTGCTGAGAAATCGAAGGGTCGGGTCCGAGAAATGCGATGTCGTCCCTTCCATCAGGCATCACACTTTTTAACACAACGAGATAGTCATCAACATATCTAAAAAATTTTGCAATGAAAGTGTTGTCCAGACGCGAAAAAATTTATTTGTCAATACACGCTAAAAACAAGTCGCTTAAAACCGGTGCAAACAGGCCACTGCCCGAATGAAAGGCTGCGAAAACACCAGACTACAGTCGCCGCAGCTCTGATGGCCGGTGGCCATTTGGCCGCACATTGCCGCAAATGCAGAATAAAAACGGGCAGTAAAGAAGAAAAATGTGTTCCACTTTTTAGCCACACAAGAGTGCTGAAGCGGCTTCGTAGGCAGGGTGATAGGGAGATATTTGAGGCGTTTTGTATTGATAAGGCAGGGGATAAGTGCAAGTGCGTGAGCACACCCTCAATAGTCCTCACGAAAAAAAGAGATAATCTATTTGTCAAAACACTTGCGCTTCAATTTGGTTTAAATGTTTACTCTTTGTTATGACAACATGCTTCTTGATAAAGGAATGGGGGGGGGAGGAACAACCTCCTGAGCATGCACCTGATGCAAGTGTATAAATTTTGTTACGTGTGCAATAAACGTCAATTGAAGTCTAGCGTGCTGTCCCGCCGGTACCTTTTGTCGCTGTCCTTTGTGTTTTTCCATGCTAGTTGCAATGTCGCAGTCATTAACGAATACACACCAACTAGCCCAACTGTCTTCCATGATCTTAGAACTGAAAATAGATTTGAAAAAAGGAAACTGAACTGTTTAAGTGGTACTGTTTTCATGCACCTAGCTATAATATTAACTGTGGTGGATGCATCTTTTAGCAACACATTTTTTTAATTTCTTGGATGTCAGAGGTAGATGCTTGGGCATGTTGGCTTATTAATCATGGAACAAATGTAGCATAAGTAAAACGAGGACTGAGGAGGACATACACATCCAGTGCTAATTTCAAACAGTGATTTGTTGCATAGAGGGAAGGTGGTTTTATAACATTGGGAGGGAGGGGCTGCTACCTATCATAGGGCAGAGAGTGTCCCAACTCGCAAAATTGACCTAAAAACAAATTATGTAGCAGTTGCAGTCAGCATTATTCATTTTAAAACAATAATAATATGCTTCATATACATAGAACTACACATGGCAGTAACACTTCATGATTTAGAGGGACTTTTCTAAATAACTGCCAGAACCATATCTGGTAGTCTGATTTTAATGCATGCTCCACCTTTTGGGGAAGCGACCAAGCAGACATCAGAGGCCTTGTTTTAGAAGTTTTATTTTATGCAATGACGTCTGGCCTGCGAAATACATCAAAGTATCCATATTGCTCCCCTAGTGCAAGAAAAATGAGCTGCTTGGATTTAGTTTTTAGCTCGCCATCTTTTTTTACTTATTTTAAATGGGACGTCTTTGACAACCCTCATGGAAATGACCATTTACCTGTCGTTATCAGCCTAACACAGTCTCCATCCATCACTCTAATCAAACCGGGGCGGTGGAGGCTTCATTTTGCGAACTGGTCATTATTTCAGTCTGCAGCTAACTTGGAAAAGGTTTTTTCGGACAAACTTAGTGTCGATGAGCTGAACGAAAAGTTTATGGCCTGTATCATTGAAGAGGCGCTTGTAGCCATCCCACAGTCTTCTGGAGTTGTGCAGAGAAATCACAGTCTGGTATTCTCGGAAGTGCAAGAAAGCAAAAAAGAAGCAAAGCAAAGCATGGGGCATCTTTCGTAGGTACCCAACGATCGAAAACCTCATAAAATTCTAACAGGCAAGAGCTAAAGCACGGTATGTCCACACAACGCGGAGAAGGCCTCATGGCAAAATTGCATATTATCCATAAAAAGCTCATTCACATCTAAAAAAATCTGGAAGCTAGTGCACAGACTCGATGACAACTTCTCCCCTTTCGCAATCCTATTCCTAACATCTCCTGGCACTCTGAACATTTTTCGGCAATCTCAAGTTCTCTCCACTACATAAAATCATTCTTAAAATACAAAAACACAGCTGAAAAACAAAAGCTTCCAACAAATGGAGGTGCAAATGAAGCATATAACAATCTACTTACATTGGAAAAGGTAAAGAGAGTTCTATCTGTCGACAAAAAGACAGCATCTGGCCCGGATGAAATACACTATCAAATGCTTGTGCATCTTTCTACACCCGTGTAGAAGCACTTGTGGAATTTTTCAACAAGATATGGGTATCTGGGGACATTCCTGAGGCCTGGAAAAAAGCTATTATTGTGCCATTCCTGAAACCAGGGAAGCCACCAACGACCCCTGGCAGTTATAGACCCATAGCGTTCACCAGTTGTCTTGCAAAGTTTTTTAGAAGTGTTATTAATACCAGATTAGCCTCTGTCCTTCACTCCCGAGAACTTCTAGACATGCACCAGTGTGGTTTTAAAAGAGCATGTTCTACGTGGTAGGATGTTAAACTGTCTAAAGGACTTCTTGTCGAATCGCTAATTCCGTGTGCGCTTGGGCTCAATCTTTTCAAAGAACTTTGTACAGGAGAATGGCATACCACAGGGATGCGTCTTAAGCACAACTCTCTTTATAGTAAAAATGAATTCCATAAGCACAGTTATCCCGAAATCCATAATGTATTCAGCTTATGTTGTCGATCTACAGATTGCATACACATCCTTTAACGTATCTACATGTGAGAGACAGGTGCAATTGACCATAAATAAACTAGCAGCATGGGCAGACACAAACGGATTTCAGTTTTCTCCTCAAAAAACAGTGCCTGTTCTATTCGCTCTAAAACGAGGCTTACAGACAGACCCTACACTACACCTGAACAAAACGAAATTACCGGTTAAAAGCGAACACAAATTTCTAGGCGTAACTTTTGTCAAAAAACTCACCTTTCTTCCTCATATAAATGTCCTGAAGAAAAAGGCTTCCAAATCTCTAAACATACTAAAAGTTCTTTCCCGTAAACACTGGGGCGCTGACAGGACATGCCTTAAACACATTTACAGATCTGTCGTACACTCCTCCTTAGACTATGGCTGCATAGTGTATGGGTCAGCTAGACCATCATACTTAAAAAAACTAGACCCGGTACATAACTCAGGACTTCAACTCTCATGTGGAGCATACCGAACTTCTCCTATATCCAGTCTGCTTGTGGAAACAAACGAACCTCCTCTTGAAATCAGAAGAACTTCACTTACATGTGCCTATATATTTAAAATCAGATCTCTGCCAGAGCATATCTGCTATCCCCTAGTAACTAAATGCCCTTCTAGAACACTATTCACCAACAAACCCAATGCTGTGAGACCACTGCTCCTAAGATTTGAGCAAATGTGTCGAGAGGTTGAGCTACCGGATTGTTTACCTAGTATTGCCAAAAGACCTAATCCTCTGCCTCCTTGGTACCTGGTCCCTGCAGTCTGCGACCTCTCTCTCACACAGTTCCAAAAAACAATAACCACACAAGAGCACATCATACAAGAATTCCTTCAGCTGAAAGAAAAATACAGTAGCTTCACGGACTTTTACATGGAGGCTTGAAAACAGATCATTATGTCGGAAGCGCAGTTGTTTAAGGCGAATGGGAGGAAATAATAAGACTTCCACAGTGCGTGTCCATTTTTACTGCTGAATGTTATGCTGTCTCTGTTGCCATAGAGAAAATATTAAAAGAAAACCTCAGGAGAAGTATTATTTACACAGATTCCTTAAGTATAGTTACAGCCCTTCACACAAGAAACGCAGTTATACCAATACTGGGAAACATCATACACAGCATAGCAACACTTACAGATGAAGGACGAAGCATAAAAATCTGCTGGGTTCCCAGTCATGTAGGAATCTAAGGTAATGAAAAAGCAGATATGTGCGCTGCCAAAGCTCGAGACAAGAAAATAAAAGAAGTGCAGATACCATCTCAAGACTGCATGAAATTGATACAAAGTAAACTGATGCAAAAATGGCAGTCCACTTGGAACACTGAAACAAATAACAAACTACACCTCATAAAGCCTGTAATAGAAGAGTGGAAATCAAGCACTCACCTTGAACGTTCCAAAGAAGTGGCTCTATGCCATCTTCGCATAGGATACACACATTTAACACATAGCTTCATTTTAACTACAGATAAGCCCCTGTGTGATTCATGCGGACACGAGCTAACAGTCATCCACATTTTAATCTCATGCAGACAACTTGAACAACTAAGAAAAAAACATTTTACGCAGTTTTACAAACAACACATTCCTCTTCATCCAGTGTTGCTTTTAGGTGAAAATGCGCTCGTTGATTTGCCCTGTGTTTTCAGGTTTTTAATAGAAGCAAATGTTCTCAACAGAATATAAGTTTAAATTACATAAATGCAACACTCTTAACCTTGAAGTTGGCGCATGATAGCCTAAGTTGCTTATGCGCCACTAAACCCAACACAACAACAACAACATCTACAACGGATCATCTAGTTCACCTTGAGAACACACTCCGCGAAGCATTTATACATAAACAGCAATGCCTTGCTGTAATCTTCGACATGGAGAAGGCATACGATACTGCATGGAGGTTTGGCATTCTTCGTGACCTAGCAGATTTGGGCATACGCGGTAGGATGTTAAACTGTCTTATGGACTTCTTGTCGAATCGTTCATTTTGTGTTCGCCTGGGCTGAACGTTTTCAAAGAACTTCATGCAGGAGAATGGCGTACCCCAGGGATGTGTCTTAGTCTCTATAGTAAAAATTAATTCTATAAGCAAAATTATCCCAAAATCCATAATGTATTCAGTTTATGCTGACCTACAGATCCATTAAAGGCGTACACATCCTCTAACGTATTGTATGTATGTATGTATGTATCTAACGTATGTGAGAGACAGGTGCAGATGGCCATAAATAAACTATTAGCACGGGCAGGCACGAACGAATTTCAGTTTTCTCCTCAAAAAACAGTAGCTGTTTTATTCTCTCTCAAATGCGGCCTACAGACATCCTAGGCTACACCTGAACAAAACGAAATTACCGGAAAAAAATGAACACAAATTTCTAGGCATAACTTTTGACAAAAACAACTCTCCTTTGTTCCTCACATAAACAACCTGAAGAAAAAGGCTTCCAAATCTCTATACTGTGCTGACAGAACATGCCTTATACAAATTTACAGATCTGTCGTACACTCCTCCATAGACTTTGGCTGTATGGTGTATGGGTCAGCTAGACAGTCATATTTACAGGAATTAGACCCAGCACATAACTCAGGACTTTGAATTTCATGTGGAGCATACCGAACTGCTCCTATATCCAGTCTTCTTGTAGAAAGAAATGAACCTCCTCTTGAAATCAGAACTTCATTGACATGTGCATATGTATTTAAATTCAGATCTCTGCCAAAGCATATTTGCTATCGCCTAGTAACGGAGTGCCCTCCTAGAACACTATTCATTAACAAACCTAATGCCATGAGACCACTGCTCCTGAGATGTGAGCAAATGTTTCAAGGGGTTGACCTGCTGGAATGTATAACTGCCAAAAGACCCTCTACCTACTTGGTACCTGTTTCCTGCTGTCCTCTCTCTCTCTCACAGTTCCAAAAAGCTCCGCAAGAACACAACATCATTCAAGGATTCCTTCAGCTCAAAGAAAAATACAGTAGCTTCATGGACGTTTTCACAGACGGCTCGAAATAGATCACTCTGTTGGAAGTGCAGTGCTCTGAGGTGAATGGGAGGAAACAATAAGACTTCCACAGTGTGCATCGATCTTTATAGCTGAATGTTATGCTATCTTTGTTGCCATAGAAAAATAATAATGGACAACGTAAGAAAAAGTATTATTTACACAGATTCTTTAAGTGTAGTCACAGCACTTTACTCAAGAAGTGCAGTTATATGTCACTACTGGGAAACCTCATACACAATTTAGCAACACTTAGAGATGCAGGGCGAAACATAATAATTTGCTGGGTCCCCAGTCATGTTGGAATAAGAGGTAATGAGAGAGCAGACATACGCGCCCCCCAAGCTCGAGACAAGAAAGTGAAAGAATTGGAATATAAAGACTGCATGAAAATGCTACGTAGCAACTTGATGCAAAAATAGCAGTACACTTAAAACACTGAAGGAAATAACAAACTACACCTCATAAAGTCTGTGGTGGAAAAGTGGAGGTCGAGTACCCACCATGAGCGTTCCAAAGAAGTGGCTCTATGCAGTCTTTGCATATGACGCACACATATAGCACATAACTTCATTTTGACAAAACAGGATAAGCCCTTGTGTGGTTCATGCGGACACGAGCTACCTAACAGTCATCCACATTTTACTGTCATGCAGGCAACTTGAAACACTAAGAAAAAAATATTTTCTGCTTTTTACAAAGAACACATTCCTTTTCATTCAGCATTGCTTTTAAGTGAAAATGTTTTTGTTGGCTTGTCTTGTATATTTAGGTTTTTAAGAAAAGCAAATGTTCTAAACAAAATATAGGTTTTTCATCCCTTAAATGCTACAGACTCTTAACCTTGTGGTTGGCGCATGATAGCATCAGTTGCTTATGTGCCACTAAACACAGCACAGCACATCTTCTAAGCCTAAAGCCTCAGGAGCGAAGGAATTAGACAGCGAAGTCGTGTCTAGGCTGAAACCGAACAGCCAGTCATGGCTCCACGCGTCACAGCCAAGCATGGTCTTTATTTTCTTCTCCGAACGGCCACGCGCTGACAGTGCTCTTATCACGGCCAGGCAGAGGAAAGGGCAATGGGGAGTCCGAGACTGCTGACAGGGGTTCGCCAGTGTCGGGCAGAACGTAAAGGCACTCAAACGTGGTCGGCCATTCTGCAGCGAGGAGGGGGGGGTGGGGGGGCAGTTTTTTTGAGTGCGACGAATGACACGGAATGGGCTGTAGGCCGGGGTTAGCGTTTGCCAAACAGTGTCACAGTGAACAGAAATGTGTGGAAGTCGGGAGAGCAGGGTGGACAAAAATGTTGCATAGAAGAACTTGTAGACGGGCTGGATGGCGTTCAGATTCTGGTGGCATTTTTTTAGCGTCAAAAGAACACATACACAGGAGTGGGCATAAGAAGGCACATGAGCTGCTTGAAGCATGTCATATAAGAAAGAGGGAGGCAGGGTGTGTTAGTGACATATGTGTGGTTCTGTTGGGGGCAGAGATGGGTTATATCAAGTGGTTTCGGTGAAGGGGGAATTGTTTTTTCGGTCAGTGCATGTATGTTCTTTGGTATATATTTTTGATCTTTCCTCTGCAGTAAACTGGATGCAGTAGCGCCAGGCTTGTGTCCTTTCTTGTTTCCTGTGTACGTGTTTTGTTAGTGCTAAAAATGCTGTCTGAATCTGGAAGATGTTATTGCGCTGGGAAGGGCGAGGCAGAATAAGTCTGAGGTCTTTAACACAGTCCACAAGACACTGCAGGTACTCTTGCGGCTGGGCTGGTAGGTGTGCTTATTAGAAGAACACTCCAGGAAGATGCAGCAAGGCACTTTACACCAGTTCTGCTGCAGAGCACTGTAGGTCTGCTGGAATGCCCTTAAACACAGGAGTACAAGGGGCAAAGCTTCAACCCACTCGGTGCAACTGAGCTTAATAGCTAGGGCGACTTTCAGTTGGTGGTTCCACCATGCCATTGGCGCAAGGGGGCTACGCAGTGATGCAGCAATGTCTAGCACCGAGAATGCAGTTGAGGGAAGCAAAGAGGGTGGGCTCTAATTGGTGCCTACGGTCAGATGTCATGGTTCCAGGACAACCAAAGCGTGACTCCTAAACAGAAACGAAGATGCGGGAAACAGCCGCAGCAGTAATGTCTGATGGCAATAGCCTCCGCCAGCGTGTGAAACAGTCGACCATGGTGAGTGTGTAACAATGACCTTGGCACACAGGTAGAGGACCCACAATGTCGAGATGAATATAGTCTAACCGACGGCCGAGTGGAAGAAAACCTGACAAGGCATCTCGTTATAATGGGAGACAATTGTTGTCTGGCTGGGGAGTTTACGTCCACACACGCACATCGTCGTTAATATCGGGCTAGACAGAGTGAAATGATGTGGCATAGTGAAGCCGGAACAAAAGGGTGGGGAAGGTCTGCTGAGAAGTTGCACCATAAGGGTTCAGGCAAGCACGGATGAGGCACAACTGCAGTCGGAGAGAACGGAGGTTCTCCCGAAAAGCCATGTCAGCCGCAGCTGTACAAGAAACGACAGTACTTTTAGGGCAGGCGTGGGAATGCAGCTACTGAGGCGGTCAGCTGATCGATGCCGGCCTCGAAGTGCGAAATTTCTAGGTCAGCTAGCTGCAAGACAGCAGTGACGGACGAGGAAGCCACCTCATGAACCTGATCAGCAAGCTCCGCCAGGTGCACGGGTGACGTTGTTGGCCACCGTGAGGATGATGGGGCAAGCGTTTGAGGAAGAGCTTTCGAAGCAGCGCAGTATGGGTGAGGACTTCGTGCTCCTCGAAAAGCTTCTGTATCCAGTGCAGCAGTTGGGAGGGCCACCAGTCGCGAATCCTCTTTGGTAAGCAACTGCTGGAGGTGGGTGTGTTCTGGCGACATGGCTCTCTGTCACTTTGGTCTTGAGGTAATATGGTCAGGGCTCGGAGAGTAAGTCCGAGAGTTCGCTGGAAACATCAGGAGGAAGCGTGGAGACAACTTGGTAGTAGCGCGTCGTTTCCGAGGTGATGCGATAGAGGTGAAACAGCGCCTTGATCTGTAAAAGCCAGACTTGTGGGTTCTGGCTAAAAGAGTGGAAGGCGAAGCTGCAGCAACAAAATTTTCTGCAGTTGCGAGTCCCGTTCCACGCAGGGGTAGCCTTAATTAGTCATCATGTCAGTCCTAGGTCACCTTGTAGACTTCAGGAGCGAAGGAACTAGATAGCCAACTTGAGTCCGGGCCACAACCAATCAGGCAGCCGTGGCTACATGTGCCACAGTCAGGCACATTCTTTATTTTCTTCGAGCAGCTGTGCTCTTGGCGTAGCTAGGGGAAGAGGCTACAGTCACAAGGCACATGCTTTTGCGGACAAAAGTCAACGGAGCACGTCATTTGCTTCTAAATTTTTTCATGCGTTGCATAATTGAAGCTGACAGTCATGATATGTATGAACCGGTAGTAGACGTCGGTGCCCTTTCACTTGGACAAATAATGTTTTCTTATCTCCAGTTCAAAAGGCGTCATTTTAATTTCAATGGAAAAGTGTGCTCCAATTACTTATGTCCGCACCTGTACATGTGAGCACATGTGTTTCCACGATGCTTGTTTGAGTCACTGCGATGTACAATGAAATAGTCACTCTTTCATGGATTGCTAAATATTGTTGCGAAGAAGAAGACCGGCAGTGGCGCGAGAGGAGGCCTCGCGCTAGGCCAGACATTAAATCATCGTTCATCCTGTCGCCATGTTGTCCCGTCTTCTTGCTTGTCACCACGTAACATTTTGGTTGGAGGTGCAGCGTACGTCTACCCTATCCTCGCTTTGGAGCATCGACACCATCTGTAAGCCGGGATCATCGACCGAGGGCCCTGGGACATCGCCGAGCAGCTTCGCCCCAGCCCTTCCTGCCCAGACCCGACCAACTACCACCGCCCAGCCCCCAGCCCGGATCTGAAGACAAGGAGAACAGACAGACCAACCAGACCCGAGACGAAGGACCCGAAAGACCCGAAGGACCCAAAGGAACCGGACATGTACACGCAACCTCTGCCCAGCCGCTCGTCGCGCCCTCGAGCCATCGGTTCCATGGACTCTGGTGACGGATGGTTGAACAGCTCCAGGGGAGGCGAATCACCCAAGCATCATCGTGTTCGTCGTTATCGTGGAGGCAAGCGCATCATTCTATCTTTTCTTGAACATCTACACCATCACGTCACCATCGACTTCAACGAAACGATCGGGACGATCGCTCAGCTCGGTGGCCCCGGGAAGTGTTGCGAAGATCGGCAGTGGTGCAAGAGGAGCCCTCGCGCTAGGCCAGACATTAAATCATAGTTCATCCTGTCGCCATATTGTCCCGTCTTCTTGCTTGTCACCACGTAACAATATAATGCCTCCCTTTCTTTAATTTTTCTTTTTCAGTTTTTATGACAGCTACTCCTTCCAAGTGATACCTGTCATGGGATTGCTGCTGGCTCGGGACTGGAAATCTTATCAGTATCTCGTCGAAAGCATCCGCAAGTTCCCATGCCAGGTATGGTTTTGTTCTGCACTGCATGGTGTCCATTCTAAGTAGTGCCAATGTGATGTTTGCAGTGAATTTTCACACAAATAGATTGGAATAATGCACATGCATCCCTCATTCCCCGCATCTCATGCGATAATCGATTTAATGATAAGTTTCAGCCTTCGCCAAACAGTGACATGTCCAACGCGAACACAGGATACATCAAAAAGTGTGCTTGATCTAATATTTCTCAGTGAAAAGGTTCCCTTGGACAAGACACAGAATGACATCATCAAAGGTATTTCCGACCATGACATTCTGATTTGTATTCTACCCATGGGAATTACCGACATGCCTCGAACTGTTTTAACAATATAATACCAAAGTTTAACAGAGCTGACGATGCAAGCATCCCTACCTATCTAGAACACGAACTTGACTCCTTTTCCGCATTTTCCTCTAGTATAGATACTGATATCAACACTCTTTGGCTCATGTTTAAAAAGATTGTAACTCACTGCATATCTCATTTTGTCCCCCCTGTTAACAAAAAGGCCTGCAACAAAAAATCCCTGGATTACTCGTGAGGTCATACAAGCAAAACGTCGTGTTAAGAGGCTTCGAC
Source organism: Amblyomma maculatum (assembly GCF_055883805.1). Classification (NCBI taxonomy): domain Eukaryota; kingdom Metazoa; phylum Arthropoda; class Arachnida; order Ixodida; family Ixodidae; genus Amblyomma; species Amblyomma maculatum. Next base: position 218,202,153 of record NC_139346.1, on the reverse strand, counting down.
AAAACATTAAATCAAAAGGAACAACAGATTTCCTCACCAATAGCCCGCAACGGTTCTGGAAACATTTTGGCATTGATAAAAGCGATGCCTTTCATCTACCAGTCAGACGGGGAGAGGGTTAAAGCGGCAAATGCGCATATTGATTTCTTTCGCTCAGTGTTTACAGTCGATAACTGCTCTATACCCATTACAGAAATAATATGATGTTTCAAAAATTGATCCTCTTGTCATTACCGAGGCTGGCATTTTTAATGTTCTTCTTGGCCTGGACGATAAGAAAGCAACCGGTCCCGATGAAATTCCAGACGCCTTTTTAAAACAATACGTCGAACCATGCAGCAAGTTCCTAGGTCTCATCTACCGTAAATCCCTTAGTACCTGCAAACTGCCAGATGACTGGAAAATAGCTAAGGTATTACAGATTCATAAATCAGGCAGCACTTTAATATCGAATTTGAGGCCAATATCACTGACTAGCACTGCATGTAAATTGCTAGAACATATAATTTCAAAACACCTAACTGAGTTCTTAAAACGCTTTAACCTATTATCATGTCATCAGCATGGGTTTCGCCGCGGCTTATCTACCATTACTCAATTAACGGAAGTAGTCCACGACCTCGCTTTAAATATTGGTAACCGCAGCCAAACTCACATCATATTACTCGATTTCGTTAAAGCATTGACTGCGTGTGTCATTCGAAACTAATCACAAAGTTGCGGGGCTTCATTGGTGATAGCGAAATGTTGGCTTGGATAGAGGGCTTTTTGCATCAACGGTCACAATTCGTATTCTACCACCGCATGCAATCCAGATGGGTAGCAGTCACATCCGGAGCTCCTCAAGGCTCTGTTCTGGGACCCCTGTTATTTCTTATCTTTATTAACGATATTACTGCAAATATTAATTGTAAGATCAAACTCTTTGCTGACGACTGCATACTATACAGAGAAATAAGAAACCACGAAGATCGTGTCATCCTTAACAGGTCATTAGAAAAAATTGCAGAATATGGTGTAATAACTGGCGGATGACAATCAACACAAAGAAATCCGTAGCAATGGCAGTAACCAGGAAAAAACAGCCTTCTAATTTTGTGTATAAATGGAATGACATTCCACTTACCTTTGTAAACAAGCACAAATATTTAGGTGTCACACTGACTTTAGATCTTAGATGGAGCAAACACATTAGTAACATCACTGCAACAACATTGCACAAGTTATTTTTTCTTGTATTTGCCTAGCTCCTGCACAAACTAAACTTTTAGTTTATAAGACTTTTATTAGACCAGTACTAGAATATGCTAACACCGTTTGGTTTCCCCAGTCTCTTACTAACATTTCGAGGCTTGAAAGAATACAGCGTAAAGCACTAAGATTCATTCATAACAAATACAAGTGAACAGATTCACCAACTGAACTAGCTGTAATATCCGGGCTCGAAACGCTATCAGCAAGAGCAAAGTTGGCGCGATTAAAATTCCTATATCAGCTACTACATAACGCCTTTAACATCGACTTATCACAGTATGTTTCATTACCACATAAGCGAGAGTTAAGAAACCATCACGCATTCACGCTAACCGATTTTTCATGTCACAGTGATGCATTTAAACATCCTTTCTTCCCGTTGGCAACAAGCAAATGGAATTGCCTGCACTCATCTGTTACTAACGTTGATTCATTTTCAAGTTTTTGTTCCAAACTACAGGCCATGGTGTGAGCTGACATTATTCGGTTACAAATTTCGCTTTCTTTTTTTCGTTCGCTTGTTTAACGCAGTCGACAGCCTGTTATACCATTGTTTTGTTTTTGAACTTGTATGTGTTCTTTATTTGTGAGCTGTTTGCGCGAATTTGATAACACATTTTCAGTTTTTTTTAAGAATTGCCTAATACTGTATTTTTGTAGAGCTGCTTTAATTCTTGTCATCATCATTTTGTTGATATTATGAATGTAATGCCCACCTGCTATCGTCTCAACTAGAGACTGGCAGTATTGGAAATAAATAAATACATCTTTTTCATTTTCCACAGCTGTAAACAATGGACCCAAACCAGGACAGCACATTTACAAACACTGCAGGCATGACATTCAGCTCCTTTTCATTACACCACAGTAGATGTGGGCAGGAAATGCTTTTTGATAGGTGCCCATACTCATGCCTTTGCATCGCCTTCAGTGTGCGGCATATGTATTCATATGATTTGTGATATGTGAGGAGTGGTTGAAGTGCACCTGCAGTGCACTGGTAACAATCAGTGCACTATGGTTTCCTTTAAAGGACACCGAGGATGGCTAATTTAATATTTGTTCTTAGTAAAAATCAGTTCCATAACTATTTCTATAATTTCCAATTGACTAATTCCTTCACTAGTTCCAATTCCATAACTATTTCTGGGGGTTTGACATCAAAAGACACACTTTCGCGGCTGAGAAAATAGTATTTCAAAATTTTCCCACCGCTTGGTCCAAATTCATGACTTCTAGGCTAAACAGGACTCCATAATTACTGTTTTAATGTGAATGGTGGTGCATTCTGGCCCCAGATGTCAGCAGAAAAAAAGGTCAACGTCTTACACTTGACTTCCAAAATATGCTTGTTGATGGTGACGGTGCCTGCATTTCATTTTTTATATTTTCTTCAGTCTGTAAAAGGTCTGTTTTGGGGGAAATTAATGTCTTTGTCATTAGAATGTAGGGATTTATTGGTGAGTATTATTATAGGCCAACTTCGGTTCATCCTCACTGTCCTTTAATGACCTTGTGGTAGAAAGCTTTTGTGTTCTACGGGAACATACTTATCCCGATTATGGTTGATGTGTCTTTTCCTTGATAGTGTGAGGGATATGCACTAATTTAATAACTAGGGGTTTGACTTCATAGTGTGTAATTTTTGACTAACTTTTTCAGACCTTATTTGAGAACAGAGTTATAATTTCTTTTGTTTTCAGTGAAGTATGTGATGTCTATCCTTTAACGGTCAAAGTGACAAGGAGCCTGTTTTTTATGGGCACAAGCTGTTCACTTCGTTACAGTGGTATATAAGGCCTATGTGGGATCTTCTGGCGGGCTTACTATCTTACACCATGTCTACCGAGGACAACACAGCTTGCTTTCAGTGTGATATCCATTGCAGGAGCCTTCAACATGAACACTCGCTTTGTGCTGACTGTGTACACCCCACGAACTCAGATCCACTGTAAAGCTTGGACCGGGCGCTAGCTCGTTCATAGGCAGTCCTCTCTTGAGCTTTTAATTTCTTATTGTTGAGCAGTGAACACTTTGGTCATCTTGCAAAAAACAGGACCTGTGATGTGGGCTAAAAAAAAAGTAGCTTATTTATGTTGGGTGGCTTGGTGTCACCTGTAGCTGTGCTTTTCTAACATGAAGAAAATTACAAAGGTTACTTTGTCAAGCTTTTCGTTTTGCTGCTTGGAACTTTCAAACAAGTGTAGGAATGCAAGCATTTAAATTTCAGCAACGTTAATCATGAAGCAGAATGGTAGGGGGCCTAGTTTTGTCATCTGTAAATAGTCTTTGCTGCATCATTAAGAGCATCAAATAATTTCTTATGCATACTCTCATCCATGTTAAGCAGTAAATAAGAAGGATTCAAATGGAACTTATCAGTGGTTGAAGGGCAGCAATTAAAAACTATTCTTTCTGTTTTAAAATGCAAAATAAACCAGCTATATCTGGCTCTCTCAGTGTCGTCGGAAAGTGGCAACACCTATGGCGAAGGTGGCATGGAGAGCAACATTAATTCTCACCTACCTTCCTCCTTGCCATAGAACTATAGTTCACTTGATTTCACAGAATGTGTTTTGTACATGCTCATTTTTTTTAAAGGAGGATAGACACCGATTTTCGAAGCGATTTTGCTTACAAACCAGGCAGAGACCCTGTTTTTCAAAATCTATTGAGTGTGACATCTCTATGACAAAAACATGTATATAGGTAAATAACATGACATCATCATATAACTGTGCCGTAGAGTCATCAAAGCAAAAAGAAGTGGCAACACAGGGTAGCGTGCCATGTCTGTGTAGATTGTGCACCCTTGGAAAGCTGCGCTTCTGCATGCTTGCTTGACTCGATCACCTTTTACGCTGTCTGCATTGGTACATGTCACAGTTGGATCAGCTGCTATGGATTCTGTAGTCAGTGTGTTTTGCGAACGCAAAGCTTAGGTATACTTTGTGCTCATGCACGTACAGAGATACTGGACTGGGAAGCAAAATTTAGAATTTACTTGTTTCATTTTACGCCGAACTCGTACAACTTGAGCCTTGTGTACATGGTGACTGACTCAGACACCAATGGCATCCCTGCACTAGTGCGAAGCTTCCGGCGTCGTGAGTCGAATTGTGCTGCGCCCTGCCTGCCTTAGACGTTACTAGGCCTAGCTGGTTTTATATCGAAACGATAGCAGACAGTGCTTCAGAACAGGCTAATGCTGTAAAAAGGACTTTTGCACCGCTTTACTGGGAAGCGCATCTCGTAATAAAATATATATTCCTGACTTGCGCAACACCTTCAGCAGTGGAGCTAGCAGACAACAGGCGAGTCATGACAGGAACGAGCAGCAATTAAAGTGGCTGAGGGAAAAAATCAATCAAAATTTTGGTGTCGGTTAGCCGGTGGTCCACCTAAGTGTAAAAACGGACAGAAGAGGAACGCAATCCAATCGTTTGTGTCTTCTGGCCCTGTTTTTTGCGCTGCGTGTACTTTTGGTTAAGAGGGAAAAAAAGCTCGCTAGTAAATTTACTTTATTTTCTGTAAATTGATCATGTATACTCTCAGTTATCATGTAGACCTCTATATTTTTCTGCCTTTGCTTTGAAGAAGGAAGTTAGGGAACTTGAAAGGAGGAGCTTGCTAGGCACCGAGGAGTTGGGCATGCTGTCTGTTTTGCAAAGTTAGGCAGTGATTGGTAGGTTCTGAGCTTCCAAAGCATGTATCTTTATGAGTCGTGTGGCCATATCCCTGCTATTATTACAAGTTCACGCATGCTTATAGCTGTTTCCAGCTCCAGGCTGTACCTAAGTGGGTAGTAAAATGGTGTCTCGGGTCAGCGTGCCAGCATGTTTACTGCACCTTTAAGTGAAAAAATCAAGCTAGTTTCTTGTGACCACTGTTCAGTATGATCGTCTTCTTTCTTTGCATGGATACAGGAGCTGTTCAAGGACATGATCCAGGCAGCAGGTTTCAAGGAGGTCACCTATGAGAACCTAATGAATGGAGTTGCAGCTATCCATTCTGGCTTCAAGCTCTGACTAAACTGACAGTCTTGTATGTGTTCATTGCACATCATAATGCAGTGCTTGCTTTGAACCATATTTCCTACTTTGGCGGGTCATGTACAAGGACCTGCATTTTATTTCTAGTTCATTTTCCAGTCTGTTTTGTTTAGCAGTACACTTAGCATTGTAACTTGACCCCTTTGGTAGGAAGTAGCAGTTGTCTACAAATAGACCCATGGAAAGATCCGATATAGCCATTCAGAATGTTTCGAGAGTGAATAGCCCTGCTAGTTCCTTTTTCACAAGAGTTGGCTCACTCTTTACTTGCAAATGCAACATTGTTGCATGTGTGGCCAGCCAGTTTGCTTTATAATGGCCAAGGGTGGCACCAATATTTATTGCCTTTTCAGGCTGGTTGAATTGTGAGAACTAATACCAGGTGCATGATAGAACAAAAAGAGCAGCATATTGCAGTCTCTAAGAAAGACTTGGATGTGTCTGAAGTAACATGCATACCCATTTGCTTTGGTACAGAGCACTTGGGGTCAGTGATAGCATGTGTGTTGAAGACAGAATAAAAGTGCCTTTGGAGGGTGCACCACCAATGTCTTAATCGAGGCCTGAATTTTGACCAGCCTCCTTTAACTCAAGTCTTTGCATGTGTGTTCCACTTTCCTTTTTGTCCCTTTGTTCCCCTCCCAACGTGTAGGGTAGCCTACTGGGCATTGCCTGGTTAGCATCCCTGCCTTTCTATTCCATTTTCTCTCTCTCTCCGCTTCAGTTCACAGATATGTGCTGTTATGTTGACTTGTCTTCTGCTACTATTGGAGAAATGTGTATTTTGATTGTCAATACTTGAATAGTTAAAATGGAAATGTAGAAAGGAGTCACTGGAAATGAACATAAAAATGTGGTGAAGATTTGTGAGGCTCTACCTATAGAACTTTTTTGCAACTGTATTGCATAAAAACTGAATAATGATAGTGCAGAATTGAATTCAACTTTAAATGTTTTGTAAATATATTTTTTTAATGTGCTGCCCGTTTCGATGCTGACTGTGATAATAAAGATAACTGGTGACAAATTTGACTGAGCTTATTAGTTCCCTACAAACATGCTGAGATTTGACTTGTACAGCTAAAACATGTCTTGAGAATATGTGAACAGTGTCGCATGATTTGAATGTGTGGTACTAAGAAGTCAAGAGTCATGCCAAGGCCACATAGGATCAGTGAGTACTAAACCAATTAAATGCTCACAGTGCAGCCAAAGTACATGGCTGGTACCATGGCCGCAATGCATGTATTCCAGACCCTTTAAGAACTACTGAGCAAGGTGTGATAACTACAATGAGCAATGACAGTGGTTCAACAGAAAAAGCATCTTTATTTGCGAGAGCATTGTGTTCTTATAGCTGACGGCCAGAATGCCATGTGCAGCTTAGCAACGCGAGATCAAAGGCAGAATATGGGCTCGCTAGTCGTTCACGCTATCACATCTAATCCATCCTTAGACAATGCTATGCTGTCCTTTCTTGAAATCATGGACAGAGCCAATTCGGCTGTCAACGCATACACTAGCTATGGCATGGAAGCACCACAGCATCATTGGATACATTCGATTATCAATCCCGGACTGTCCGGGACTACCTGCTGACAGCTGTGCGGCGTTCAATTTTCCTCGGGCAGCCAAGAAGATTCGCCCACCAATGAAGCTCCTGGTTCGGCGGCCATTTTTAGTTAGAATCTGAGCGCATTCTGGTCAGTTTTCGTGTTCCTGCGTACTATATCGTGCGCTAAACAATGACACAATCTCTTAAACAGCTGTAAGACAATTGAATGTTGCGTTTTCACTTTTAGTCTTGAATTTTACTAGACACAGCAGTGTCCAGAGTCCCGCGAGCACGGATATTGCTTTTTTGTGCTGCCCAGATGTTCTTCACCTGTTTCATGATCTTTTCAGCATGCAGTTTCTGAAAGCGTCGCAAGCGAACTGCTTTGTGCTGGAGCAGCTAACGCTTGTTGCAAATGCTTTTGCAAACGATTATTTCTGCTTATGAGTACAGTAAGCTAGGCCTTTGGAGAAACTGGGAGCAGCGTCGGCAAGAAAACCCCGCCAAACAGATCTGCAAAATGCCTCCATTCAGGCTTGTCGCACTCCATTCACGAAGAGCATCGATTAATGCGCGCCTCTGTTATCTATCTTTAGTATTACACGTAGGCCAAAAGATAAACGTATGCGCGGCGTCACTGCGAAAGAACTGAGTTGTGGTGACTGATGGTTGGCATCGTCTGCTAAGAGCGGCAAGAGCAAACGTTGGAGGGAGCTCGCAAGGTTATGTGACCCTCACGCTACTTCCTGTCAGAACGGAAGCCGAGACCTGTCAGCAGGTAGTCCGAGACTGGAAAATCGAATGTACCCATTGTTGGCTGGCAATGATGACTCGCGATTCATAAGAAGCACGGGTGTCGCAGTTGGTGAAGCCGGTACATTTGTGCAGACAGATATGCCGTTGGTTCTACGGACTCCATTGTCGGTATTGCCGATAACTGTAGAGGTTGCTGAGGAGATGGAGATCCATGCTGCAAGACCGAAGTTAGTCATGCAAATGAGGGGCGGAAATGATCAGCGTAAAAAATCTGGCTTGACCTGACACGCGCTCAACATAGGTTACTGGGCTCAAAACTTGCATCACTATACTGTCGTCCCAAAAGGTGTCCTCGCCACATATGTACTTCACAAAGGCACTTTTCCCTATGGCGAATGCATGTTCACAGCCTCTGCCCTTGTCTCTTTGCTGCTTCGTGCACCGTTGCTTATATCACACGTGTCTTGCACAATGTTCGGTTTGAGCAAGACAGTTTGCGGCTGTCGCTTCAAAAAAAGCTTGGCTGGGGCCTTTCCAGTAAAAAAATGAGGGGTATTCCTACAGACATCAAAAAGCTCTCTAATCCTTCGTGCAAGATTGTTATTTTCCATGTTCAGAATGGGATAACACTTGCTTCAAAAGAGCCTTCTTTGTTGTCTGCACTTCCTTCCAAACTGCGTGATACAGGGCTGTCAGTATATTTGATACTATTACTAGCCAAGATTGTTTCAAACTCCTGGGATACAAACTTTGGGCCATTATTATTGCACTCACAATCTCTTCGGGAAAACTATACACTGCGAAAAGGCTGCGAAGTTTACCAATAATCCAAGACGTGTTAGTAAAAATCACGGTCTAAATTTCAATCCATTTGGAGTAGGCATCCACTAAGACAAGAAAGTTATGGCTATTTTTTTGTGCATAGCCTACATGCATTCTTTGCCAACACCTTGACGGGTATGGCCTTGGGTGGAGAAGTGTAGGCTGAGCTGCTGGTTGTACGAGTTGGCAGACCCGGCACTTTCTTGCATACACCTCAATAGCTTTGTCCATGCTGGGTCACCACACACAACTTCTCGCCAACATTTTCATTCGACTAGAGCCAGGAAGGTCCTCACAAAGCAAGGGTGGCACTGTAGGCTTGAGGTTTTCCGATTTAATTAGTCTGGTTCCCCACATGAGACTGTTTTTTTTTTTTCAGAAGCCAGATATAACACGACTGCAGTTCATCCGCGATGTTTGTCGGCCAGCCCGTCCTGACATACTCGAGAACTTTGCTAAGTGTGCCATCTCGTACAGCCTATTTTGTTACATGAGCAGAGTGCTTTCGAAAACAGACACTCGGCAGTTTCTGCTGTGGAAGAGCAAGGAGTAGGCAGTCTTGACAGAGCATCAGCCACTTCAGTTGCCTTGCGGTACTTCAGAGCGAACTGATAACAAGACATAGGGACCAGCTTTGTAGCCTCGTAGCTGCCAGCGATGGCATGGCTTTCTTGTGTCCCAGAATTCCCAGTAGTGGCTAATGATCTCTGTACAAGTCAAACTTCCTACCGTACAAGACCTTGTGGAATTTCTGCAATCCGAAAATAAGAGCTAGGGCCTCTCTTTCATATTGCGCGTAATCCTTTTCTGCAGCTGGTGTCAAGGTGCGTGAAGCGAATGCAATTGGACACTCTTAACCGTTCAGCAACACTTAAAAAATAACTTCCAATGCTGTACGCGCTGATGCATCACATGCAACCCCAGCGGTCGACTGCTGATAAGCAGCTGTTTCGTGGCCTCGAACACGTCGCTGCATTTCTTCGTCCAAACTCAACACTCTCCCTATTGAAGTAGCTTCTACAATGGCTCTGCTACTAATGACAGGGTGTTTAAAATTTTTTCCATAGTATTTTAGTAGCCCTAGATAAGCTTTCAACTCCCTGATATTTGTCGTCTCAGGAGCATTGATGATTGATTGCACTTAGCTTTCTGTGGGGTGTATTCCCTTAGCGCTTATTTTGTTGCCCAGAGGAAACAGAGCTTAGGAAAAAACTTGCACTTTCCTGTCTTGACGATAATGTTGTAGTCATCAAATAGCTGTAACACTAGCTCAAGAGTTTTTTTTTCAGTCATCTATGTCCCGGCCAGCCACAATTACATAGCCTATTACAATTACATAGCAACCTACACTCTTCATGTCCATCAAAACTAACCTTTAAGGACGGGAACAAAGCCAAAGCACTCGCTATACCATATGGAAGTCTGTGTATTCACTGTAACCACCACTTTGGATTCAAGGCTAAGCATCGCCTGCATGAGAATCGAGTAAAACAGCGCTAGGGGAGACGAAACACGTGAACGACAGGTACCAACCAGCCCATATTTGCCCTCTTCTGGGATCACCTGCATGCTGTGCTGTTGATAAATCGAGTACACCTACAGAACACTTTCCTCTCGCAAACTGCAGTGAACAATTATCTTCAGGTAGCGGCAAATCTTGAAGTTGCCACACAACCTTAGTTGTACAACTGAACTGGAGGGCTCAGACAGGTGGTGCAGTGCAACGGCATGAGTGCCAGCTGTTTGTCCTCTTCTCTTGTCTAGGCCTCGTGCCGTTGTGCTGCGTCACCTGAACAGCGTGTCACTTTCCTTTTTGGGGGGGACCACCATCAGTGGATGACATTGACCAATAATGTGCATTTTTCCACTCGTATGTATTCTTAGCACAAGTTTTGTTGGCTCGGACTTGATATGCGACAACAATTGGCTTTATATAAACTCTCCGGCATTACAGTCACGGCAGCCGCGTGCTAACCTGCATTGGCAAGTCCTGGCCTTCACCGTTCAGGGTTGCCACTGCTACTTTTCGCCAAATTGGCGAATTTAAGAGGCCCGTGGCGACCGAATATTATAATTGGCGACATGGCGAATTTTTGGCGATTTCTAAATCAAGTTTCGTGATGCGAGTTCTAAACCCAATGTCTTCCCAACAAACGAACAACAACGTTCTCTTCCCGTTTCTAGAGCAGTGGGATGAGCTCTTGGGGCCACACATGTTTCGGGCACTGCAGTTTCTGCGCACTCATGCGCTGCCAAATGTTGCTGGGACGTGTTCGATACAAATGCTATGGTGGCTAGAGATACAAATGCCACTGTGGTTGCCGCACGGTAGAGCGTGGCAAAATCCCGTCTTGCAGCGCATGCTAACAGACGCACCTGTCAATGAAGCTGTATTTTACTTTACAATGACTGAAAGCAAGCTTCGAGCGCCCGTCCTGTGTGTCTCGCTGTGTCCTTGTCTTTTTAGCGCTATGCACCAATCGAACCATCACCAACTCGCCCACGCTTCCACTCTTAGAAAAAAAAAATAGACGAAGCATGTCAATTTGCATATTTGAAAGTAATGTTGAATGTGATAGCGTTCGCAGTTCAAATTTTTTATGCAGTAATTGTGCGGCCAACGGCCAATAGCTCATGCGTCTGGCCACGGCCGGTCTCGGGGGAGAGCGCGCTCTCTCCCTCGAGACCGACCGTGGTCTGGCTGAAGCTTTATATGTATACATCGAAACTCGCAAGCACAGAGCCGTGATGAGGCGTGAGTGTGGCGCCAGACAAATCTGAACCACCATATTATAGCATTTCGCGAACATGCGCTGTCGTCGTTACCCACCATTTGTGCGAAGGTAGGAAAGCCTCCGAGGTCATCTTCGAGGCTCCGGAGAAATAAAGAAATTTTAACGGCACTCTGCGACTGTTTATCACATACGACTGACTCACGTACGCGACTTCCTGCGCACCGACGTGGAGAGTGCGCCTCGGGGGCCAATTATGTTTATTACATATCAGCCGAAGGCATCAAACGCGCTCTTTGCATTACATGTACTTAATCTGGAGCCGTCATAAGAATGTTGCAAGTTACATGCAATAAAACATTAAAAGATAACGCCTTGGATGACAAGGGTACAGAGGGAAACAAATGCAGGGCATGCGACAAGCAACTTGACGTGACAATCATAAGAAATCAGTTGACAAAAACGCTCTCGGTGGCGTCTTTAAAGCGGCGCCGCCGTCGTGGGTGCAGGAGGTAGGTTATATGATAAACGGCCTTGTACGCAATTTGGATTTTATTGCTACTGTTTTTAAGAGAGTCGGATACAAACAACTCAAGCCTGCAGCAGCCGCCACACAAAATTCCCTCGTGGCAAAAACATAGTTCGCTGTTAAACCTTTTCTGGCTACCTAAAACTAAACTAAGCACCAGACCAAATATAAGCTCAAGATTTTCGATAATCTGGCTTGTTCGATATAGTCAAATATCAAAAAATGATTTCATTTACTGTTCAGCGGAGTAATACGTACACACATCGCGTACAATTGTCCCATAGTTAGCAACTGCTATAATCTTACGTTTGTAGTGTCCATAGTGCGGCGATACTACGCGCATTTTCAAGCCCTTCGCGTAACACGACGGTGGACACGTTTGACCTTAAGCGAGGTGACGTCATATCAGCTGCAGAGAAAAGGGGGCCCTAGCTCGGCTCGTCGGAGAACACGGCGGTGGACACACCCCGCGCTTAACGCGCCACTAACCAGTGGCGCTACTCTTGGTGTGACGTCATACCAGGTGCAGAGAAGGGTCCCCACACGCACGGCCGGTCTCGAGGGAGAGCGCGCTTCTCTTCCCTGTCGGTGTGACATCATACCAGCTGCAGAGAAAAGGGGCCCCAGCTCGGCTCGTCGGAGAACACGGCGGTGGACACGCGCCGCGCTTGGCCATGCCATCGACTAGTAAACAGAAGGAGAAGCCTGCTCGCCAATGCGAGGCCAGGAAGAGACGAAGGGTTGCAGAAACTGCTGATGAACGTGAACAAATCAGCTTTCTAGACGTCGTACACAAGATGTAGCTTGTCGAACGCGTTCTAGCTCTGGGGAGTCTGAAATCAGTTTAATGAGTGCACTTACCGCTAGTGAGGACTCGAGTCTTTCCAGTGTTGAACGTAGGAATGAAACTAAGCGGTTGCGACGCGCTCAAGAAACTTCAGAAGAACGAGAGAAACGTCTCGAAAAGGAGCGCGTACATTGGACCAAGTTTGCTGTGGCTCAACTTGGTTAAGCCCGGGGAATCCGCCTTTTGCGCGAGTTCTATACGCATGCGCGAAGTCCTAGCGGCGACTGGTCGAAACATATTGGACGGCTTCGACGGCGTTTCTCGTCGCCGCCAGTGCACGGGGGCTGGCGGCACGGTCCAGCCGTCGCAGGCGTGGCAAAGCTATGCCAACCACATCTGCCGCGTACGGTTGCCACTCTCGAGGCGTGCTGGGGTGCAAGACGCGGTTTTTCAGGTTCCCTTCGGCGAGCCGCGACCAACAACGACGTGAAGCTTGAATTAGGGCCACCAGGCGTCAAGATGTGAATGGCCGACCTCAGCAACCGACTACGTACTCTCGACTGTGCGAAAAACACTTCGTTACAGGTATGTATGCATCCAAAGCAAATGCGCATGACGAAAAGTACCTACTGGAGTTAGCACCAAGCGTAACCCAACAGTGATAGCCGCAATGAGGATTTGTTAGGTGCGTTTGGTTTATGAGAGACGGGGCCTGATCGCGATGTATTTTGTCGTTTGTTTTCTTTATGTGCGAAGGTGCCGGGTAGCGCTATGTGCGCTAGACCGTAATATTTAGCATATTTTATCGCGACTGCCGCCCGACTAACACGAAGAAAAAAATGATGCACCGCCGTTCACGAGCCGAGTGGTTGAGCTGGTCATGAGGCTCGCGAACGGCGGTGCATCACAACAAACGCCTTTATTTTTTTCTTGTTAGTCAGGCGGCAGTCACGATAAAACATGCTAAATATATATGGTCTAGCGTACACAGCCGCCTGTGATATCTGCGCTATCTGGCCCTTTCGCACATAAAGAAAACACGCACCGAAAAAATCCTCATTGCAGATATCACTGGTACGTTACAGGCCGGGTGAGAACACCAGTAGGTACTTTTCATCATGCATAATTCCTTTAGATGCATACATACCTGTAGTATCTGTGTTTTTGCCGCTCGGAGCATATGACGCACTTGACACTCTAGCACGACGTAGTGTTTTTTTTTTTTTTTTTTTTTACCTTACAAGCTCGTCTTCGTTCTTGCCAAAGCATTTTTGTTCCTTCGGTGTACGCAATCAGCTGCACTTTGTTAGGGAGCTCGAGAGTCGTTGTCCTCGTCCAAACGTTTGCAACGGCACGGAAACTGCCGGGTACAAATGAGTCTCCTGGAGGGCATGCTCGTTCACTTGCGGAGTGGAGCGCTTTGGATGTAGAACAGATGTTGGTTCCTGACCGACATGCGCATCCGATGTGTAGGAGATGCGCATGTGTCACCATGCAGTCGTTGATTCCACAGAAATCGCTGCGGAGGCAGAAAGGTTGTGGATCCTTTCACAACAGAATGACAATGCTCTGTGCATCGAGGACCTTTTCACCACTGCGACCGCATCCGTTCTACAGCGCTGAATCATCCATTTCCAGAAAAATGCCGCGCGTTTCCTGCAGGTGTGCATTCCGGCCGGGACAATGCCCTGTTCAGGGGGTGTGGATAAGTGCTTCTCTGCCGAGCTTCGTAGATGAAATCCTATAGCTGCACGCTTGTGATGACGCGAGGAGGAAGCGACGCCCATTGCACCATGCCGGCGTGCTCGGTAAATCAAGACGCGCCGCGCATATGCGCCACTCGTAAGTCACAGGAGACGATTCCATCTAGCTCTGCAGCATCAACAAACCCTTGGCTGCTTTGCCCTTTGAGGTCTCTCTCTCTCTCTCTTCCTCCGCGCTCTCCTTTCAGTTTTTTTTTTTCAATAAATTTAAGTAGGTCGTGAATATGCACGCTGAGAGAGTCTCGTTCTGTCACGTCGAACACAGGCCGCACCATGGCCCGCGCTACACGCTCTTACAATACGAAGACAGTATATGCGTGCGTGATAGCGGATTGTGCAAACGCTGCAACATTCACCCATACTGCGTGAACATGAAACTGCGATCACTGTCACTACTTTCCGCCCCGAAGGCAAAAAAAAAAAAAAAACGGGGGAGCTTTCGCTTTTTACCTGCGTAGGCGGGACCATTTCGCATGGTGCGCTTTCGTGTCGTCTGCTACACTGCCGTCCAATGTGTTTCTCGCCGCTTCCCGCATGATGGTGCCACATCCTCCCGCATAGGGTTGGCATACACTGGAAAGCATGAGCAATCACTTAAGGCCGAAGGGCGAATAAATGCCGAGATAATGAAGCATACGGCACTGTGGGGATACAACAGGTTTGAGGTTTTGAGGGGTATTTGGAAAGGAATTATGGTGCCCGGACTTTCGGAAATGCGGTTTTGGGCCTAAAATTAGAGGTACAGTCGACATTAGAAATAAATCAGCGAGCCGTTGGACGATTAGCATTAGGTGCCCACGGAAAAACCACAAATGAGGCGGTACAGGGTATGGGCTGGGCATCTTTCGAAGTACGGGAAGCTCAGAGTAAAATATTATATGAGGAACGCCTGAGGAAATTGGACAGTAAGATGGGCAGCTAATGTATTTAAATACCTCTACTTAAAAAGCGTTGACTCACAATGGAGGAAAAGAACTAGGAAACTAACTAGTAAGTATGCTAGTCACAAAGACGGAGAAATAAAGAGCGTTAAGCAACAGGTGAAAAACACAGAAGGTAAAAATTGGATAAATTCGATGTAAAAGAAACAGAGTGTGGAATATTATACCGAAAGCGGAAAAGGCAGATCAGGAAGGAAGTTTTCTTTGATAACTCAAGAGGCAGTGCCCTACTCTTTGAAGCTAGATCAGGGTGCCTTAGAACACGAAGCTACAAAAAGAAATTTAACAATGAAGACGACGCATGTGCTGTATGTGGTAACTCCAGTGAAACAATCGACCATATTATACTCGAATGTAATGTGTTAGCTTTTGCAGTTGCTAACGCGGAAAGGAATGCACAAAAGGATAGAAGAACGGGCTAAAAGTTACAGTTAATGAAGTTTAATATATAATTACACACACTGTACAAGGGTAAAAGACTAAGCACGATTTCGCACAACGAACCGCTCGCGCACACGCTCGGACACACTCTCCGTTTCGCCCGTTTTTCCGCACTCCTCTCTCCGCACAAAGAAGGTGCTCTGCTCTTCGTCAAAGTTGACAGTCTCGCATTTGAAAGTTGAAAGAAACACAAACACGCCCCGAAAACACAGAGAGAAGGGACGCACACGTGCAAATGTCCTCTTCCGAGAAACGTCGGGGTGGAAGCCATCCCGCGTCCGAGCCAAGGTCGCGGCCTTTTGCATTTTTCTGTGCTGCCACCTCGTGCACAACGCCGCAACCAAACTGGCAGGATACTGCACCGCACGGACCGCTCCTCCGCACGCTGAGCCCCGCTGAGGAGCACGTTTTTTTTGGCGCACATAACTTTGGTTCTGTCGACGATGGCGTGTCCTGGGCAGCACCTGATACCTGGCGGGTATCTAGAGATAAGTGATGGCTGGGTGTCATGCCTGAGGAATGCAGCGAAGCCCACTGACGAACAAATTCAGCGGTACCTCCAGTCGTCCGGCATGCGATGCGATCGCCAGTCGAGCAAGGGCCACCGCTTCAAAAATGAGGGCTACATACGAAACGTAATGTTTCGAAACATTCGTATCAACGGGATGTAAGGCAAGAATAAAACAAAGACCAATGAAACCAGAACGAGGAGTTAGTTTCATGCTACTATTCCGGCCTTTTTTTCACTGAAATTTGAAGTAACCAGAACATCTGCATTAGTGAAATGTGCTTTGTTAATATTTTTTTTTTCGGGCTTCAGCTGGGCCCACCTACATTGAGGGCTGGGTAAGTAGTTAAGGATTTCTTTGGGCTCCTCCCAGGCTAATAATTGCGGCCCATGCAGTGCTATAATTAGCAGTATAAATGAAACTATGCAGTCTGTAATAGTTGTGTACTTCTATCCCACTTCATATGTTCTTCATCCCACTTTTGCAAAGTTCCTACGGGACTTCAGAAGGTACAAATAAATAAAAATGACAAGTTGAAGTGACTGAACCATGTCATGCTTCTGTACGTTATGCTAATGTCCTAAACAATGACTTGATAACCCTGAGATGCACTGCTATGACTACTTCTTGATGCAGAAGCAGCGACAACATATGTGAGAAAAGAAAATTTAGCAACTCTGCTGCAACCACATATCTGGCAGTTTCTAAAACAGCTCTCTGGCTCTTCTCAGTCAGCATGTGACACTAAATGTCCATCAAATAATGCAGCAACCCCAGTAACCCATCAAGTCTCATTGCATTACGAGCAAATGGTAATCGAACTTAATGTGGATAGTCCATGCTACATGAAATTTCAATGAACACTCTCAAAGGCAACCAACTTGGTGGTGCTAGGGGACAGGCATCAAAATCTCTGGGGTCTGACTGAGAACGGTCTTGCAGCGACTCAAGTTCATAAAAAAAAAAGAAAACGAGAGACGAAGGAAACAGTATTCGACACCTAGAAACAAGCTTCAAATAATGGCAGGTTGATGACAGAGAAGTTTCTTCCATGTTTTTGTTTTAAGTGAAATGTTTACTACATTCCATAGCTTTTAGACAAGTGCACGTTTGTCCCCACAAGCATTGTTCTGGCAGGTGGTAGCTGGTCGCTGACTCCTCTGGTTGCTTTTGTTTTGCTGTCCGGTTTGTCGCACGTTGAAACCGGCTCATTGCATTCGCCCGCTTGGCCTCGTTGCTCGAAAAGTTGAATATCGTCGGGATGAAATCAGGGTGCCGCGGTGACATGGAAGGCTTTCCTGCTCATTAATAAAAGGTTTCATTACAGCTTGCACAAATATTTACCTTAAGGACCTAGTTCGTACGTGTTACAAAGTGGTTACCGCACAGTCTTGATGCGCTCGACGGCTCCCAAGTGCGCCCTTGATAGCCCTGCCGACGAATAGCTTTTATCCAAGCTTCGCGTCGAAGACGGTCTCGTGAAGCGCTTGAGAAGCGAAAAAAGCCGAGGCCGCTTCTCTTTAAACATTGTGTATCGCAACCAAATGCTACACAAGTTGTCGGCATCGTCAGGAGCGTCGTACTATCCAACAACGACCACCAAAACAACCGCAGAAATACAGGCGCCGCGGGCAGCCGCCGGTTTGTTTACCCCACCGCCGGAGCCGATCGCGGCGGCCACGAACCCACCAGTCCGCTTCGCGACTACGCCGCTAGGAGTTGGGCGCATGCGCAGTCGCGGTCGCGTCCCGCAAAAGGCTGCGTCGGGCCCCTCCCGCACAGGGACTCTCACACAAAGAAGGACCTCACCCCCCTTGGCCGTAAAATAAGAGGAGAAAAGGAAACACACAGAAAGAAACGGACGCCCGCTACACTTGCTTACACTAGGGCATCCTGATCCGTTTACCGGCCTCGTTAAACTGAAGAGAGGGAGAGAGAGAGAAAAAGGAATGCAAAACAAACAAGTGCGAACGGTACAAATTTCACATAATGCTACGCACGCAAATGGAAACACAGCATACGCACTCCTTATGGACATCGTGTCAAACGACACAAAATCAGGTACACACAACGCACAATGATAAGCACTGGTTAAGATCATAATTTGATCTCGTTCGAAAGTGTTTTCTCGTGTTTCCTCAGCTTGACTGAAATCTTTCAGGAGATCGTCGCGTTCGCTGCGGTCGATCGGGCACTCACGGAAGCTTGCCCTGGGGCAGCGCACTGATTTTCTTCGTCGTCATCTTCCTCTGAAGTAGAGTCGTCATCTCCGGTCAGCTCTAGCCTCAGCCCGAAGTTCGTTTGGGTCTTCAAGTGCATGTGTGGATGAATTGAGCTGATTCGATGCGATAAAAAGCTGCGCTAACAAGACAAGGACGAAGGAAAGGCTGCACGCACACAAACGCAGATAATCGACGACCAGTCGCTTTTCGCGGTTCTTTTTCTTCACCAGGATCACCGGACCCGCGTAAGGAGAATGGGTCTCGCTCACAATGCCCTTCTGGTTCCATTCCTGAACGATTTCTCTCATCGTCTCTTTCTCTTCTAAGTTCGTCTTGTAGGGACGCACTGCCACAGGCGAACTTCAGGGGGCCTCCTGGATGTCAATTTCAAGCAGATTTGTGCTCACCAGCTCTTCGAGGCTCATCGCAAAACAGCCGCCGTGTTCGTTTAGCAGTTTCACTATAGCTCCGATTTCTGTTCGGCGGTGACACATTCTCCAACATCAACTTCACGTTCCAGAATTGGCCGCCTTTCTGAGATTTCTCGCACTTTCTCTCTGTTTTCACTCAATGATTCATACACATCGCTCGGTGCATCTTTGGTTTCCTCGGTTATGTCAACCGGCACCGCACGCCCAAAAGTTTGTCCTTTCTTCATGACTGTCGAACGGACAGAGTGACAGCGTCACTTTACCGCCTACTATATCAACAAGGACATCGCTTCTCAAACGGCTCAGGACAGCTGGTCCTGTAAAGTCGCTTTCTGTTGTGAGAGTGACCCAGTTCACGAATTCACCTTCTATAGCTGGGTGTCTTCGGATGTCACGAGCCGCAGCCGCTCTCTAGGCCCTGCCTCCAGGTGGGTGAAGGGGCATTGGTTACTCGGCCAAAAGTAGAAACAACCATCCGCACTTCCATAGGTGACATGCGGAAGTTCCGTGAATGTTCTTCCTATCATCACGTCGATTGAGAGTGCCTCGTCCGCAATAACAAAAACGGGGACAGTTCTCGCAACAACGCCATCTACTTCCAAGTCTGCCTCGCAGGTACCAATGGTGCACGCAGCGGGTGAGTTTGTATTCCCAGATCTATCATAGTGGCTTGTTTTCCGCCCTTAGTTCAACACCCAAACGGGAAGCAGCGGAAGCGTGCATGATGCAGCTTGAGCTTCCGGTGTCCACCATCCCGATTAATTTAATTTTGCCGTTGATGGTCACGTATTTTAGTAGAAGCCCTCTCGATGTGCAGCACTGTCATCAACTACGCTTATTTGTTGCCTGCAGTGCCTTTGCGTGTGTCCAGCCCGTCCACAGCGTAGGCATGTTACCTCGCGCTTCGGTTCTGGGCAATTCCTAGAAATGTGCCCAAATGCGCCGCAGTTGTAGCACTTCAGCTGTCCCTTGTCGTTCCATAAGGGTGGTCTTGTGTCACGCATCACAGGCCTTGTCAAACATTCTTGATCCTCTTTCCTTGCAATGCGCTTCGGATACGTGTAGCCCGCCTCGAACCCTGTACGCGTCGCTCCTGCCTCTGTCTTTCCACTCTCTCATAATCCTGGATAACATGAATGAGGTCGCCCTCATCCTCATGCGTACGCCCCATCAACATTGAGCATATATCTGGCTCGACCTCAGGCCTATCAACACCTGCTCACGAGTTTTATTAAAGTCCAAGTGAGCCTCTGAGCACAAACGTACTTTAGCGTGAAAATACGTGCTGGAACTCTTATTCCTCTGTTGCACGCGCTCCTTCATTCGCTGGTACCGATCTGCCGCGCTCGACTGGCTGATGAAGGTCCGACGGAAAAGATCTTCGAAATCTTTCCATGAATTTATGCGCGCACGACGGCTCCTGTACCAATCCAAAGAGGTGCGATTTAGCGGTTTCGAGCTTAAATTCAGGAGGCAAATTGTGTAGAGTCGCTGTCCCCTTTAGATTTTCGAGCCAATCACTTGCTGATTCTGAATCTCCGCCTGCGGAAAAGTCCTTGATCGATTTGCTCATGTCGGGCATTATCTGAAACGTCGAGACGGTTGGCTGAGGCGGTGTGCTTAATCACGGCCGGTCTCGAGGGAGAGCGCGCGCTCTTTCTTACGGCCTTCTCAATCGCCGCGGGAACAATGGGGACGTTTCTCATTGAGCTACGCTCTCCGCAGTCGCAAGGGGCGCGACCTGCTAAGTGTTCGTTCCGCGTCTGCTTCAGCAGCGGCGGGTGGCTTTTGCCTGGTTTCGCGCTGTCGCTCGCGAGTTTCGTGGGGAGTGCAGCCCCGAAATGCAGCCCCGGTGGGCTCGGCAGCTGTGCCACTGCGCGGACGAGTAACCCTCTTGTCTTCGCCATGCAGGTGCTCCTTCCTGTGTTCACACATGTGCTGTTGCCTGTTCTGGCTGCTGCCTGCGTTGACGTGCGGCCACGTTATCGTCATCACTACGGCAGTCATGAAGCTGATACCAATTCCGTAACAGCGGCTGACGTCACGTTTACCTGGATTTCGCCACCACCTGGCTCTGGGACCATCCGTTCGTCGTGGGAAATACAATCGCCGCAGACATCATGTTTTTCGCCACCTATAAAAGATCGCCCGTGGACCGCGGCGCCTTGTGGGCTCGGCAGCTGTGCCACTGCGCGGACGAGTAACCCTCTTGTCTTCGCCATGCAGGTGCTCCTTCCTGTGTTCACACATGTGCTGTTGCCTGTTCTGGCTGCTGCCTGCGTTGACGTGCGGCCACGTTATCGTCATCACTACGGCAGTCATGAAGCTGATACCAATTCCGTAACAGCGGCTGACGTCACGTTTACCTGGATTTCGCCACCACCTGGCTCTGGGACCATCCGTTCGTCGTGGGAAATACAATCGCCGCAGACATCATGTTTTTCGCCACCTATAAAAGATCGCCCGTGGACCGCGGCGCCTTGTGGGCTCGGCAGCTGTGCCACTGCGCGGACGAGTAACCCTCTTGTCTTCGCCATGCAGGTTAGAAAATCATACTCTCTTTTTGCAAAGAAATCGAGCAACTACTTCTTAATTCAACTGCCGAGCCCGCAGTGTTGTACTTGTATTGTCGTTGAATGCTTTGCTGTTGTCCATTCGTTGCTTACGCAATCCGGTGACATAGAAACTAACCCTGGTCCTGACACTGCCGCCATACTTGCAGAGCTACAGAAACTAACATCGGGCCAAAGCACGTTAATCAGCGAAGTAAAAGCAGGTTAGTAGCGACAGACAAATCGATCACCGAATTAAGTAAGCGCATTACCGAATTAGAAACCCACTATCAGGACCTCGCATCACTTAAAACAGAAGTTGAATCCATTAAGACTGATGCCGCCACGTCGGCGAGCCAAATCAGTAACCTCGAATCCAGAGTAGACGATGCCGAAAACCGGTCGCGCTGTAACAACCTGCTATTTTATGGCTTACCTGATACTAGCTCAAAGGAAACGTCCTCTGAGTCTGAAGAACTGGTCACCCGCCTTTGCAGTGAAAATTTGGACATCACCATAGACCCAAAAGAAATAGAAAGAGCACATCGTCTTGGCCGTCACTCAAGTGAACGATGTCGACCCATTATCGTTAAATTCACTTTCCATAAGACAAAAGAATCCATCCTAAAAAACGCCCGGAAACTAAAAGACACCGACTACAGCATAGGAGAAGACTTTTCACATTCTGTCCGTAAGGCACGCAAACATTTACTACGTTTCGCGAAAGAAACATCTGATAAGTACGCACTGCGCTTTAAAACACTGTACATAGGCCCCAAGCAGTATATATTCGACGACTTGACGGAAACGGTAAAAGAAGTGCCATAGCAATCACACTCTGCTCGCTCTAAAACAACTCCCCGACAGCACACCCCCCGAACTAATCTTACCTTATCTGCAGTATTTACTAACATACGAAGCTTTTTACCGAAACGGGAAATCGTATCTAGTCTTGTCTTATCAACCAACAGCACCCTTCTCATTCTTACAGAAACGTGGTTAACAGACAATATCAGTGATACCGAAATTTTCGCTGCGCTGCCCAACTTTAAAGTTTACCGTAAAGACCGGGAAATAGCCCGTGGCGGTGGCGTGCTCATAGCCGTACATCAGCAGTTTTCAGCATCCTTAATCAATGTAGATTCTAACTTAGAGCTGCTATGGCTGCTCTGCCACGCTGCCCCCCGAACTGTGCTGGTAGGAGTCTGTTACAGGCCACCGCAAAATGATCCGGACTTTTCCTACAAACTAAACAATGTGCTGAGTGAACTGACATCATCGTATCCTAACGCAGATATTGTTCTTTTTGGTGATTTCAATTTTCCCACTATTGACTGGCGTAACTACACCTCCATGACAAATTCTTCAGAAGCAAAAAATTTTGTCGAGGTCTGTCTTAACTTCAACCTTACCCAGCTAATATTAGAGCCAACGCGCATTGCGCAGAATTCCGCCAACACTCTAGATCTGATATTAACCAACAGCCCTGATAGCGCAACAAGTATTACATACCTAAGGGAAATAAGTGATCATAAAGTCATTCATGCTACCTTCAGTTTTACGCCCATGCTTCGTCAAGTTTCCAGGAAAACAATTCGTCTTTATGAAAGAGGTGATTTTCAAGCAATAAATGAAGAACTAACTGCTTTTTTTACAACTTATAACACCGATTTCCACACAAAGTCTCTTAACGAAAATTGGACTATTTTCAGGGACAAAGTTCACGAACTAACAAACAAGTACATTCCGGTAGCTAGTTTCCGTGCTAACCAGCAAAAACCGTGGTTTACTACGGCCCTGAAACGCCTGGAAAACAAGAAAAAGCGTCACTATCGGGCAGCAAAGCGGAACCCAAGCCAAGCATCATGGGAAAAGTACTACACTGCCGAAGCTGATTACCTTGCTGCTATCCGCAACGCAAAACACACCTTTTTCCACTCTGACTTGCCAAAAATGCTAATACACAACCCTAAAAAATTCTGGCACGTAGTAAACCCGAAGGATACACGTACAATTATTCTTACTAACGATATGGGTCAAACCATCAGCGATTGTGAATGTGCTGACATTTTCAATAGAGCCTTTTCAACTGTTTTTGAGAAAGAGTGTGATTTACCTGCTAACGCCTTCATAAGTTCCTTCACAGCGTCAACCATGGATCCAGTTTCTTTCTTCGCAGATGGTATATCATCTCGTATCGAAAACATCAAGCTAACGTCATCAGCCGGGATCGATGAAATTAACTCGAAATTTCTGAAAAATACTAAGCACATTTCCGCGGCCTACTTATCACTATTGTACTCTCAGTCTCTCTCTTCAGGTAACATACCGCATGACTGGAAAGTGGGAAAGGTCGTCCCAATCTTCAAGTCCGGTAACAAAAACTCGCCCTTAAATTATCGACCCATTTCCCTAACAAGCATTCCTTGTAAAATCATGGAGCATGTAATTTATTCTCAAGTCATGAACTTTCTCGATTCCAACAATTTCTTTCATTCATCACAACATGGCTTCCGTAAAAACCTTTCCTGTGAGACACAACTGGCTACATTTGTTCATGACTTACATGCCAACCTTGACTGCAACCAACAGACTGATGCTATTTTTTTAGATTACGCAAAAGCCTTTGACAAAGTACCACACCAGAGATTACTACTTAAGCTCTCTTACCTAAATATTCACCCTAGCATTCTAAACTGGATTGAGGAATTTTTAACAAATCGAACCCAATTAGTCATAGTTAATAACGAATTTTCTGATTACATTCCAGTAACCTCAGGCGTCCCCCAAGGATCAGTGCTCGGACCGTTATTATTCTTAATATACATTAATGACTTGCCCCTTCACGTATTATGTCACATTCGTATGTTCGCAGATGATTGCGTCATTTATCGTACTATTAATAACTCTTCCCACCAAGAAGCCCTCCAGACTGACCTAACTAACGTTCAGCAATGGAGCGACCTGTGGATGATGACACTTAACCCTCAGAAATGCAAGATTGTATCCTTCACCCGTCGCACTAAACCATTTATTTTTTCGTACAATATAGCTCAAATCCCAATAGAAGCAGTTAACTCAATTAAGTACTTAGGAGTCACGCTATCTCATGATTTATCTTGGCGCACACATATTTCTAATGTAATATCATCCGCGAATAAAACACTAGGCTTTTTGAAACGCCACTTACGTCACGCTCCCCAACAAGTTAAACTCCTGGCTTACCAATCGCTAATCAGACCGAAACTAGAATATGCATCCCCCATATGGAATCCACATCAAATATACCTCATAAATGCCCTCGAATCCGTCCAGAACCGTGCCACTAGATTCATCCACAATACCTATTCATACCAAGTCAGCGTGTCGTCTTTAAAAGCAGAATCCGCCTTATCAACCCTTGTTATTCGTCGCCGCATTGCCAGCCTAAACCTGTTTCATAAGTTCTTTTACAGCACCCACGGTTACGCAGGCTATATCACATCACCAGCTCGCATATCGCATCGCACTGGTCACATTCTTCAAGTTGCCCGGCCTCGGACCCATACGACCACGTTCGCTGCCTCCTTCTTCCCCCGAGCAGCATTAGATTGGAACGGCCTTTCCCACAGCATCGCCGCTATCACCTGCCCATCCAACTTTTCCAAAGCACTAACAGATCATATTGTATGTTGAACCCGCATGGCAACCATTGTACTTATTTTTTTTGTATAATCCACCCCTTATGTAATACCCCCACGGGGGTCCTTAAGGTAATAAACTGAACTGAACTGAACTGAACACGAGGTATAGATGCTGCAGCGGCATGTACTCAACGTACTACACACGTGAACGGATATAAAAAAACCACTGTCGTTCAGCAAGCGTTCGACAAGCATAACATACATCGCGGCATGATAGCAACTTTTGTCCATTTTAATCCGAATTTTTCCCAAGCTTGTGCAAGAATAGGGGAAAAAAAAAAAAAAAAAAAAAAAAACTGAATGACCAGTGATCACATCAAAGCTTCTTCAAGGCTAAACATGACAGCAACTCGTCTGCAACAGCAAAACCGTCTTTCAGCGCTAGATGCGAAACCATCCATGTAGTACCGAAGATGAAAATGATTTCATAAAAATGTAATGTAAATTGCAAAATGCTTGCATGATATAAAGTATCAGTATAACAGTCAAAGTAAACGTAGTAGGGTTGAGTTTTTAAATGTTATTACAATTCATATATTAACCAATGTGTGTGGTATTATAAACATTTTAATTTTGCAAATAAACATTGTTTTAATGAAATTTTTACATGATATTAAGCTTATTATGAAAACAATAAAAAGTGGTTTGATATTCATGACACCACTTGTGCTCGAAGTGGTAAAAAGAGGCGAATAAATGATGAAGGTGATACTCGATGCAGTGACTTACAAATGAGTTCACCTGCTTAATCGAAAGTATGCAAGAAACTTCTAAAGCGTTAAAGAAGGACACTCACTGAAGACTCATGTCAAGCCTTATATAGCGACCCATTGAGGCTCTCTTCGGGAAAGTAAGGTTACTGTGCGGAAGGGAATGACATATGCTAGATGCGAGGGCCGTAACAGCTAGCGGCACATGACTACATTGTCAAGACGGACGTTTCATCTGAGAGCAAAATTAAGGCAGTGAAGAAAGTGATGGCATCTCCTACCATCCCATTTCCCACTGTCGCATATTCCGGTTTACCTTACGTCGCTGGATATATCGTTTAGTTAATCAACTTCGGGTGTGACGCTTGCGCTATTCTTCTTGAAACTAGCGAAAGAAGTAGCCCCATGTAGTACACTTTTCTACGAGAACAATATTCTAGTGGACTGCATTATCCCAAACCAGAGCTTGTTGCCCTTGGACAAGCTTTTTTTTTTTTTTTTTTTTTGTTCGAAAAAGCTGACGTGCCCCTACTACACACAATTGTTTTCGAAGTACTTAAGATCCTGATTCAGTCAGCATTTCAGAATTCAACTCTGAGTTGCCCGAAAGGAATCGACAACAGCTATGTTATTAGGTCCGCTTCTTTGATATTTGAAAATTTTCTCAGAATTCTTCAGTGTACCCGAAGCTTCATTCGACCGTGCGCGGCCGCACTGACGGAGGCGCGCGCGCGCGCGTGAGCGGATTGTTGACCGTATTTTATTCCTCGTACACGATAAATGTTCCATGCTGATTACGGCCTTTGTATAAACCATAAGGGGCGAAATGTCAGGTCCTGCCGGTTTCAACTGACGCGGGCGAAGCTAAAAGCGAGCGTGCGTTTCCCTTGCGCGTGAACGGCTGTAGCGGAGGAGCAGTAGTTAGGGTGCCTCGATGTCAGCGCCGCCGTTCAGGGCGATTTTAGTTCTATTAGCGTTGGTTCAGGGTGGCGCCATCCTTTGACCGCCCCCATGAGGCCTCTTTCGCGCTGCGGCGCCATGTTGAATCACGACGGGCGATCGGTGCAGTCGCAGTTGCGTGGTGCAAGCAGCTAACCTTGCGTTGTTCGAGGCTGCGGCTGACTCGCTGGTGGTTGTACTTATCTGAGATTGTTAGACCGCGTGTCTTACGAGCTTGTCAGGTCAACAGAATGAGCATTACAAGAATTTGAGTGTGCCGATATGCACTGGGTGAACCCGTAAAGGACTAGGTTGTTTTCATTTCCCCTGGGGCTGAAAGGGAAGATAGAAGTGGGACCGACGAAAAATAACTAAGTCATATACTGGCGATGTAAGTTTCAAGACAGTTTTGACTTATATTTTGTTTTAAACATTGTTTTTCTATTCGCGTAGTGTCATAGCTAGAGTCGAATGAAGATGCTTTTTGGTAGCGATGTCTCGCGGATCTCAAGTCAAGGCTCCTAGCTTATTTCTTTAGATAAGTACGTATTGCACCGTTGTAATCGCAAGCGATGTAGCGAAATTTTGTTTGCGGGTATATATTTGCAACACGATAAACGCGCTGTTCATTCATTGCCGTGCTTTCTATTATGTTGCGGAGCAAAATGCTTAAGCATGATGTGACATATGTAAACATGCCGTCAACACGCATTATATTACTCAAATTTTTCCTGGGTTTTCTGGATCGACATCTGTCGTATACTGCGCATTGTTTATAAATATGCGAGGTTCGGTAATGTTCAGCAAAATTTTTATGAAAACGTTTTCTTCATTACTTTGGATAATATTTTTCAAAGTATTTCTTTGTATGACTTTAAATTAACCTTACTAATCACGCTTGGTGTTTTATAATTCCTTAGTAGCACTTTGATGAGGACGAGTTTGGAGATAAATTGATAGGATGGACGCCGTCTGTTAAATTTCAGAGCTTTTACCACGCTCTTTTACTATAGATGTTAGTGGAGAGCATAATTTCCTCAATTTCCAGTGATTCGAAACAACAGCATTTGTTTTTAATTATTTATTCAGCTCAACAGAAGCCGAGTAAACTCTCTGCGAGACGGCCTGCTAATGTACACCTCCTGGAAAGGAAGACAGCAGCTCCTCCTCAACTGTTGGTGCAGAGGCCGGCTAAGCGAATTTGAGGATTGTGACGACTATTATGGCAGCTATACTGTGCTGATGTCAGCTTGGTGTAGAGTGCTTTAACTGTTATACCACACTCTACACATCAAATTTACCAGTCTTTCTTGCTCGCTAGTTCGTGGTTGATGTCTTTCCTTTTTTTTTTTTTCATTTTCATTATTGCTGCGAATGCTTTCACACTGCGCACATAAAAAAATGTTTGCTCTAAGTTTGTTACATAATTCGTGATTTGCATCTCTTTTCACGCTTTGCTTTCATATCTTTTCTACAAGAGTTACAATCGACTATACATACACAATATATATGTCCTTCCGGCTCGGTAATTTATATTACAGTTTGAATTTTTTTCCATGTTCGACTGCACTCAACATTAGAAAAATGATTTAAATTCTATGTAAAAAAAAAACAAAAAAAAAACAGCGGAAACGACGCGTTCATAAGAGTACAGGGGCGGCGCTGGAAGCACAAAATAAAATTTCATGAAAAAAAAAATCAGTGGTGTTTCCAGCGTCAACCGGTGTACTTGTTTTCATTATGAACATGTCGTTTCGGCTGTTTTTATTTTTCACGTACCAGGCGTCAACTGGATCAACAAGCTACGCCTTTTCAAATTCGCATCGTATTCGGCTTTGTTGTCTTTACTGTCTGCTAGGGGTGAGTTTGATAAGTTACGTTACATACTTGTCTGCATCAGCAATAAACATCAACTTTTAGGCGTCTTGCATTTATCTTTACAGCAGCCTAACTGTTCAGTACCCGATCAGAAAATGTAGTTCAGGCACAGCCAAAATAACGCAGCTTTTTTAATCAAACCCTTTATGGTCGCTTTATTTTTGCAATGAATGATTTTTTGAAGTCGATTACTCTTAATTTCGGATTTAAAATTTTCAGAAAACAGCATCTATAGTTTATGATGACCTCAGATTATCATTTGTGTAGGTTCACATGCATAGTTTCATAATCACTACAGATCGCCATGAATAAAATGAAGCAGAGGAATAGCAGTCGAGCAACCGCTGCATATATCCATGGTGCAAGCGAACTCGACATGCAAGTTCACGGACTTCCGGCGAATGGGCGCCCAGGAGGAAAACGAAACGAGTGAAAACCTTACTTAATCATGTATGCTATCAACAACTAGAGAAGTCGGTTTTCGAAGAAGCCGAGAAAAAAATAAAAACCGCTGTCGCAGCGTTCGTATACTGAAGTTCACGCATCATTAGTATATACCAGCGTCTGCCTGTAAACAGATGTAATTGCTCCCTGTAAGCAATATACGGCCAAACAACTCGCATTTTCACTTCGAATGATTAGAAAGAGACCGACATCAGTTTCTGCGAGCTCATAAAAGAGAAACAGCCCGCGCAAAGAAAGCAAATCCAACCGCAGGGCGCGAGCGGCTGTCAACAAAACTATGGATAAAAAAAAAAGGCCATGTGAAAAACAATACGATGATTTCTTCAACCCGCACAGGGCAGCAGAACATGCTGGCGAAAGGATCTGTTAAATAGTAACAGGTTTTCCAATCCCACAGCCGCACAAGCTCGGCCACTTGCGGCCGATAAATTAAGTCGTACAATTACGTATTCGACAATCCGATGTGTAAAATGGCTATTGAGAATGAAATTCCACGCAGTGCGATACTGATAGAAAAAAAAAAAACAATTCAACTCAAAGCACTCTGAAGCGCTGAAATCAAGAACGGCGCCGTTACACATGTTAGCGCAGCGGATCCCGTGTGCTTCAAAATGGCGGCGTCGGCGAGGTTGTCTCCACCCTGGACGGCGGCGTTGCAATCGAGGCACTCTAGCAGTAGTGGGGCGGTGGCGACCCCACCAAGGCGCGGCGGGCGGTGGAAACAGACCCCACTGGAGAGGCCGTAAGAGAAGAGAAGCGCGCTCTCCCTCGAGACCGGCCGTGGTTCGCCTTGTCCGTTATTGGGGGTCGTGACAGGTTCGCGTCTGACTGCCCAGTTCGGGGGCTCTCTTTCGCTTGGCCCTCTACTTCGGTGTTAGGTGGTGCGTGCTCCTGTACCTTCAGTCCGTTGGGCTGCGTGGCCCCGATCGGGGGGATGGCCGCCTGGTCCTCGGAGGCCGCCGCTGTAACGGAGTCGCATCCTTGAGTGGATTTACTTTGCAGGACCCGGAATTGATCCTGTAGCTCCTGAGCCACTCCCCGCAGTGTTCCAATCTCTGTGTCCGTAGCCCTCAACTTCCGCATCTCCTCCAGTGCGACGCACAGCCTACACTCGGAGACACTCGACGTTGCAGCCTTCAAGTCGTCAAACTGTTTGTTCCAGGTATGCCCACCTGCCGCATTCGTCACACTGCACTTGCTCTTCGTCTTACAGGATCGTGACCGAATAGCGAAGCGATCGGTCACGATCCGGGTTCCGCCCGTCCGCGGCGAACATTCACACGGGAAACAATGCTTTTGCAGATCGTCGATGCGCAATCACATGACTCAAGAATGACGTAGCCTACACGTCACGTACGCGTATCTCGCGGAGTCCTTTTTTTTTTTTTTTTTCATTGTAAGAGGAAGCGCTCGCGGCAGTTTGTTTTGTCTATGCCATGGCTCCTTCCCCAACACAATCTTCTCCCCTCCCCCATGGCTCCAAGCACTGTTGACATGACAATAGGGACCGGGCGCCCGTTGTATGGCGCCACCGTCGCCTCGGCGGAACAGCGCCGCCCGCGGCGGAGTGCCGAAGCAGCGGAGTGCCGAGGCAGCTGAGAGGCGCAGTCGTTTCCGGTCTGCGAGGCGTTTTTGATCTTGTACCTACCCGTCGTTTTGCGGTGTGGCTTTGAGAGATTTGAGCTGCTTTGAGTAATCGCAAGGAGTATTTTTTGACCGCGAAATCTTGAAAAAGAAAAAGGCCGTCCTCAACAGGGCGTGCGTGTTTTTTTTTTAAACCACTCGGCGCATGGTATTTCTGTTATATACTCGAAAATGCCGCGCGCGTGATTTCACCATGCGCTAGGAACACCTTCGTTAGGCACTTGTTAAGACGACTACGAAGACGGGAATTGCGCCTGTACTGCGCGTTCATCTTATATTAGGTCTAGTCGAAACCTACCTGAAGATCAAATACCGCCGAGCGGTGTAGCCGTGGCGCCGTAGTAGTGGTAATTGTAATGATCAGCGTTCATGTAAAATGAAAAAGATCCTGCATCGATCTTTTTTGGTAATAGCCATGCTCAAACGATTCAGAGTAGAATAATAGCATTTGACACTTCAGTTTCAACCTTGCAACGAGAGCTGTAAAAGGAGAAAAATAAACAAGCAAGACAAAAGTAGGATCCTATTTATGGTTGGAATAGCAAACACACATATACTTCCAGGACTTCCTGCACAGTTACGCTACAATAGCTCACTGAACCCGGCCTTGAGACTATCAAACTTAATCATAATATAAGCCAAATGAGTAATACCACCTCAGCATCATTTTTACAGATACGACAATGCTCTTGATGAACACGTCGGAGCTGCTACATATAATTGACTTAGAAAATATTATGCTATGCATAGAGAGATCTCGGTAGTATTTGGCTTTTGCTTATTTAGGCCTTCTCTCAGCGCAGGAAGTTCAATTCGATTGACCACATCGGGTTTCGAACGAACCAATACTGCCAAACTGTTAAATACAATCGAAAACACACACACACACACACACACACACACACACACACACACACACACACACACACACACACACACACACGCGCACACGCACACGCACACACACGCGCACGCACGCACACACACACACACACACACACACACACACACACACACACACACACACACACACACACACACACACACACACACACACACACACACACACACACACACACACACAGTGTGATGTGTTGTAGGATAAGCCACCGACAACTAAGAGAGCATTCTATTGTTAAATGAATCCCTCTGATGGCTCATTCGCTAAGGTGTTCTACTTTCTCAGCGTACCACGAACTTGCGGGGCTGATACCTAGCTGACCTCAATACCTGATGAGTGTGAGGGGACACGACCATGTAGGTAGTTTTCTGTTTGCACGTAAAGGAATCCAGATAACTAAAAGCCATTCCTTTTACAACTTTGTCACAGCAGTTTGCCGTACTGCTAAATCTGTTTACATTGGCCATAAAAGCAATTTCCGAGAGAGGTAAAACGGTCTTGTCTTACTACGCCACAATCAGGAAATCTCACGTTCACTAAAACGCCGATGAGAAACACATGTATTTAGGCGGGCCAGGAAATGGGCGCTGCAGAGAAAATACGTAAAGCCGTGTCAGGTGCAACGTGAATGCGAAAAAAAAAAAAATGCTACGTTTATGCTCGTTTCCACAAATTAAGTTGTTTTTTTTTTTCTTGTTCGACTTTTATATGAAGCCGATAGCAGATTTTGTGACCATACGGTATTGATTGAGCTGTTAAATGAGTGATTTTATTAGGCGAAATGGTCATGCCACAAGCAGATGTTAACAAATTCAAAGAGTATCAACGCAGAGCTCTCAGTGCATTTTCATTGGTTGACAAACGAAAAGAGGAAAAATGACAAGATCATGGTAATAGGAATTGTTCATGTCTCTTATCTGCTCTTTCTGTTGAGAGAAAAAAGTAAATTATCTTTGACTATGTCAGCGAAAGTAGCTGCACAAACATTGTCTCTGCCCATCACTGAAGATCGTAACGCAGCCCGAACGACGATGGTGGAGCTGCTTTTCTTTTTCCGTGCTGGGGTTTTCTTGTAAACAGGCGGGAAAATGCAAGCGTTGTAACTTACGCTGTTGGGTTACTTCGATTTTCAATTGTCAATAAAGTGACTACAGATGAAGAAGTGCGGCTTCGACTCCGAGACTCTCGTGCCGTCACTCCTGGGGAACAGAAGGCACAGAGCATCCGGTAGCAAGCGGAATTTTAAAAATTCGGCCCTTTCCATGACCACGCAGTAACCATATAGGTAGATTCATGTCTTTGCCTTTCAAGGAACCATGCTTGGGTCACACGCCACTCATGCTTCTGTGGAAACCCGTAGAAATGAATCGACTAAAAAGCGTCCGACGAGTTTGCGTAGCTGCCAGTGGAGCCAACAACGCACCACGTTTCGCCAGCCTTGTTTGGCGAGACTTCATTTCAATGGACATATTCACACAACTAGCCCAACTTTATGTTCTCTTGAGGATATATTCACGCACAACGTCATCTAAACCTTATGATTTCCAATTTTCACACAAACCAACGACAAAGAGCACGCTCCAATGCGCTGAGAGGCCACTCCAGCGGGGAAGAGACGACATTTTTGGTGATATTCATACGCCCATTGCGCCTCACTCGTTTAGTTTATAAATTTAACTTTAATATATTTGTAAAGTTTATTTCCTCTCCTTTCTAGTGGTGCATTTGGTTTATAAATAGCTGCAACGATGTTTAAGCTGTAAAGGAAAACACAAAGGTAAGAAACGGCTTTTCAGCTCTACTTGTCTCGGGAAAAGCAAAATTGTGCAATATCTTTTGCACCTAGAAAAAAACCGTTCGAGGTGTTTTCAGATTAGATGTTAATGAACAAAGTTAAGCATTTTTATTACTGTGTATCGCATAGTTTATTAGCCACGTGCCTGTGAAAAGTGTATAAAACAGGTAATTATACATACAATAACTTTCAAGATATGCATTCTGCTGCGGAGATTTTTTGCGCAGTTGAAGGTTGTACATAGTTCGCTTTTTCCTGAAAATATCATCTGTCTGCTTCATTTAGTGTAAACGTTATTTGTGATCAAACTTAGCGTTTTTTGTAAAATGGCTAAAAGTAAATGCTAAACTGTTCAAGTAATAAGTTTTTATCTGTGCTGAAATTTCGCGTGGAAAAACTTTAGACCTTGCTGTCAGAGGATAAGCATCGGTTTTGTTCTACGACTTTCAAGGAATGTGCACTGTCAGGGTGATTTCAGCTAATTTTTTCGTGGTTCACTTGAAGCGCGCGAGGTCTTCATGAAGTATTTTAAGCATGATTGAAATGCTCCATGGCTTGTTTGTTTCTGGCGAATATAACTTGAAGGTTCGGGCTTTCGTTCCTTTATTCAACCGCTAACAATTATCAACTACAAAGTGTACAAAAAGCAAATATTAATGGAATAACAGAGCTACGTATAATATATGTAGTAGGTGGCGCCATCTATGCAATTTTATGTGCACTAAAACGTCGCAGTTCAGAAAAATTACGAGGATGGCGCCACAAACACCCTGAATCGAGGGGTATTTACGAGAGGGTATTGTGCTTCTACGTTTTCCCTCTGCCCTGTCCTTTCCATCGGGCGAGAGAGGTTAACACTGGCGAGTCGGGTCGAGTGGTCGGGTCGAATTGAGGTGCAGGTGCTTCGCGCATGCGCAGTAGCGCTACTTGAAAATGGTCCCTTGACAAATGTACACTTGCTTGCTTTGAGATTTATTTATCGCCTTGAATTAAGTGTTTCATACTGTTTGTGTGCCGAAACGTTGCCAGCTAAGACTCTCGCGCGTGCAGCTGAGGTGCGCCCCGGCTACAATGAACACTGTACCCTGGCGAACAAAACGTGCTTCTTGTCCAGTACAAGTAGTGGCTTTCGTTATTGTTTCTAGCTTTTTTAGTAACACACACGATATATGCTTGTGTTTGGCAAAAGCAGGCATCTTTCTGCTCATGGGGCTGCCTCGCTCGAGAAGCGAATAGCCGCTAACATGGGGAAACCGACGAACAAAGGAGGCCTCTTTCCTTCCTCAGAAACGACTAAGCGGAATGAGCAATTCAAAGAACAGTGCTGTCATAATTTCAACCTAGTAGCTAGAGATACATCCAGACAACGCGAAATTTCTGCATTCTTATTATCGAGTCAGTCTTACACTCGTTAGAGGGTCGGTATCATGCAAACCCTCAAAGATAAAATAAAACTTGATGCTATGGAAATTATCAAATGAGGATAAGAGGTTACGGGCCGCATAAATTTATTGCATGATATGAAGATTTTACGAGTTCAGAACAAAGATAGAAACGGTAAAAGAAATACT
Organism: Amblyomma maculatum; assembly: GCF_055883805.1. Classification (NCBI taxonomy): domain Eukaryota; kingdom Metazoa; phylum Arthropoda; class Arachnida; order Ixodida; family Ixodidae; genus Amblyomma; species Amblyomma maculatum. Next base: position 218,167,221 of record NC_139346.1, on the reverse strand, counting down.
AAAATTCTGCTTCGCTCTGCACACATGATAAAGAATGCATCGGCTGCTAAAGTGTAGTTTATTTACTGGTATCAGCCCAACTGCATTGCTGTTTGTTTATTTTGCATATCTTAGGCAGGACAGGAAAAACAAATGTTACAAAAGTGTGAATAAATTTGACTTAGCCGCCGCAGCCGAGGGAGGAAGAAAAATGGTTGGCAGGGTCGTAGTTGCTTGTAGTCTTGGATAAAGCCCCTCTTGGAGCGCCCCTCGCGCCGCGCTTTTATCACTGTGGGGTTTAAAGGGGGACGGTCTTCCGCCCCGCTCCTACTCCGCAGGTGCAGCGTCCTCGCTGGCGACCCGCGGAGGGAACAAAGGGTACAAAGGACGGGGACGACACATAGTTAATACTCCAATGCTATTTATTGCACTTGCAAATAATACAGAGCATGCCGGCTAGCTATACATCAACAAGGTATTCCTTGGAAGGGCAAGGCTAGGTAAGAAGGACTTTTAACTCACCGGCTGGGGAATGGGGGTGCGACTTCGGCGGCGGACATTTGCACGCGCCGTGAATATGGCGGCCGGGAATATAATTTCAAAGAGCGTCTCCCTAGCAGAAATTGCACGCATACTTGCACTCTCTGCCACTTTACTGGTACAGATAAAATGTTTCGACATTCTGCCAAGTGCAACTTGAAAACCTGAACATGCACAAGCATGCCTCTTCAACCTTCCCACTGAAGTTCCTATATAGCGCAAGCAGTGCAGGCTCCAAAGAAAAGGAGAAAAAATGATGTAGTGGGCGGCCGAAGATAATCACCAGCGTTTCAGTCATGTTTCTTGTTTTGTTTTTTTTTTCCGAATGTTGTGTGAATGGGCAAGTAGAAAACAGCCATGTGAAGCTTCTTCAATACAAACATGTAATGTTGAATCGGGTTTTGTCACTACGTTTCCGTCATTCCCTTCACTAAAAATCGAAAAGAAAAAAAAAAAAACGATGAGGCTCAACGCTGCTGAACCGAATGTCGAGCTTTAGCTCAAATGAAGAAACCACTGTAATCAAGAGTTCGACGAAATGCAGTCTGATCAGGTGGTGGCATAAAAAATATACAGGGTCACTGACCCTGTATATTTATGTATCATGAAGGTGGGCCTGCGGTGGAATCGCGATAGTGATTATGACAAATGGACAATGGACAATCGCTATACTGCCAACCTTCTCGAATTCATAAGCACAACTGGACTACACTCCTTCTTTTAACTTTCTATCTCCTGCATCCCATTCCCCCTTTCTCAACTTATGCCTTGTGGCAAACGCTTCGAAAAAAAAAAAAAAAAAAAGTCAAAGTTTCACGAAAACGTACTAACGTTTCGGAAGCCTTACAGCTTCGTTGTTCACAATGGATAAATCAGACAAAAAGCATTCGTTTATATCTTCTTCAAATACTTCGACTTGATCAGTGGCCCTATATGTATTTATTTTTTATGATAGAAAACACTGAATCAGTTTCCCGTTTGATGCTTTTATTTGCGCTTATTTTATTTATTTTATATGTGCATGATGTCCCGTCCTCTTCCTAGCTAATTCCGCTTTGTGAAGGGGGATATACCGCGGATTGTCCGAAGCATTACGGCGTCTACGGTAAACCGTTGATGCATTCGGCAGGGAAGCTGGTTCGGCGTTCATTTTTGCTATAATGCTATACCTGCCTAGTATCGCCCTCTACTGCGCTTTGCCGCTGTGGCCGGGGGCGTGGAGCATTCGGTCCAGTTTGGCTGGGCACAACGAAGACGGCGATGTTGCTATGGTGATGGCACTGTTTACGATTCTTAGAAAAACGCGCCACTCGCGCAAGTGAGCAACAGAGCTAACGCTCTAAAAGCCCGTCGGCAGGCAGAGCGTTTCCAAAAGAATGGGGCCCTTATCTCGAGTAAGGTACATACCGTGTCACCCAGGCGTCCACTCACCCGCCGTCTCAACGCCCAATTTGTTGACTTTATATTTGAACCTTGTTTTGAAGCAACTCGACTTCCTGTGCTCTGAAAGGTGCCCGATCATGTTAGCAAAAGTGACAGAAGCATGTGAGAATTTCGAAGCATACAAAGAACGTGCTTCCGTTTGACCACATGAAGCAAAACCACTGTACTGCATTGGTATGGAAAAATACACAAATTATAGCACATGCCAAATCTGACAGAACGCAATCTGATCGATGCGTCTAATCGTTTGGCATTTGCAGGCAAACATTTAGTAAGCATGGGCGCTCTTGCATGGAGTAAAAATTGACCTCTGATTATTATGTTGCATATGTGAATGTACCGTCTTTGCCAAAAGTAACCAGGCTGCATGTTTTGCTTGTCGCTTGTATTCTAAAGCCAACATAGACTTCCTGAGGATCAAAACTTATTAATAAGTGAGGACAGGAGTGCGCCTTTAATTTGCACAGATTTACAGCTTCAGAATTGCTACGAATTCTCTACTACCCGTCTGAGAAGCGGAACAGGCAGCCTGGTTACTTTTGGCAAAGACGGTACAAGTAAGTGCTACATTACGAAATTATTTACTACCAACACATGAAGCCGAAAGGCGGGCTCAATACTAAAGTATACTTGTTGCATACGTGTGTGTGCCCTGTGAAATGAGTACAATAAAGTCAGGCTCCAAGCTAATATAAAAAAATAATAGCTAATAATATATTGTCACGTGCTTCGGGGCGTCAGGATAGGAAGAAGAGGCTAGAGAGAAGACGAAGAAACGGAAGACACAGTGGTGTGTGCTGGTGTTCCTTGCGTGACTCGCAGCGCTTTAGACTACCAATAAACACCCCGGTTACGTACTGAGTACGTAACAGTTGTGGTGGAGGTGCGGGGTAGATCAACACGGATCCCCGTTGTCTTCGACGAAGCCGCCGGCTCGCTGGTTTGCCACCCCTACCATCTAACATGGCTCAAGACGGCGACGCTGACCGAACAACACCTGCGGTGAGCAACTGGCAGCACTACCGCGAGCCGCGCACATTTGGTGGAAAACCTGACGAGGACGTCGACGAGTGGCTAACCAACTACGAGCGGGTGAGCCGGTACAATCGTTGGGACGCGACCGTTAAACTAGCGAACGTAGTGTTCTTCTTGGAAGGCACTGCCCTAGTTTGGTTTGATAATCATGAAGACTCGCTTACCAGCTGGGATTGTTTCACAGAAGAGATAAAGGACAATGGCGTAGGTATTGGTGCTGTGCTCATCCAGCGTCATGGCACCGATCAGCACGTGATAGCTTATGCTAGTCGTTCGTTGAGCAAGGCGGAGCGCAACTACACCGTTACTGAACAGGAGTGCCTCGCAGTAGTTTTTGCGGTGCAACGATTCCGTTCCTACCTATATGGCAATGTTTTTACCATCGTCACTGACCACCATTCGCTCTGTTGGCTCGTAAATCTTCGTGACCCTTGCGGCCGGCTCGCTCGATGGGCATTGCGGTTGCAAGAGTTTAACTTCACTGTGGCATACAAAAGCGGCCGCCAACATGCTGACGCTGACTGTCTGTCACGCTTGCCGCTTTCATCAACTGGTAGTGATGATGACAACTTTGATGACTACCTTGCGCCTATCTCGGCAACCTTTCCTGACCCTCAACTGTTCCAGACAGAACAACGCAACGATCAGACTTTGGCACCGCTCTTCTCTGCCGCTCATGATTCAAGAGATGCGCGTTTCTGCGTTCGTGCCGGCCTACTTTACAAGAAGAATTTCAACCCCGGAGGTGCACGTTTTCTCCTCGTCGTGCCGGAAAACCTCCGCATTCCCGTTCTTGAAATGATGCACGACGATACCACGTCGGGCCACTTGGGTGTCGCCCGGACCTATACATCGCACACAGGAACGCTTTTACTGGCCGAAAATGCGTCAAGTCATTCAGCGCTATGCAGCCAGTTGTGTCAAGTGCCAGCAGTACAAGCTCCCTACTTCCCGTCCACCTGGACCGCTGCACCCTATTGCGCCTCCGAGCACACCCTTTGAGCAGGTGGGCATCGACCTCTTGGGTCCTTTTCCGCGATCTTCTAATGGTAACCGGTGGATAGTGGTATGTGTTGACCATCTCACTCGATATTCAGAAACAGCTGCAATACCCTCAGCCACTGCTTACGAAGTATCCCTATTTCTTCTGCGATTTCTCGTCCTGCGCCATGGCCCTCCTCGAGTTCTGATCAGTGACCGTGGGCGCCAATTTACTGCTGAAGTTATTGAAGAACTCCTTCGTCTATGCACCTGCGATTACCGTCATACAACGCCGTATCACCCGCAATCGAATGGACTTGTTGAACGGACCAACCGCACTCTGACCACTATGTTGGCGATGTACGTGGACTCTCATCACAAGAACTGGGATGAAATCCTCCCTTTTATTACATTCGCTTATAACACTGCACAGCATGAGACGACTGGCTACAGTCCGTTTTACCTCCTGTATGCTCGAGTTCCCCGCAGTACTCTTGATACCATCCTTCCTTTCTCCCTCCACAATGAGCCTTCTATCGCCACTACTTTATGTCGAGCCGAAGAAGCTCGCCGCGTTGCCCGCCTCCGCATCCTACACTCACAGGAACGTTTGAAGGAGCGTTATGACAACCGACGCCCACATGTCTCTTATGTGCCCGGTGATTTAGTGTTGCTGTGGACGCCGCTGCGCAAGCGTGGTTTAGCCCAAAAGCTGCTGTTTCGTTATAGCGGCCCTTTTGTCGTTTTGGAGCGCCTGAGTGACGTGAACTATGTGATTTCACGCCGCACCGAAAGTGGCCGATGCTCACGCGGACCCAGGTGGTGCATGTCGCTCGACTAAAAAGGTTCCATCCCCGGCACCTTTCTTAAACTGCTTGTCCTGGGGCTTCGTCTGCGAGGGGGGAAGTGTCACGTGCTTCGGGGCGTCAGGATAGGAAGAAGAGGCTAGAGAGAAGACGAAGAAACGGAAGACACAGTGGTGTGTGCTGGTGTTCCTTGCGTGACTCGCAGCGCTTTAGACTACCAATAAACACCCCCGTTACGTACTGAGTACGTAACAATATAATAACCCAATATATTGGTTCAGAAAGTGCATGCATCATCACGGGAAGCTGCTGCAGGACAGGTCAGCGTCTTCCATGCATGCTACTTTTCACATCAGATTTCAGTGTCGAGTGAAATTCTGCAGGAGAAAAATGTTTCTAGGAGATTGATTGTTAAAATTTTATTCTAATTGCCTGAAAATACTGTGTTCCTTTAATTTCGTGCGCGCACACGCGCGCGCGCACACACACACACACACACACACACGCACGCACGCACGCACGCACACACACACGCACGCACGCACGCACGCACGCACGCACGCACGCACACGCACACACACACACACACACACACACACACACACACACACACACACACACACACACACACACACACACACACACACACACACACACACACACACACACACACACACACACACACACAGGTGGTCGAAATTTCCGGAGTCCTCCACTACGGCGTCTCTCATAGCCTGAGTTGCTTTGGGACGTTAAACCCCACAAACCAACCAACCAACCACACACACACACACACACACACACACAGACACACACACACACACACACACACACACACACACACACACACACACACACACACACACACACACACACACACACACACACACACACACACACACACACACACACACACACACACAGACACACACACAGACACACACACACACACACACACACACACACACACACGAGCGAGCGAGCGAATAAATAAAGTAAGGACTCTGCGGAGCATCCAATTGGGAGTGGGGAAGTGGCCGCCATAAGCGCCTACAAAACTGTCCCCGTTAGGTCCTTTCTTCTGGCAACCTTCCTTTACAACCCCCTCTCCCCTTCCCCCATTTCCCACATAGTTTAGTGTGAATGCGCCTGCTCAGTGCCGAAGAGAACATGAATACATGCCGGCCTCCTGCGCGATACATATCCTCTTGGTGGATTTCACATCTATTTCGAAATATCGATTCATCTCAAAAGGAAAAAATGGGCAATCATTCACTTATTTGCACATTGTAACTTACCAGCTCTAGTTTCCAAGATTGGACAAGCACGAACAAAAAATAAACAAGGGCGACTGTTGAGTAAAGTTCAGCTAATATTATAGCTACGTTATCATATTTGTAATCACGTTTGATAAAGCAAATTTCTGTTGACCGCAAGAGCTGGCAGCTTCCACTCCAGTCAAGGAGTGTTCCGATCCCTACTATATCTATGGCATCAACAATAGGGAGGTTTAGAATATGGTACCCCTACCGCTTAGGGGGACAGGGTAATAGCGCGGGTGACAGTAGGAGCACAACTCTCTATTATAGTGCGCACGCTCCGCTATTACTCTATCCCACTTACGGACGGGTCGCCGTATTCTAAAGCTCGCTAATGATCACTCGATTGCACAGCCCTAAAGACGAGGATCAAAAGAACACAAGACAGGCGCCGACTTCAACTAAGGTTCATTGACGAAGTCTGCAGAAATTATGCCATTCGCTTTTCCTTTTCACTCGTACTAAGCCTGCACTGTGCAATCATGTTGACACCCTGTTTTATTTGTGTTCAGTCAAGCTAGCCTACTGCAGTCCAGTCCAACCTTTAGTCCAACCCCCTCACGCTCGGCGGGTAGGAGCAATCGGGTTCGTGGCTCTACAGCGGAAACTATACTTCGTCTCACAATATATCTGCAGCACTGCGAAAGGCAGAGGAGCCCTTTCAATTGTGCTCCTAAGTGCCTCTAGCCTGTGGGCACTATAATAGAGAATTGTGCTCCTACTGTCACCCCCGCCAATTTGGGGGGGGGGGGGGGGCGAGAGGCGCTTAGGAGCACAATTGCCTATTGTACGCGTGATCCTGGTTGGACCAGCTGGGGTGCCTCTGCCTTTCGCTGTGCTGCAAAAACTATTAGGAGAGGGTAGGCTCTTGTCCCATTTTCGGGGCGCGTATTGTTCAAAGTAGTGGTGCGGTGGGGCGAAGAGGGGAGTTCAATGGGGCAGCCCATGCTGCGCAGGATGGGGACAAAAGTCCTCCCCTTCTCTGCCTGGACACTGATGTGGAGCCGCAAAAACTTTTCAAAGTCCGCGCAGCAACACAAGAAAAGCCTTCAGGCAGCGCAAGTCGAGAGGGCTGGGTTGCTGGGTACTCAATTCCTCATGATGATGATGATGATTTATTGACTCTGCCCTTCGTATCGGGCGGGCACCATGTTGGCGCCGCAGTCGTAAAAAAAAAATTCATAAACAATACAAAGTACCGTAGACACAACACCACACACACGCACACACACACACACACACACACACACACACACACACACACACACACACACACACACACACACACACACACACACACACACACACACACACACACACACACACACACACACACACACACACACACACACACACACACACACACACACACACACACACACACACACACACACACACACACACACACACACACACACACACACACACACACACACACACACACACACACACACACACACACACACACACAAATTACGGCTTGCGTATTGCTGTCCACCACTCCGTGAGTCTCCTTTTGGACGCCTGCACGAAGGGAGTTCTGTTCGCGCCACTCTCGCCACCACCCGGAAGACAGTCCGGCGGATCAAAATCGAGCGGATGGATGGATGGATGGAATATAGGGGCGTCCCCTTTGAAACGGGGTGGTAGCAGTAGCTATCATGCTCATTTTTCTCCATATATCTTAATTATTGATTTAGAATTGTTCACTAAACCATCATTCTATTTATTAAATTTTGCTCCTACATTACTAACATTATGTCACTTCTCTGCTTTTAAGCCACCAATCTTCCAGCCGTTTTTTGCTAGTTTCCACCGCCGGTTTATTCACCCGGCCACTGTTATCTCTAAACCCCAGAGCATTAGGAACAGTGATTGCGCCTGCATCAACTTCCGGATGAATACCATTTCATTCGAGTATAATATGGTCAATTGTTTCACTGGAGTTTCCACATACAGCACCTGCGTCATCTCCATTGTTAAACTTTTTTGTAGCTGTGTGTTCTAAGGCCCCCTGATCTAGCTTCAAAAAGAGTGCCTGCGCGAGTGTAGCGCCCTCTGGGAGCAATGTTTTGAGGCACCGCAGCACTACGTGCTCCATTAGGCACCGGATTAGGCACCGCACAGCCGACACAATGTGCATGTAATATATAGTCTCATCGTACCGGCTACGGTGGGCAAGCGTTTTAAGGGCTCCTGCTCTTGCTTCAAAGAGCAGAGCACTGCCGACGCTGTTGTCGTATCGATGCTCCTGAGCTATGTTCCGCTTGTGGTTCCGGTATACAGAGTCAGGGTGGCCTTGCCTTCCATGCTGGCGCACCACTGTAGGCGTTCGGCTTCCACCACTCGCTCCCGCACTTCGGCAGCCCACTTTCCAGCCGTTTCTGCCGCTACGGGGTCCTTGAAAAATCCGAACTTTTTTTCGAGCTGGTAGATCCGGGCCGTCCAACTCGTTCTAATGCTCTCAGTCATGCTCTCAATTCTAACGTTCTCAGTCATGGATTAGTGGCGTAGCCTGGTGGCAGAATCTGAACTACTGCCAAGATGGCGACCGTGGAACCGCCACCTTAAGCTGTCCTAGGGTGCCTCGATACCAGCGCCGCCGTACACCGGCGCGCTACATCAAGGCACCCTAAGCTGTCCGGTCCCTATGGGCAGCAGAAAAACAGAATTTTCCTCCCTTGGGGGAACGAGTGAGCGCAGATTCTGTGCGTTCGCAGTCTTTTGCTTTCATTCTCTTTCTTCCGGTGGTCTGGCGGGGTTAGAGCTGGTATTCGAAGCGACGCAGGGACTTCGAGTCGCGAGTCTGCTTCTTCGCAGCGCGCTGGCTTGCTTCCTCACTACAATGAAAACGTGCAAGAGTACTGACCTTATGCGGGGCCGCAAATATATTGAGTACCTGCGCACCAGTTATTTGCACACACGCGCGCTCACAAACATGCAGGTTTGTAGGGGCAGAAAGCAAATAACTTTAATGAGAGCATCTTGTGTGTAAACGTTGATGTTTGGAATTAGGCTGTGAAATTATACAAGATGGTACTTATCTTGCGGACAAACAATTGTGCGTCACACACACACACGCACACACACACACACACACACACACACACACACACACACACACACACACACACGCACGCACGCGCACGCACGCACGCACGCACGCACGCACGCACGCACGCACGCACGCACACACACACACACACACACACACACACACACACACACACACACACACACACACACACACACACACACACACACACACACACACACACACACACACACACACACACACACACACACACACACACACACACACACACACACACACACACACACACACACACACACACACACACACACACACACACACACACACACACACACACACACACACACACACACACACACACACACATATATATATATATATATACTTTCGCGCCTCGTTACTATGGACACTTCGGTTTCCGACCAAAACTGTCCATAAAGCGAGTCATCCAAAATAACGAGTCATGAATAAAAACGAAAAAGATTTTATTGAGAAAAAAGAATTGTAATTAACGACTGCTTTTGTACATAACGGTGCGCACTGGACTCAAAATTTCACAGAACACCGGCAATTTTGAGTGCATTATCCTTGTCATTGTTCTCTTCGAAAAATTGTAGTGCAGTCTGAAGCGACTCGCTTACCATGACATCCGTGATGTTGGGCTTTGTGTTGGTCGAACTTTCGAGCACGAACTCCTCACTGGCTGATGAATCAACATCTGATTCTCTACTCACCGCGCCAATTCCAAAATGGCCTCTCCCCTGAGCTAAGTAGCCGCTAAGTAGCTGCTTGAGATTCTCCTGAGGCGAGGAAACAGCTGAGCTGTCGATACTAGTCCCTCGCGGCTTGGATTGACTGAGATGGCTTTTGCCACTTGTATTAACAGCATGAAGTAAGACTAACCGGCCAAGAAGACGCACACAGGAAAAATCGACACAAAGAAAGAGGCCAGCCTCTTTCTTTCTGTGTCGATTTTTCCTGTGTGCGTCTTCTTGGCCGGTTAGTCTTACTTCATGCAATGCACCAACTAGCCCAACAACGTGTTTTACTGTATTCACAGATTTCTTCGCGCCTACGTTCAGCTCTGTTCTTTTGCGTTTAACACCCGCCATGTCAAAAGCCACACTCAAGTTGAGGGTTACAGGCTCCTGATGCTTTGCACTTTTTTGCCTATTTAACCTTTCTGCCTTTCCGTTCTTCTGATTCTTTCTTTTTTTGCCTTGTACTGTTTCTGTAAGGAAGGAAGGGAGTCAAGCTGGGAAGCTGCTATGCAGAGGGCTACCGACCATCCCATCTTCTTGGCGCCGTTTTATGTGTTCCTATAAAACAAACACTGCAAGCTGAAGTACAGTTTAGAACGACGGCTAGCCGACTACGAAGAGCTCAGACCTTGTCAAGGCCGCATCGTTGACTCAAAGCGAAGCAGACATGCGGACCGCCTAGTGTGCAAAGTTTGGCAGTTCGGCAGCGCAACAGGGACGAAAACCAGGAGCGTGAGAGGGAAGCGCGTCCAGGATGGGACGCCCGGTGCCGGTTGCGTGTTCGTACGCCGCCTTTCTTTTGTCGCTCTACTTTGTGAGTGTGTCTTAACTGTCAGCGAAAAGCGTTAACGGGTTCATGGAACACACATTGCGCTTTGGGAAAGAAAACTTCAGTTCCAACCGCCACTGCGGCGGCACTTCCGCTGCACCCAGAAATCTCCGGGTTCCCCCCTTTCGGGGTCTTTCTTACGCTGACCCTCGGTTAACTGTGTACGTTCCTCTCTACTCTTGTGCTGCCCCCCCCCCCCCCCCCGCAAAAAAAAAAGAAAACGGCGACACGCCCGCTTTGGTTCTTTCCAACCCGACAGGACTCGTTCAGGCATCCCGCCCGTATCGGTTGTCGCGTAGGTTCGCGGGCGGCGCGCCCTTCTTTAACTTGCGTTCGGACTCCTCTGCTTTTTATTAGAGCGCAGCTCTTTGGCGTCCGTTCCTGGGTTTCGCGTCGGCGTCGGCCTCGTAACCAGCTCCGCCCCCCTTTCATCCCCCCAGCGCTAGCAGCGACCGACTGATACCGCTGGATGCCGCTGACGCCGCTAGAGAGTCAAGATAACGTGACTGCATACCAGTGTTGCCAAATGTCGGTGAGCAAAAGTAGCTAGATGGCAACGTGAAAGTAGCTAAAAGTAGCTAGATTTTTTCCCAGGAATTTTTATTTTATATTTTGGATATATAACACATTTATTGGTAGCCCTATTATTGTAAAAAATAAACACAGCTTTCAAGACATGGTTTTCTGCAGGCAGCTACGCATGACAAGTGCTAACTGACGAATAACGAATGATAAATGTGCCCAGGTTTCGATTCTGATAATTTAGGCAGACCTAGTTTTCACAAAGCGTTAAGGCTTGCGCGCTAAGAAAAGACGAGCTGCGAATGCATGACTCCTCTGTAAACACGCAAAGACTGGACTTTTATCTACTTTTTGCGCGTACACAGAGGCCTATGAAGGGAGCGTTATGAAAGGTTTAATGACTGTCCAGGCGATATCTTCAGTCCGCGACTCGACCGGCGGTGGGCCTCTTGGTCTCTTTCATCCGCTCGGCGCCGACCGCGCATGATCCGCAAAGAGAGTCGAATCAGACAGTCGATTCCAGGCGCCGTATGTTCACCGCGCAGGGAACGTTAAGAGTTTTAATAGGAATGTGTACACACATGCGACTTCGATGCTCATCGGAGCGCTGCGCGATAGGCGACACCAGTCAGAAGCTGTGCCGGCGCATCAGCCGCATCGCCTCGCCTCTTTACTTTTGAGCTTTTTCTTTTTCCCGCTGAGGCAGACATGGAGGAAGCTCCATGGCAGCACTGTGCTTCATGGAGGCAGAGGCGGCGAGTCTCAACAGCCAACACCCTCTAAGTGGCGCCTTGTATTGCATCCTCCTCTCTCTTTTCAGGTGTTTCCTTCTTTCTCTCAAGATATCTTTGTCTGGTCTGCGTCTTGTTTAAAAACTACCAGTTGGCGCTGTGTGCCTGACGTCAGTTTCATCATGTCTAGCGTCTATGAGAAGAGTTTTCACGTCAGAATAGTAATTTTCTGAAATTTAGCCAGATTTAAGCCAGATTTAACCAAAATAGCAGCAGCAGCAGCAGCAGCAGCAGCAGCAGCAGCAGCAGCAGCAGCAGCAGCAGCAGCAGCAGCAGCAGCAGCAGCAGCAGCAGCAGCAGCAGCAGCAGCAGCAGCAGCAGCAGCAGCAGCAGCAGCAGCAGCAGCAGCAGCAGCAGCAGCAGCAGCAGCAGCAGCAGCAGCAGCAGCAGCAGCAGCAGCAGCAGCAGCAGCAGCAGCAGCAGCAGCAGCAGCAGCAGCAGCAGCAGCAGCAGCAGCAGCAGCAGCAGCAGCAGCAGCAGCAGCAGCAGCAGCAGCAGCAGCAGCAGCAGCAGCAGCAGCAGCAGCAGCAGCAGCAGCAGCAGCAGCAGCAGCAGCAGCAGCAGCAGCAGCAGCAGCAGCAGCAGCAGCAGCAGCAGCAGCAGCAGCAGCAGCAGCAGCAGCAGCAGCAGCAGCAGCAGCAGCAGCAGCAGCAGCAGCAGCAGCAGCAGCAGCAGCAGCAGCAGCAGCAGCAGCAGCAGCAGCAGCAGCAGCAGCAGCAGCAGCAGCAGCAGCAGCAGCAGCAGCAGCAGCAGCAGCAGCAGCAGCAGCAGCAGCAGCAGCAGCAGCAGCAGCAGCAGCAGCAGCAGCAGCAGCAGCAGCAGCAGCAGCAGCAGCAGCAGCAGCAGCAGCAGCAGCAGCAGCAGCAGCAGCAGCAGCAGCAGCAGCAGCAGCAGCAGCAGCAGCAGCAGCAGCAGCAGCAGCAGCAGCAGCAGCAGCAGCAGCAGCAGCAGCAGCAGCAGCAGCAGCAGCAGCAGCAGCAGCAGCAGCAGCAGCAGCAGCAGCAGCAGCAGCAGCAGCAGCAGCAGCAGCAGCAGCAGCAGCAGCAGCAGCAGCAGCAGCAGCAGCAGCAGCAGCAGCAGCAGCAGCAGCAGCAGCAGCAGCAGCAGCAGCAGCAGCAGCAGCAGCAGCAGCAGCAGCAGCAGCAGCAGCAGCAGCAGCAGCAGCAGCAGCAGCAGCAGCAGCAGCAGCAGCAGCAGCAGCAGCAGCAGCAGCAGCAGCAGCAGCAGCAGCAGCAGCAGCAGCAGCAGCAGCAGCAGCAGCAGCAGCAGCAGCAGCAGCAGCAGCAGCAGCAGCAGCAGCAGCAGCAGCAGCAGCAGCAGCAGCAGCAGCAGCAGCAGCAGCAGCAGCAGCAGCAGCAGCAGCAGCAGCAGCAGCAGCAGCAGCAGCAGCAGCAGCAGCAGCAGCAGCAGCAGCAGCAGCAGCAGCAGCAGCAGCAGCAGCAGCAGCAGCAGCAGCAGCAGCAGCAGCAGCAGCAGCAGCAGCAGCAGCAGCAGCAGCAGCAGCAGCAGCAGCAGCAGCAGCAGCAGCAGCAGCAGCAGCAGCAGCAGCAGCAGCAGCAGCAGCAGCAGCAGCAGCAGCAGCAGCAGCAGCAGCAGCAGCAGCAGCAGCAGCAGCAGCAGCAGCAGCAGCAGCAGCAGCAGCAGCAGCAGCAGCAGCAGCAGCAGCAGCAGCAGCAGCAGCAGCAGCAGCAGCAGCAGCAGCAGCAGCAGCAGCAGCAGCAGCAGCAGCAGCAGCAGCAGCAGCAGCAGCAGCAGCAGCAGCAGCAGCAGCAGCAGCAGCAGCAGCAGCAGCAGCAGCAGCAGCAGCAGCAGCAGCAGCAGCAGCAGCAGCAGCAGCAGCAGCAGCAGCAGCAGCAGCAGCAGCAGCAGCAGCAGCAGCAGCAGCAGCAGCAGCAGCAGCAGCAGCAGCAGCAGCAGCAGCAGCAGCAGCAGCAGCAGCAGCAGCAGCAGCAGCAGCAGCAGCAGCAGCAGCAGCAGCAGCAGCAGCAGCAGCAGCAGCAGCAGCAGCAGCAGCAGCAGCAGCAGCAGCAGCAGCAGCAGCAGCAGCAGCAGCAGCAGCAGCAGCAGCAGCAGCAGCAGCAGCAGCAGCAGCAGCAGCAGCAGCAGCAGCAGCAGCAGCAGCAGCAGCAGCAGCAGCAGCAGCAGCAGCAGCAGCAGCAGCAGCAGCAGCAGCAGCAGCAGCAGCAGCAGCAGCAGCAGCAGCAGCAGCAGCAGCAGCAGCAGCAGCAGCAGCAGCAGCAGCAGCAGCAGCAGCAGCAGCAGCAGCAGCAGCAGCAGCAGCAGCAGCAGCAGCAGCAGCAGCAGCAGCAGCAGCAGCAGCAGCAGCAGCAGCAGCAGCAGCAGCAGCAGCAGCAGCAGCAGCAGCAGCAGCAGCAGCAGCAGCAGCAGCAGCAGCAGCAGCAGCAGCAGCAGCAGCAGCAGCAGCAGCAGCAGCAGCAGCAGCAGCAGCAGCAGCAGCAGCAGCAGCAGCAGCAGCAGCAGCAGCAGCAGCAGCAGCAGCAGCAGCAGCAGCAGCAGCAGCAGCAGCAGCAGCAGCAGCAGCAGCAGCAGCAGCAGCAGCAGCAGCAGCAGCAGCAGCAGCAGCAGCAGCAGCAGCAGCAGCAGCAGCAGCAGCAGCAGCAGCAGCAGCAGCAGCAGCAGCAGCAGCAGCAGCAGCAGCAGCAGCAGCAGCAGCAGCAGCAGCAGCAGCAGCAGCAGCAGCAGCAGCAGCAGCAGCAGCAGCAGCAGCAGCAGCAGCAGCAGCAGCAGCAGCAGCAGCAGCAGCAGCAGCAGCAGCAGCAGCAGCAGCAGCAGCAGCAGCAGCAGCAGCAGCAGCAGCAGCAGCAGCAGCAGCAGCAGCAGCAGCAGCAGCAGCAGCAGCAGCAGCAGCAGCAGCAGCAGCAGCAGCAGCAGCAGCAGCAGCAGCAGCAGCAGCAGCAGCAGCAGCAGCAGCAGCAGCAGCAGCAGCAGCAGCAGCAGCAGCAGCAGCAGCAGCAGCAGCAGCAGCAGCAGCAGCAGCAGCAGCAGCAGCAGCAGCAGCAGCAGCAGCAGCAGCAGCAGCAGCAGCAGCAGCAGCAGCAGCAGCAGCAGCAGCAGCAGCAGCAGCAGCAGCAGCAGCAGCAGCAGCAGCAGCAGCAGCAGCAGCAGCAGCAGCAGCAGCAGCAGCAGCAGCAGCAGCAGCAGCAGCAGCAGCAGCAGCAGCAGCAGCAGCAGCAGCAGCAGCAGCAGCAGCAGCAGCAGCAGCAGCAGCAGCAGCAGCAGCAGCAGCAGCAGCAGCAGCAGCAGCAGCAGCAGCAGCAGCAGCAGCAGCAGCAGCAGCAGCAGCAGCAGCAGCAGCAGCAGCAGCAGCAGCAGCAGCAGCAGCAGCAGCAGCAGCAGCAGCAGCAGCAGCAGCAGCAGCAGCAGCAGCAGCAGCAGCAGCAGCAGCAGCAGCAGCAGCAGCAGCAGCAGCAGCAGCAGCAGCAGCAGCAGCAGCAGCAGCAGCAGCAGCAGCAGCAGCAGCAGCAGCAGCAGCAGCAGCAGCAGCAGCAGCAGCAGCAGCAGCAGCAGCAGCAGCAGCAGCAGCAGCAGCAGCAGCAGCAGCAGCAGCAGCAGCAGCAGCAGCAGCAGCAGCAGCAGCAGCAGCAGCAGCAGCAGCAGCAGCAGCAGCAGCAGCAGCAGCAGCAGCAGCAGCAGCAGCAGCAGCAGCAGCAGCAGCAGCAGCAGCAGCAGCAGCAGCAGCAGCAGCAGCAGCAGCAGCAGCAGCAGCAGCAGCAGCAGCAGCAGCAGCAGCAGCAGCTGCTGCTGCTGCTGCTGCTGCTGCTGCTGCTGCTGCTGCTGCTGCTGCTTGCTGCTGCTTGCTGCTGCTTGCTGCTGCTTGCTGCTGCTTGCTGCTGCTGCTGCTAAAGCAGCGCCGTCGCCGCCAGAATCCAGAGCAGTAAGCGAGGCTGAAGCAGAAGCTCATCGCCGCCGTCGAGAAGACCCTGCCGTTCGCACCGCCGAAGTGGAGGCTCATCGCCACCGTCGAGAGCAACCAGGTGTAAGCGAGGCTGAAGCAGAAGCTCATCGCCGCCGCCGAGAAGGGAGTCTTTGTTAAAGGAATACGCGTGAAAAATAAAAAAAAAAATATTCTGTGATAGCGCATACATGTGTTGCTCGATTTCTTTGCCTCTGCTGCTGCTGCTGCTGCTGCTGCTGCTGCTGCTGCTGCTGCTGCTGCTGCTGCTGCTGCTGCTGCTGCTGCTGCTGCTGCTGCTGCTGCTGCTGCTGCTGCTGCTGCTGCTGCTGCTGCTGCTGCTGCTGCTGCTGC
Organism: Amblyomma maculatum; assembly: GCF_055883805.1. NCBI lineage: Eukaryota > Metazoa > Arthropoda > Arachnida > Ixodida > Ixodidae > Amblyomma > Amblyomma maculatum. The sequence goes on along the minus strand of NC_139346.1, from coordinate 218,150,893 downwards.
TGCTGCTGCTGCTGCTGCTGCTGCTGCTGCTGCTGCTGCTGCTGCTGCTGCTGCTGCTGCTGCTGCTGCTGCTGCTGCTGCTGCTGCTGCTGCTGCTGCTGCTGCTGCTGCTGCTGCTGCTGCTGCTGCTGCTGCTGCTGCTGCTGCTGCTGCTGCTGCTGCTGCTGCTGCTGCTGCTGCTGCTGCTGCTGCTGCTGCTGCTGCTGCTGCTGCTGCTGCTGCTGCTGCTGCTGCTGCTGCTGCTGCTGCTGCTGCTGCTGCTGCTGCTGCTGCTGCTGCTGCTGCTGCTGCTGCTGCTGCTGCTGCTGCTGCTGCTGCTGCTGCTGCTGCTGCTGCTGCTGCTGCTGCTGCTGCTGCTGCTGCTGCTGCTGCTGCTGCTGCTGCTGCTGCTGCTGCTGCTGCTGCTGCTGCTGCTGCTGCTGCTGCTGCTGCTGCTGCTGCTGCTGCTGCTGCTGCTGCTGCTGCTGCTGCTGCTGCTGCTGCTGCTGCTGCTGCTGCTGCTGCTGCTGCTGCTGCTGCTGCTGCTGCTGCTGCTGCTGCTGCTGCTGCTGCTGCTGCTGCTGCTGCTGCTGCTGCTGCTGCTGCTGCTGCTGCTGCTGCTGCTGCTGCTGCTGCTGCTGCTGCTGCTGCTGCTGCTGCTGCTGCTGCTGCTGCTGCTGCTGCTGCTGCTGCTGCTGCTGCTGCTGCTGCTGCTGCTGCTGCTGCTGCTGCTGCTGCTGCTGCTTGCTGCTGCTTGCTGCTGCTTGCTGCTGCTTGCTGCTGCTTGCTGCTGCTGCTGCTAAAGCAGCGCCGTCGCCGCCAGAATCCAGAGCAGTAAGCGAGGCTGAAGCAGAAGCTCATCGCCGCCGTCGAGAAGACCCTGCCGTTCGCACCGCCGAAGTGGAGGCTCATCGCCACCGTCGAGAGCAACCAGGTGTAAGCGAGGCTGAAGCAGAAGCTCATCGCCGCCGCCGAGAAGGGAGTCTTTGTTAAAGGAATACGCGTGAAAAATAAAAAAAAAAATATTCTGTGATAGCGCATACATGTGTTGCTCGATTTCTTTGCCTCAATCTATCGAAAAGGTGAAACAGCTTATTTGCTGCGCTCAAATTTCGCATTAGGAAGTAACGTAATCGTCGGTAATTTTTTTTTTAAGCACTGTCCATATTAACGATACAAAAATACATGGGCCCAAGTGGGGCGCGTGCATTCTTTCCCTGCCCATTGTCCGGACAGCGAGTTTCCAAATTAACGAGGGATAAATACATTGAAAAGGTTTCGTCCCCAGAAAAACTGTCCATAATTCGGGTCGCCCATATTAACGGGGCACGACTATATATATATATATATATATATTCAAACAGGGTGTCACACAACTTTCCCGATTATCTATTTTATTCCAACAGTTTCGGACGGTGGACCGTCCTTCTTCAAGGTAGAATTGAGGTACTCAATTCTACCTTGAAGAAGGACGGTCCACCGTCCGAAACTGTTGGAATAAAATAGATAATCGGGAAAGTTGTGTGACACCCTGTTTGAATTTAACTCTGGCCCATTAGTAACAAGCAATCCATGTCTATATATATATATATATATATATATATATATATATATATATATATATATATATATATATATGGTGTTGTTTCACATAACTGAGGTGTACATTTTAGGGTGCAAAACGGCTGATTAAGCCAAGTACAAGCGCACAACAAATCTTCAGCACTCCTTACGTTACCGCGCTCAGGCCAAATCAGCCCATACCTCACAGCGATTGAGAAGGCCGTAAGAAAGAGGGCGCGCTTTCCCCCGAGACCGGCCGTGCCATCTCAATCGCCGAAGGAGAGCGCGCGCTCTTACTTAAGACCTTCTCAATTGCCGCGGGAACAATGGGAACGTTTCTCCTTGAGTTGCGCTCTCCGCCGCCGCAAGGAGCGCGACCTGCGCGACTAACAGACCCCATTGGAGAGGCCGTAAGAGAAGAGAAGCGCGCACTCTTTCTTACGGCCTTCTCAATCGCCGCGGGAACAATGGGAACTTTTCTCCTTGAGTTACGCTCTACGCCACCGCAAGGGGCGCGACCTGCTCACTGTTCGCTCCGCGTCTGCTTCAGCGGCGGCGGGTGGCTTTTGCCTGGTTTCGCGCTGTCGCTCGCTAGTTTCGTGGTGAGTGCAGCACCGAAATTAAAGAGCACAGAAGGTAGATGCTGCAGCGGCATATCGTCAACGTACCACACGTGAACGGATATAAAAAACACTGTCGTTCAGCAAACGTTCGACAAGCATGGCATACATTGCGGCATGATAGCTACTTTTGTCAATTTTAATCCGAATTTTCCCCAAGCCTGTGCAAGAATAGGAACAAAAAGAAAACTGAATGAGCAGTGATCACATCGAAGCTTCTTCAAGGCTAACATGACAGCAACTCGTCTGCAACAGCAAAACCGTCTTTCAGCGCTAGATGCGAAAACATTCATGTAGCACCGAAGATGAAAATAATTTCATAAAAATGTAATGTGTATTGCAAAATGCTTGCATGATATAAGTATTAGTATAACAGTCAAAGTAAACGTTGTAGGGTTGAGTTTTAAATGTTATAGCAATTCATATATTAGGCAATGTATGGCATTATAAACATTATTTTAATTTTGCAAATCAACAGTTTTAATGAAATTTTCACATGATATTATGCTTATTATGAAAACAAAAAATGGTTTGATATTCATGACACCACTTGTGCTCGAAGTGGTAAAAAAAGGCCAATAAATGATGAAGGTAATACTCGATGCAGTGACACAAATGAGTTCACCTGCTATATCGAAAGTATGCAAGAAACTGAAGACTCATTTCAAGCCTTATATAGCGACCCATTGAGGCTCTCTTCGGGAAAGTAAGGTTACTGTGCGGAAGGGAATGACATATGCTAGATGCGAGGGCCGTAACAGCTAGCGGCACATGACTACATTGTCAAGACGGACGTTTCATCTGAGAGCAAAATCACGGCACTGAAGGATGTGATGGCATCTCCTACCATCCCATTTCCCACTGTAACATATTCCGGTTCACCGTACGTCGCATGGATATATCGTTTAGTTAATCAACTTCGGGTGTGACGCTTACGCTATTCTTCTTGAAACTAGCGAAAGAAGCAGCCTCATGTAGTACGCTCTTCTACGAGGACAATGTTCTAGTGGACTGCATTATCCGAAACCAGAGCTTGCTGCCCTATTGGGCAAGCTTTTTTTTTTTTTTTTTCGAAAAAGCTGCCGTGCACCTACTACACACAAATGTTCTCGAAGTACTTAAGATCCTGATTCAGTCAGCATTTCAGAATTCAACTCTGAGTTGCCCGAAAGGAATCGACAACAGCTATGTTATTAGGTCCGCTTCTTTGATATTTGAAAAATTTCTCAGAATTTTTCTCAATTAATTATTCCAGGAAAGTGACAAAGAAGACCGAGAGGCCAACTTATGTGCACAAGCTGTGCAGGAAGATTTTGAGCCTGAATTTTCTAGACGCAGGTCGCATTTTGATGAATTGATGAATATATAGTGCAATGTGTAACTTTGAAGGACAATTTTTTTATTGTTTGCCGCTCTTTTCGATTCTGCGTAACTGTTTATGCCCATATCCTTGATTAAAAGTAGTCGCGAGACTACATATACATCTACGGTCTTTCAACCGACTGATATGTTTTGAACGAAGCTAGAACAGCCCACTCCACTAGACAAGTGAAATTTTTACTATATGAGTAAATTTTTGTTCTTTACTCTGAATCTGAGACTCGCCATGAATTTTTGCCGGTGCCTCTTCTGATCTAAATGAAGACGGTAGCGGTTGACAGAATCTTCCCCCAACAGTTCACCATGCACTCACGTGAGGTCGCGCTACACCTGCTTAAAACATTCAAAGGCAGATTGCATAGCCTGGTAAATTTATTTTTGTACAAAACTTAGGGGTAAAAAATGTTGAAGTGTAACCGAAGCTTCATTCGACCGAGCGCGCGCGTGAGCGGATTGTTGACTGTATTTTATTCCTCGTACACGATAAATCTTCGATGTTGATGACGGACTTTGTATAAACCATAAGGGGCGAAATGTCAGGACCTGCCGGTTGAAACTGACGCGGGCGAAGCTGAAAGCGAGCGCGCGTTTCCCTTGCGCGTGAACGGCTGTAGCGGAGGAGCAGCAGTGGGGCGGTGGCGACCCCACCGAGGCTCGGCGGGCGGTGGAAACAGACCCCATTGGAGAGGCCGTAAGAGAAAAGAAGCGCTCTCTCCCTCGAGACCGGCCGTGGCCGTGCAAAGGTGTACTAGCCACCTGGCTCACAGATGGCACCACACGCCTCCTTGTCACCTTGTCACCGCCGCAACAACGATAGGCCTTGCACGGCTCGACTGAAGGACTAAAGCTCAGGCATCTCGTCGCCCACGCCGCAAGTACTGCAAGCCCCGTCCTGGCTACGAACACGTCATCGACACCCGGCGATGAAAACTTCGATGTAAAAGCGATGTAAAAAAGCGCGCTCACGGGAACTACAAACGAAACAGCCACGGACAGTCACATCCCACGTGAGCCGTATCATACTGCCGCCCATTACTTGGGTGGATGGATGGAACATAGGAGCGTCCCCTTTGAAACGGGGTGGTAGCAGTAGCTATCATGCCCATTATTCTTTCTTTATCTTAATTATTGATTTAGATTGGTTAACTAAACCGTCATTCTGTTTATTAAATTTTTGTTTCTATATTACTAACATTACGTCACTTCTCTGCTTTTAAGCCACCAACCTTCCAGTCGTTTTTTTGCTAATTTCCACCGCCGGTTTATTCACCCGGCCACTGGTATCTGTAAACCCCAGAGCTTCAGGAACAGTGACTGCGCCTGCATCGACTTCCGGATGGATACCATTACATTCGAGTATAATATGGTCAATTGTTTCATTGGAGTTACCACATACAGCACGTGCGTCATCTTCATTGTTAAATTTCTTTTTGTAGCTATGTGTTCTAAGGCACCCTGATCTAGCTTCAAAAAGTAGGGCACTGCCTCTTGAGTTATCAAAGGAAGCTTCCTTCCTGATCTGCATTTTCCACTTTCGGTATAATTCCATACTCTGTTTCTTTTCCATCGAATTTATCCAATTTTTACCTTCCGTGTTTTTCACCTGTTGCTTAATGCTCTTTATTTCTCCGTCCTTGTGACTAGCATACTTACTAGTTAGTTTCCTAGTTCTTTTCCTCTATTGTGAGTCAACGCTTTTTTAAGTACAGGTATTTATAAATACTTTAGCTCCTCATATAATATTTTACTCTGAGCTTCCCGTACTTCGAAAGATGGCCAGCCCATATCTCCCTGTACCGCCTCATTTGTGGTTTTGCCTTGGACACCTAGTGCTAATCGTCCAACGGCTCTCTGATTTATTTCTAATGTCGACTGTACCTCTGATTTTAGGCACAAAACCGCATTTCCGAAAGTAAGACCGGGCACAATAATTCCTTTCCAAATACCCCTCAAAACCTCATACCTGCTGTACCCCCACAATGCCCTATGCTTCATTATCCCGGCATTCCTTCGCCCTTTGGCCTTAAGTGATTGCTCATACTTTCCAATGTATGCCAATCCTTCGTTTACCCGTACCCCAGATATTTATATTCTGCTACTCTGGGTATTTCATAGTCTTGTATTTTAAGACCCTGATCAGTTGAGCCGTTGAAAATCATCAGATCCGACTTAACTGAACTAAAACTGAAGCCTAGAGCATCCCCTTCGTCTCCGCAATACTTAACTAGAGTTTGCAATTCTTCCAGACTCTCAGCTAGCAGCACAATATCGTCTGCATGCATCACACCGGGGAGACGCTGCTCTACCGCCTTTCCATCTAATCTATATGACAGGTTAAAACCTAGGTTACTGTCTTGTATCCTCTGTTCCAGGTTTATCATATAAAGCATGAACAGCAGCGGTGATAGAGGATAGCCTTGTCTTAATCCTTTTGCATACTTTGACATCTTCCGTACTTCTTATCCCTTCCCATGTAATTTCTACTTTGTTATCCCGGTATATTTCCTGTAAGAACTCTATTTACTCTATAATCTCATAACCGATACCTTCTTTTAATATGTTCTACAGGGGTTCCCGGTTTACGTTGTCGTACGCCCCGTTTATGTCCAGGAAGGCCAAATACAAATGTCTATTTTCCACTTTATATATTTCGATGCATTGGGTAAGCACGAACAGGCTATCATCTAAGCGCCTACATTTCTAAAGCCGTTCTGAAGTTCTCCGAGTATCTTGTTACTTTCTACCCATGCTTGAACCTTTAATTTCACTGCCTGCTTGGCCAACCTGTACATAACAGCTGTTATGATAATCGCCCTGTAGGATTTTATTTGCATCCTTTTTCCTTTCCCTTTATAAATCAAATTCATTTTGCTCTGCCGCCAGCTGTCCGGAATTTGCTTATTCGTTATCACTGTGAGCTTTTAACAACGTTTCCTTACTTTTTGGAGCAAGTTCATTAATCAGCTTGATCGGAATTTCATCTATTCCTGTAGATGTGTTTTTAGGAATATTTTTTTTCTGCCTTTTTCCAGTTTAGATGGGTCTGTTCTAGTCTGCTACCTTGTGTTGCTTCCTGATTTGCGGAGATTACCCTATCGTCGCTCTTAAATTACTCGGCTATAACTGATGTAATGTAGTTCACTGCGTTGTCTCCGTTTAAACAATTTTCCTCGTTATCTTGAATCCGATCCTGCTTTCTTTGATTCTTGTTCCCTAGCCAGCTTATATGGTTCCAGAATTTTCTTGCTCCGCCTGTAGAGGCATCGTGTATGTCAGCCATCCAGCGATCGGTGGACTGCCTTATTTTACTTTGGACGAGGGCATGTACCTCAAGTTTCTTTTGTCGATATGATTCCCATTTTTGGTCGATTTCCTACTGAGATACCGGTGCTTTCTTTGCTATTCGGTGTTCTCTTGATGCAGCCCGTCGTCGTTCAATAGCTTCCCTGATTTCCTTATTCCACCAGCTCCGTGGCTTCCTCTTTCCATTCCAGCGGTTTGCTACTTTAACCTCCTTAATTTTCTTCCTTATGAGTAGTTCTACCTGTTCATAATCCCAGTCTTCAATGGGGCTTTTCTCTATTGCTTCCTCTATGTCTGCTGCTATCTTCGCTATTTGATCGTCATTAAATTTTGCGTTTACTTTTTGTCTAAGTTCCATTTGTCTTTTCATCAAGGGCCCCATCTGCAGACTAATACGTTTGTGATCACTTCCCAGACTACACTCCCCTTCTTCGTCTATTTCCTTTTTTTGTGACCTTGCTATAAATTTCCTGCGACATTAGACAGTAGTCAATGGCCGTCTGCCTGTTGCGGAATTCCCACGTGATTTGGCCTTCACATTTTGTTTCTCGATTTACTATAACTATATCGTGTCGCTCACAGAAATCTAGCATTAGCTGCCCGTTACAATCCGTTTATCCATCCAGATCGTCGATGTGGCCATTCAAGTCCCCCAGCAGAATAATATTGGCCCCGTTTCCAAACTGGCTTATATCGTCACTGAGACATTCAAAAAGGTCCTTGTTTTCTTGCCGGTATTGATGTCCTGTTGCTAAATAAACTACTCCTAGCCATGTCCTTATGCCGGCAATTGTTCCTGAAACCAAGATATGCACTTTACAAGATGATTTAATTATTTGCCAATTTGTTCCCAGGTGTATCAACATACGCGAACATATCTATTTAAGTGGAGGACAACCCAGAGGGCTATGGGACGAAAAATGGTAGGGGTAACATTAAGAGATAGGAAGCGTGCAGAGTGGGTCAGAGAAATAACTCAAGTTACCGACATTCTAGCGGAAATTAAGAAGAAGAAATGGGCATGGGCAGGACATGTAGGGCGAAGAGAGGATAACCGATGGTCGCTTAGGGTAACAAACTGGATTCCAAGAGAAGGAAAGCGTAGCAAGGGGCGGCAGAAAGTTAGGTGGGCGGATGAGGTTAAGAAGTTCGCAGGGGTCAAGTGGATGCAGCTAGCACAGAAGCGGGTTAAGTGGAGAAATATGGGAGAGGCCTTCGCCCTGCAGTGGGTATAGTCAGGCTGATGATGATGATGATGTATCAACATACCTACCCCTCCATCCTTTTTTTCCGTTCTCGTTCTGTTGCACCCTTTCCAGACGTAGCCTTCTATAAACGGCGGATCTTCTAGATCCCTGAGATGAGTCTCGCAAAGAGCGTACACACCTATTTTGTCACCCTTCAACTGCTGTTCTATCTCTAGCCATTTCGCTCTTTTTCTACCTCCTTGTATGTTTATGTAGCTGATCCTAGTGTTAAATTTATTTTTTGTACTTTTCTTTCTCGACCTCCTCCTTGCCAATTTTTGGGGCTCAGCCTCCGTTATTACACTTTCGTCTGCTTCACTTCTAACTACCTCTGTGCACGGAGTCTTCGCTTACCCCCTAAAAAAGCTACAGCCCTGCCTGCCAGGCGCCAGGCGATCTCCGCTCCCACCCTTCTGTTAAAATGAATGCCATCTCGCTGAAAAGCCCTACCAAAACCTGCTTTATGAGCCCCCCCTGTTTACCTCAACCACTTCGAAACGCTTCTCCAGGCTTAACTTTCTTATGTCCTGATTAGCTGTCACCACGTCCTTTTCCAGCTTTCCGTTCAATACTAGCACCTCCGGTACTGTGCACACAACTATCTGCGCTTGCTGTGCTATCTCCCTGATATCAACTCCCTTAGCTAAACTTTCCACCACTCCTGCAGCGTCACCATTTAGGACATCGTTTAGCCCCGCGGCTACTATCACCATACTGCGCTCTGCGGAATTTTTCAACAGCCTATTTATACTCTCTTTCAGCACTGCCCTAATTGTGCTCCCTGGGAAGGCTCCAACTAACACTCGCTTATCACCGTTTACACGTTCCAAGATATCTCGCTTGCACCTGCTCATGTTAGAATCTCCGGCGATAAGCACCTGGGCCTTCTCTCTTCCTCTCCCAACTGTTGGCTCCTGCTTTCGGTTATATGTGTCCTTCTCTCTGGGATTTTCATTCTTCCTTACTTCTTCCTTTTTTTTCCGGCTTCTTAGTAGCTGCTTCTAAATAACTCTGTCGGTTCGGATCCGCCTGACCTACTTTGCTTATGCCTTCCATGCCAGTGCTGGTCCTTGCCACGTTGCCCGCACTGGAATGTTCATCCTCGTTGTTTCCAAGGGCAAAATCCGCCTGATCTACTTTGCTTACGCCTTCCATGCCAGGGCTGGTACCAGCCACGTGGCCCGCGCTGGAATGTTCGTCCTCGTTGGTTCCAAGGATAAAGTCGGCCATTTTGTTTTTTCAGTTTGAGGAAGTTGTCCAAGCAGTTTCTGATTTTCTGCCCCTAACAAACGTACTTCATTTTGTAAATCACCCGCACGAGACACTGAACTGCTCCTTTCTTGATCAAATCTATCTAGGCGCGGACTCAGCACGCAACACCGACACAAAATGTCGCTGCCTTCCGCTTCACCTACAGAGTCAAAACGCGTTTCCTTGAGATAAACCTGCGCCTCACACTGAGGACACTTTTCCTTCTTTTGATTGCACATCTTAAGCATGTATCGACTGAACTATATCTATTACGAATTCTTAGAATATATAAACTGCCAAACGAAGACACAAGAAACGACTGGCAAACAGGCGTTAAAATCAATTCTGCGAATGCCAGTAGCCTAGAAAAAAAGTATTTATATAAACAAAATAGTTAAAGAATGAACGCCGAGAAAACCTGGCTGCCGGCACGAAAAACCAGGCCATTAGGACAAAGAGCTAAAGTCTATTTTTTAGGCTGCACCTAATCTATCTGAAAATGAAATAATGTTAATAAAAGGAAGAACTAATCTATTTGACGCTTCGGAAGCTTCCGGTAGCCACGTACAATCGGAGGAGGGATGGAACACGCGTCCAATGACACGGCTGTCAACTGTCCACGATACACTTCCGATACACAGCCAGCGCCATCTACTGTGTGGATTGGGTACTAATATTGCGAATTACAAACACATTCGCTATATCCGGAACATTTATTCGTTATATCGGGTATTGCATTTCAACGAGAGAAATCGTTTGACACCATCCGGAACCTTACAGGACAATTAGTTCGGCCGTAATGGTCGCACAAAGATCCGCCATGTTCACCAACCCGACCGACCCCCAAATTTTATCCAAATGGTGGTCATTGGGGTGATCCTAATTTGATGGCCAATATACTGGCACATATATAAGGAATCTCATTGGGGCATGACCCGCTTATGTGGATAATCTTTAGCGAATCTCATTCTGCACAGAAATCTCTTGACAACTCTAGTTCCATACTGTGGAAGGCTCGACTGAAATACCAAGTTGTCAAAAATTTCCAAGGCTACAAAGAAGCAGCATATTATAGTTTTCCTATGGATATCTGGACATTGCATTATTCCTGGAAACACAGAGGCGGATGTGGCGTCTAGGAAAGTACACTCCAATGCCATCATTTTTGGCCTTTCGCGAGAGGCGCAATGCGCTCTTTTTTGAAGTACATATACGTAGTGAAATGAACGAAAAGATGCAGTTTGAACCAAACCATAAAAATTTGATATATATTTCATTCATGTATTGTTGCGGTTTAATATTCCGACATCTATGAGCGAAATTTAGAAACGCTCCTTCACCGCTCACGTTCGGGAACTGCTTACTCTATCTTCAAGAATTGGCCCCGCAGACAGCTCACATATCGTGTGTGTGTGTGTGTGTGTGTGTGTGTGTGTGTGTGTGTGTGTGTGTGTGTGTGTGTGTGTGTGTGTGTGTGTGTGTGTGTGTGTGTGTGTGTGTGTGTGTGTGTGTGTGTGTGTGTGTGTGTGTGTGTGTGTGTGTGTGTGTGTGTGTGTGTGTGTGTGTGTGTGTGTGTGTGTGTGTGTGTGTGTGTGTGTGTGTGTGTGTGTGTGTGTGTGTGTGTGTGTGTGTGTGTGTGTGTGTGTGTGTGTGTGTGTGTGTGTGTGTGTGTGTGTGTGTGTGTGTGTGTGTGTGTGTGTGTGTGTGTGTGTGTGTGTGTGTGTGTGTGTGTGTGTGTGTGTGTGTGTGCGTGCGTGCGTGCGTGCGTGCGTGCGTGCGTGCGTGCGTGCGTGCGTGCGTGCGTGCGTGCGTGCGTGTGTGTGTGTGTGTGTGTGTGTGTGTGTGTGTGTGTGTGTGTGTGTGTGTGTGTGTGTGTGTGTGTGTGTGTGTGTGTGTGTGTGTGTGTGTGTGTGTGTGTGTGTGTGTGTGTGTGTGTGTGTGTGTGTGTGTGTGTGTGTGTGTGTGTGGGGGGGGGGGGGGCATGAAAATGAAGATGTGGCTCCTCTATTATTCGATTACCGGGTGCATGACAACTTCATGTCTCGACTGAAGAAAGACTTGAGTGCTCTTGACAAAAGACCTTTAAGTCTTAAAAATCTATTAGGCCCGTGGCCGACGTATGCACTGAAGAAGCGCACTTGTGGCGTTTATATTATTCCTTGAGGACATTGGCGTCCTTGGGAACTATTAGTTTAGTAAATCTTGCTTAATCATTGTTTTGAGTTCCTACCTCTCTGTGATCGAGTGCATTAATGTAATGTTATTTGATTTTGTCTTATTTGCGCAAACAAGCATTCATTTTTTGTTGGTGAGTGCTTTAGCAGTTTTGTTGTTTACTTTGCTGTGTATACCGCAAATAAGCTATATTTTTTTCCCTTGTTTCTTCATATCTTTTGTGCACATTGTATTCTGAACTGTTCTGTACAGAGTTACACATTTACGCGAATTACAGAGTTTATACCGCTCATCAGGTTTGCTTGCCCTGACACCTGTACTTTGTTTTATATGTTGTATACTGCTTTGTGTTTGTGTAATGTTGTGTAGTAGTGTATATTTTATGTTATGCTAAACTGTATATCGTCAAATCAAGTGGTTCATATGAGCTGGTGAAATAGTAGTCAGAGCCGCTATGCGGCACCAACGTCTCCTTTATTGCTTATGTACATACAAAAAATCGAAGGTATGGTTATTAGTGGAAGCACTATGCGCTCTCTGTTGCTATGTGCCTTAGTATGATCACATGATATCTATTTTAGTGCTGCTTCGCCACAGTTTGACCTTCATATCAGACATACGCGACCTTGGAAATAAGAAGTTTCAAGAGCAAATGCTCTTTAAAAAGTGCAATTTAGTGCCTCCCCCTCCCCCCCCCCCCCCAAAAAAAAAGAACAGCCTGAAAATCGCAATGAAAAGTAAAAAAAAAAAAAAACTGATTTATTCATTTACGAGAACTTTCACCTGATTCAATTTTTTCTTGTCTGTATTTATTCATGTATGAACAAACGGGCAAGATCCTTTAGCAAGACAGATGTTTTGTTTCAAACTGCTACAATCAAATAGGGTTATGAGACTGTACAGAGTCTTTTGAAGCATAATGCTAAAGAAAGCATTTTGCGCACAGGCCTCGTTTTCCAGTTGCCATTTCTACAGGTATCGTGCACATGGCATGCTCTGGATCTTAGTCCGCATATTTGAACAGCCTTTTCTTCCCAGCTTTTAAGTTTGAGTAGCTCCCAAGCAATCCTTGCATGTATGTTGGGTAGATATGGCAAAAGCCCGGTTTTCATAGCAGATATTTGTTTTACTCAGTCCGCACTGGTGTTTCGCATTTTGAAGATCTTTTGCAACTCCTTTCGCTTTGGCCCTTCAATCGCGATGTCCAGAGTGTTTCGGCGATGAATTTTACCTAACTCTTTTTCTTATTCGAAACGTGTTCCGCTCTGGTGAGTTCAGTTTTAGGCTGGTCCACTAAGTGTAGGAACATGTGGTTGATCAATCGCTCTTGGGTGCCATACTGGTGGCGAGGGTGCGGCCGCCGAGTTGGTTGGCCAGCGTGTATCGTCCTGGAGCAGGTACGAGCAGCGTGTCGTTGGCGGCCAGGTTGAACGTGGCGCCGGCTACGTCAACGCTGGCTGACCCCGCGATCTGCCACAGGAAAGTCTCCGTGCCGGGGCACTGCGTCGAGTGCACTCCTCGACCCAGAACCACGATTGTCGACTGGCGGCCTTTTCCGAATAGGTCCCTGCGTAATGCGAAACGTCGAAACGCCTATCATGGGTAACATGCTCACTTTTCGGCCATGGCGCCTTTCTTATGCACACGAAGGATACAGCTAATGTTGAATTGGCTTCATCATATGTTAGACGGTTAAATAACAGCCCTGCTAGGTACGTATTAGGTACAGACAGGCAAGTGAATGAAAAAAGATACCGAGTGCGGGAACCCATGCGGAGGTTGGCGGTGACAAAAATGACTCGCCCAATCCTCAGTCGCCAGGATAAGCATAATCATGTTTCCGTGCTTTTGTTAAAATGAAAAAAAAAAAAAAACAGCCCCTCTCATGCTCCCATTGGCTGGCTTTGGCGGCATTGGTATTACCTGCAATGGAGTGAGGACGGTGTAGAACGGAAGTTGCTCTGAATGAAGTGATAAGGAGGTCAGAACAGACGAAACGAGACTCGCGGGGCGTTCCGAAGAAGGAACGGAATGAGGAAGTCGAAATAGGTGAAAAATTATGGGGGACACTTAGGCCTTTAAGGGTGTGACGCGATAGCGTAGGCTACCAGCATATGTTATAAAGACCCGCTTTAACGAAGCCGTACGAGCCTGTCTGCCTAGGGGTAACGTGAAGGGTCCTGGCAGGCTGATTCTGATTTCACTCCTAAGAGTTCCGTGTTCCGGAATTTCGTGTTAAAGGATCCGAGTTGGTAGCTCCTGCCAAACGTCATGTCCAGTTAGTGCTCGGCCATGTCACCTGTTTTTCGCTCACAACGCAGGCCGCCGACGCCGGATTTTCGGTGCCCTTAACGCTGTCGCTTTAAAATTATTAGGGCACCTCGTAGGCTACTCGACATACCTGAATGAACTAGATGAGGAGGTCCGTGTAAGTAAAAATAAATTCGCGGGCGCAATCTTCTCAGGTCGAATGTATTAATGACAGTTTTTAATCTTAAAAGTCCCTACACTCTTTAAAACGCGGCTTTAGCGTGGACGTTGTGAGCTGAAAATCACCGGCATGCCTCTGGAAGGTGACACGGCCAGGCACTGAGTGGTCGGCGTGACGTTACAAGACCACACGACATGGCCGAGCTGGCAAGAGCTGCTTCTTTGTGAGGGTGGCCGAACGCTCGTGTGGGCCACGCAGGCACGTTCTTAAACGGCTTGGCTGAAACGGGCGGTCTTCACAGCTCACGACTCCACGGTGATGCGAATGCGTGAGGCATACATTAGAGCACACATTAGAGTGTGTGCACGCGAACGAGGATCCTCTATGGGAGCGTCATAAACTTAAAGGTGGAGCTTAAGTGTTCCCCCATTTTTGTGTTCATTTAAACTTACTAACTACGCTTACTACTGCTAATTACTAACTAACGCCGTCAGTGCCACTTTTTCGCCCAGCTTTTCATTCAGGCGATGGCAAGGAACTTTCCAGATGGGCCACGCGCGACACCTCGAGCAGAGAGCCGCAAAAATGCGCCTTAGTGATTCAACTGATGCCCTTAAAAACGGAGCCTAAGTGACCCCTCAAGTTTTTAGTGCGGAAGCACTCATCCAGCTGTGCCCCTCCTCAAGGTCATGTTGTGTATGATCGGAGCTCGGTTGGTCCAGCCATTGCCATAGCAACTGTCTACCGCATCCCTGGTCACCATATATCAACTGTGACGCGAGCCGTTCTCACGCAGCGGCCACCTATCTTCCCTTGCCCACCATTCACTCGAACGGCACCTAGGGACGGCATCCTAACGTGAGGGGCAGATGGTGAGGGCTGTCGTAACACGGGAAGAGCGGGCTGCAAGGCTGACCGTAATCGTTCAACCGGAACGCCGTGACGATTTCGCGCGACCGTCTGTTTAACCGTGCCTAAATCTACCGAACTTCTTTCACGAATCATTGACCGCAGCCCGTGTATGACATTACAACCCTCTTTAAGTGGTTGGAGCTGAAATGGCACTAGAAAAAAAACAAAAAAAAAACATTGGTAATATTATCTACCTAGCGTAGTAGAATTCCACGTCGTAACTCATGTATACAATTGCTCTGTGCACTATTCTAAAGAGTAAAACACGCGTACATAATTTTGGTGCGTCTATACTTCACTTTGATGCGTCCAACTATACAACATATTGTAAACACGAAATGACGAGGCACCAGAAGCAACAAACTGCACTCACATGCAGCATTTCCCTGCAGATATTACCTCCAACACACCCCAGCTTGCCATGGAACTGCTCATACGCGAACACTGAACATCTAAATTTGGCTTGTTCTACGTCTATCCGTTTCTAGTTTTTCCGCGGCGGCTTAGTGGTTAGGTCGCTCGACTCAGTGAACCCAAGGACGCGGGATCAATTTCTTGCCGCTGCGGCTGTTTTTTCAATGGATGCGAAAAACAGAGCCGTGTACTGTGCGATGTCAGTGCACATTAAAGAACCCCGGGCAGTTGAGACTTCTGGAGTCCTCCACTACGATGTCTCGAATAGCCCGAAGACATTAAACAAACCATCTGCATTACCCGGCCGCATCGACTCCTTCTTACCAGCAGACGTGGCTGGCATCGGCGCTCACGTCGAATAGTTAGTTGCCCTATGTATGCTTGACGGAAGCGCACGTGTCTCGATTTGACCGCTAATAAAGTCTCTGATGCCGCTCATAAAGTACCGTGATAGACTTAACGGTGATAAACAAACATGGCTTGCTGGGGTTCCCATGCCCAGGGTAAGTATAAACGAAGAGCATTAACATGGGTCTCACGTTGTACGCAGCAGTCTAGCTGATGATGATTATGCAGGGCCAAAAATCAAATTCAAATACAAAACTACACATCAATTCGTCGCAGCGAGCGGCTGTTGCACGTTCAGAGCCTTGCGTACTTCTTATTTCCTTACATTCTTGTCTTGCCTGTGCTGCAAACATAGTACGGCGACGACTGAAGATGACGTCGTAAGCCTTGAGAAACGTGGCCGATAAAGAGGGGGCGAGTGGGTAAGGGGGGAATTATACCTTGCTGAAAATTACATAGTTTTATTTGTTGCCATTCGAGGCGAAGAAATGACAGCGGTCGCTATGCTGCTTTCCTCTCTTTAAGAGGATCTCCTTTTAGGCCGATATTTCAAAAGCCCACGAATTCACAAAGCAACATGTTCTATTCCATTGGTCAGCTGTTCGCATGATTCCAAAGTGATAAGGTTGATGATACTAATACGGCGATGAAATCTGTGCTATGTTACGCAATTGCACAGCGCACGTACAAGCAGCGATGTGGTTAATAGCGAGTTTCACATTTCTTCGTTCTGAAAAAGAAGGAATAACCGGGAGTAGCGCAACCGATGGCTTAATTTTTAGTGAGCCCCGCCCCGGTGGCGTAGTAGTTAAAACGCTCGACTGATGTGCACAAGAACGCGGTATCCAACTCCGGCCGCTTTTCGATGGGGGCGAATTGCAAGGCGCCCGTGTGCTGTGCGATGTCAGTTCACGTTACAGAACCCCAGGTGATCGAAACTTTTTGGAGCCCTTCACTAGAGCGTTTCTCATAGCCTGAGTCACTTTGGGACGTAAAACCGCATGATTAAAACAAAAGCAAGCTGTTAGCGACTTAGGCAGCTCAGTTATTCCGCGACGTCAGCAGTAACGAGAAGTGGACTTCACTGATACTGATACTTCACACGCGTTACTGTCGCCAAGTTTTCTTAGCCACATTTCGCGTACAGTAGCAGTTAATGCAGCTACATATCTTATTCACCGTATACGGCGGTGCTAGTACGCTATATGATATAAGCTTCAACCCCAGAACGAAGGCCTCTGGCACTGATTTCAATTTGGCCTCCTCCTCTACCCGCTGCGACCACATATATGTCAGCAGGTTTTCTAGATTTCATTTCACACGCCCATCTTACTTTCTTCTCTTCGTGCAGCGACGTTGCCTGGAATCCGCCGCCCAACTGAATGATCAGCTATCCAGCTCTTCTCCGTATTTAGGCCTGTCCATCTTCACGTCCTCTTAATTTGAGCTCATTAACTTTTGTTTTTTCCCCGCCCCACTCTGGTCTCTTGATCATTTTTTTTTCCGTACCTAGCTGTGCTGCCTGAAATTTAATCTGACGTCATTTTGTTTGCTTCCAAGTTTCTGCCCCCTGCCCGAGTGCTGGTAAGGCAAAACGAGGATTTCTCTCTTAGTAATTTTACTATGTAACTCTAAACTTAGCGCTAGGTAAGTTTAGAGAACATTTAGTAACTGCTAGTAGATAGTGTACTTTACCGAGTCACTCACCTCTTGCCGCCATCTCGGTCCAGCTCGGCCCTGTGTTCGTTTATCCACTGGTCGAGGCTGAAGGGCTCGTCCAGGGCCACGCGGCTGTCCGGCTCGTAGGCGGGCTTCCTCAAGAAGGAGTTTGGGCCTGGTTTCCCGGTGCGCCGCTCCTCGGAGCCCATGTACTCGTGAAGCAGGTCGGCCAGTCCCTCGGTAAGGTCGTTGCAGTGCAGCCACCGTTCGTACAGCACTCCTTGGCATTTTTCATCCAGATAGAACCTGGGTTTCGCATGCCACATGTGTTTGGTAGCCCGCGTCATTCGCACCGTGCGGTCTCTTCTATCGTAGTTGGCACGAAGTACGCCAATACGTTTAGCCGATTCGTTATGGTATGCTGCTGCTCTTGATCATTCACTGACAACAGGCGCCATCAGTGAAAATTTGCCGGGCCACATCGCAGCGGGGATGTTTCCTGAGAACGCAGCGCGCACGCTCTGTCTTTTTCATTTTGGTCATTTTGTTATGCTCCTGGGAAGCGCTGCTACAGGGCATGAAAAGTTGTCTCCCACTTCCTTGCACAAACGAATATCCTGGCGCCTTGCCCTCCGCACTCCGAAATAAATTACGCTTGGCAGGGACTTTAAAACTATTGCCGCATAGTTGAACATTGCTTGGACAATATATTACTAATTTTATAGCATTCACTGGACTGTAATTGAAGGTCGGCAAATTTAGCCTTGATGGCATTCGTTCGGCTCATCGGTCCTTACAGAATGCCGCCCCTGCCTAAGCCTCCCGGGGCTCGCCCTGCTCCCTTTTCACCTCATATTCTGCCCCACGTTTTTCTGCAGCACTCTCCAAGTTGCCTCAACACTCACTTTTCTGTAACGAAACACCGGATAGAAGCCTGCGTTATTCATGTCCAATCTCACTTCACACAGATATTACATCAGATATCAGATATCACACAATACATTGCGGCGAATAGGGTGTCCAGCGTCAAGGTAGGGACTTCTGCTTCATCCCGAGAGAAATGCTTAACATTGAATCGATAATTCCAGACGCCAACATTTTGGGCATTTACGATGTGGTGGCACTCAATAATGCCGCGATGGTTTCAAGCGTTATTTAGAACGTGCATATTCATAGCCGAGTTACAAGTAACTCTTTCAAAAAAAAAAAAAAATTAATGGTGTCGCTTGTTTGAACAACGTTTCGTCATCACTCCAAATACCAAGAGCCTGGTTGGTTGCGTTGGTTTTTGTGGCGGATAAGCTACTAAGGCTATCGTGCACCAAGGTCATAAAGTTAGGAAAATACCGAGAGGCGTTCTTTGACAACTGTGGTAACGTTGGACGTGAGTGACTATAAATTAAGCTTGTCCATCATCTCAGCGCATGTTCTGGCAGCTGTTCGGTCTGAATGTCTCGTTTGTTGGCGCTGCAATCACTGTGCAGAATGCTAGTCAATCAGCGCAACTCTGATGTTAATAGGCATACACAGTCAGTTGCTATAGCCTAAAACGTAAATTCCTCGTATTCACCTAAAATTCACTACAGTTTAACTTCCTTTCAATACAGAGGTTCATCTAAATCGGAGCAACGGGTGCCTTAACCCTTGATGTTCTCCGGTTAGCTCAGTAGAAAAGTTGTAAGTTATGACGTGCTGAAGTTCTCTTTTATGGTGGGAAATGTCGCCGTGGCCGTGGACGTTCGCTTTTCCATACCTCATGCAGTCTAGCTCCTGGGGCGTCCGCTCCCGCTCGATGACGAGCCCCACTGTGTCGGCCTTCCGCTGGGGCGAGTGGGGTATCCTGCCGGGCAGTAGGAAGACCTCCCCCTCACGGATCACCACGTCTTTGGCGCGACCATGCTCGACCACCTTGAGCAGCATATCCCCGCGGAGCATATAAAAGAGTTCTTCGCCTTCTTCCAGGTGGTAGTCTGGACGCACGTTGGGGCCGCCCACGTAGAACACCTGCACCGCCACGCCTTTAACACGAGGTGTTACATATCCATTAAGACGTGATGTCGGTTCATGGTTATAACAAAACAGAACTGCGCGAAGGCAACGGGACAAGACACACACACACACACACACACACACACACACACACACACACACACACACACACACACACACACACACACACACACACACACACACACACACACACACACACACACACACACACACACACACACACACACACACACACACACACACACACACACACACACACACACACACACACACACACACACACACACACACACACACACACACACACACACACACACACACACACACACACACACACACACACACACACACACACACACACACACACACACACACACACACACAC
Organism: Amblyomma maculatum; assembly: GCF_055883805.1. Taxonomy (NCBI): domain Eukaryota; kingdom Metazoa; phylum Arthropoda; class Arachnida; order Ixodida; family Ixodidae; genus Amblyomma; species Amblyomma maculatum. The sequence goes on along the minus strand of NC_139346.1, from coordinate 218,131,216 downwards.
ACACACACACACACACACACACACACACACACACACACACACACACACACACACACACACACACACACACACACACACACACACACACACACACACACACACACACACACACACACACACACACACACACACACACACACACACACACACACACACACACACACACACACACACACACACACACACACACACACACACACACACACACACACACACACACACACACACACACACACACACACACACACACACACACACACACACACACACACACACACACACACACACACACACACACACACACACACACACACACACACACACACACACACACACACACACACACACACACACACACACACACACACACACACACACACACACACACACACACACACACACACACACACACACACACACACACACACACACACACACACACACACACACACACACACACACACACACTGCGCTTTGTGTGCGTGTGTGTGTATTCGTGTCTTCTTGTCCCGCTGCCTTCGCGCAGTTCTGTTTTGTTATAGGTGTTACATATCTTTAGAATAGACACGATGGACTGCCGTAAGTCTACATACGGTCAGGCCGATCCTTCGCTTTGTATTGACGGCGTTAGCTTGTCCACGCCAGACGTCAAAGTGTTTCTCACACCTTAGATAAGCGAATATTTTGCTTCAGTCGGGACAGAATAGACGGAAGTATCCTGCGCAGTCTCCCTCACAAGCATGCAATCATCTCAACTTGTTTTATTGAGGAATCCCGACTTTTCTACAGCAGTGTCATGTCGTGGCTATGCCTGCTGGTCTCCTTTTTCCGAAACGTCCCCGTTTTGTTTTCAGTTCAAACCATGTACATTCTGTAACGCTAGAGGGGTGGTCTTTTCTGAGTTTGCATTTTTGTCTTGAGATTTTAAGGAGTCAAAATTGGCGGCAAGCGAATCTTTACGAAGGTTTTGACATTTTAAGGGACAACGTTGTTGTTTTTTTTCTCAATATGCTGCAGGAAGAATTGGCCGGAAATAAGCGTTGTTTGGTTATATAGTAATACAGGGAATTTTAGGCTACCGCGTGGTACATACCGCTTGCGTTACAGCAAGCAGCCCTCGAGCCATTGGCTGAAAGAAGAAAGGCTGTCCGGCTTCATTTTTTTTTTCGCTCTCTGTATTTACAAAATCTAGGCATTCAGCCACATGACTACTTTGAAAAAGACCCAGACATAACATATTCATAGCGTCAAGCTAATGTTTGCCCGTACTAATTTGTTCAAATTTCGTGCGTCCTCTAAACAATTTCTGATTGGAATTCCTTGCCTCAAGATTCACCTCTTCTTAATTTACTGCTGTGACCTCCTATTCATGTGTCTTTACGGTTAAAAACGGTTATTATGATCAGCATTACTGAGTGCATCCTCGTTTTTGTGGCTATGATCGCGGCATGTTCTTCCTAACAATGTACTTTCTCTGTAACTGACTACTTGTGTTAATGTAATCTAATATATTATTATTTTTGTTCCCGAACAATAATGTTTGTTAACAAATGCATGTACCATCCTGCTTGGACCGTTTTGGTCCGCAATATTGTGCAAATTAATAAATAATAAACAGCAATGGTTGGCTGTAACTTAAAAGCCAAGGTGTGTAATAGTTATATTTTGTTTTTCCTTGACGAGCACAGAGAGTCAGTAGCGCTTTTCTCTTGGAAGCTTGCAACAGTGTTTCTCTATAACCCCCATAATACAGCTTTCAAAAGCCAGCATAGGCTATAGGGTGTCCTCGCGACAGTAATATTGCCACACATTGGCCATCCATCTGAGGTCCCTTCCACCTTTACCTTTCATGTTCCCACTGACCTTGAGCTGGCCGTCGCTGTGCATCATCTTGTTGCAGATGGGCGGCAGGAAGTAGGTTTTGTTGGCATCAACCCACTGCTCTACGTTGTACTTGATGGCACCCATAGCGACGGGCGGCGCTTTCTGCTTCCTTGCTCGAAGTGTGCCCTTAGCGTCGACAATGTACCTTCGCCTTGTCTGTGCTGGCGGCGACCGACGATACGGGTGCTTCTGTTGCAACTTCGTCGATGCGGTCGTACCTCGTCCTGGTGGAGTCCTCTGGGGCACGAACGGCCCGTTTATGGTAGCCGTCGCTATCATTATGGCCTCAGGCTTACAGCGCAAAGATACGCGTCGTGCCGGTGACAATTAAGTTGTTTCTTCAGGGTCTCCGAAAAGCACCGGTTGTGCCGTGGCACACGCCGTGGGACCTTGTTGTTTGGTTTTGGGCGGGTTCCACTATCGCGGATGTCTGGGAGATTGTGGGAATGTGCTTGTCTCCTTGCTAGAAGCTCAGTGAGATATGTTTTAGTCAACAGGAATGCTCGCAAGGAGGCACAGTAGTCATTCTATCACGTGCGCCAGTTGTCTCGGGGCTGTCTGGTCTCGAGCTCTCCCTTTTATTTCGCTGCTCCAAAGCTCCCTAGAAAGCCGAATAGGAAATACTTCGATCTTCTGCTGCTTCCGTCGTTTGCAGGATTTGCTTCAACAGACAGTGTTTTGCTTTGCGTCGATGTATCAACGGCACCGACGGTGAACCTTGCCAAGCTCCTGGGTTGACTTGGGGGCACTTGTAAGAAACGGTACTGCGTACACAAAGAATGGAAAGACATATGTGTAAATAATATGTATATAGCACACAGTAATTAACTGCCCGTGCTGTACCATTTTGCAGCTGAGTGTTAAACATGACAAAGTTTGAAAACTTCACTACTGTGACACGAAATAAATCAATGGGAGTTTGTGCCTTCTGATGCGGGGTGCCATGAAGGCAAATGAGTCCGGCGTCAGTGTGAAGCGTCCACCTGTCATCCACTATACCTGCCAACTTTGGAAGGTGCTGTTAGGGTGTTTTTTTCTCCACTTGTAAGGGAAAAGAGGGACAGGCGGGACAAATAGTTACAGCGATTACGAATAGAAATGAAATCAGAATATAATTTGAAGTAGAGCAGATTGAGAGCGGCATACAACGAACTCATGATCGGAATAAGATCAGAACGGAATGAGCTGACAAGTGTAAAAACGCTTGTCGCAGTTCCTACACGTCAGTCCCAAAAGTTTTGAGAGGCGCTGCTTGCTGATAAAACTGAATCGAAAAGTTCGGCACGCTGCTGCGTTGCGTTGGCGGACAAGTGCAAGCCGCGGTATTGCTTCACACGAGAATAAAAGGCATTCATTTTGGCAAATTGAAATGATAATTGCCGGAGCGTCACTCCACGAAAAGCTTATATTCCACTTGCAGGAACCCCGCCGAGGTGGCGCGGTGGTTACAGCGCTCGACTATTGTTCCCAAGGAAGCGGGATCGAATCCCGGCCTCGGCGGCCGCTTTTAGGTGGAGGCGAAAAGCAAAGCGCCCGTGTGCTGTGCGATGTCAGTGCACGTTAAAGAACCCCATGTGGTCGAAATTTCCGGAGTCCTCCACTACAGCGTCTCTCATAGCCTGAGACGCCTTGGGACGTTAAACCCCACAAAACAACCAACCATCCACTTGCTGTCGTTCGTAGAGTAGCACCGGGATAGTGAACGACAACGTTGCCGACAACGCGGGTTCGAGCCAAAGAAAAGTGGGACGTTCTGCCCATCGCATGCGGGTGCGCTTATTTCAAGCAGGAAGGGCGAGTAATGCAGAAAAGGGGCATTTGTTGTTTTACTGGGAAGCTGCATCAAGACACTGCACTAGTTCTTAGACTTCTGCCCAACCCGTGGCCTTCCCACCGCACCCGCAAGCCGGCTAGCGGACCCGCATGCCATCTTACGATAATATATACCTATATAATATAATATGTATTAAAATGTAGTGAGTAGGTATAATATTGAATTTTACAGCATTTTCGTGGCAGTCCTTATCTGACGCTGTTGTCACATCGTAACTATGCGAACATGAAATTTGCGCTGGGAGAAAACAAACACTTACTGTAAATATAACCGCAGGAGAGGGAACGCAGCGTTGAAATAAAGCGGCTAAAATTATGTGATAGTGTGTGTTAGCGGTTTCATATAACAGCTTTGTATGCGTCACGCCGGATGAAGTACCTGTATTAGTCGGCAATCTGAATTCTGTACATGTGTGCATTTTTAATATTTTATACCTCTCCTACTAGTATCTCACTTAATACCTTTCCTATGCTAAACAGACGAATGGGTGATCTGCTGCGGCATTCAGATGGATCGATGGATGAATGGAATATAGGAGCGTCCCCTTTGAAACGGGGTGGTAGCAGTAGCTATGATGCTCATTTTTCTCCCTATATCTTAATTATTGATTTAGATTGGTTAACTAAACCATCATTCTATTTATTAAATTTTTGTTCCTACATTACTAACATTATGTCACTTCTCTGCTTTTAAGCCACCAATCTTCCAGTCGTTTTTTGCTAGTTTCCACCGCCGGTTTATTCACCCGGTCACTGTTATCTCTAAACCCCAAAGCTTCAGGAACAGTGATTGCGCCTGCATCAACTTCCGGATGGATACCATAACATTCGAGTATAATATGGTCAATTGTTTCACTGGAGTTTGCACATACAGCACATGCGTCATCTCCATTGTTAAATTTCTTTTTGTAGCTGCGTGTTCTAAGGCACCCTGATCTAGCTTCAAAATGTAGGGCACTGCCTCTTGAGTTATCAAAGAAATCTTCCTTCCTGATCTGTATTTTCCACTTTCGGTATAATTCCACACTCTGTTTCTTTTCCATCGAATTTATCCAATTTTTACCTTCTGTGTTTTTCACCTGTTGCTTAATGCTCTTTATTTCTCCGTCCTTGTGACTAGCATACTTACTAGTTAGTTTCCTAGTTCTTTTCCTCCATTGTGAGTCAACGCTTTTTAAGTACAGGTATTTAAATACTTTAGCTACCCATCTGTTACTGTCCAATTTCCTCAGGCGTTCCTCATATAATAATTTACTCTGAGCTTCCCGTACTTCGAAAGATGCCCAGCCCATATCGCCCTGTACCGCCTCATTTGTAGTTTTGCCTTGGGCACCTAGTGCTAATCGTCCAACGGGTCTCTGATTTTATATCTAATGTCGACTGTACCTCTGATTTTAGGCGCAAAACCGCATTTCCGGAAGTAAGTCTGGGCACCATAATTCCTTTCCAAATACCCCTCAAAACCTCATACCTATTGTATCCCCACAATACCTTATGCTTCATTATCCCGGCATTCCTTCGCCCTTTGGCCTTAAGTGATTGCTCATGCTTTCCAATGTATGCCAATCCTTCGTTTACCCATACCCCCAGATATTTATATTCTGCTACTCTAGGTATTTCATGGCCTTGTATTGTAAGACCCTGATCAGTTGAGCCGTTGAAAATCATCAGACCTGACTTATCTGCGCTGAAACTGAAGCCTAGAGCGCCCCATTCGTCTCCGCAATACTTAACTAGAGTTTGCAATTCTTCCAGACTCTCAGCTAGCAGCACAATATCGTCTGCTTACATCAAACCGGGGAGGCGCTGCTCTACCGCCTTTCCACCTAATCTATATGAAAGGTTAAAACCTAGGTTACTGTCTTGTATCCTCCGTTCCAGGTTTATCATATAAAGCATGAACAGCACCGGTGATAGAGGACAGCCTTGTCTTAATCCTTTGCATACTTTGACATCCTCCGTACTTCTTATCCCTTCCCACGTAATTTCTACTTTGTTATCCCGGTATATTTCCTGTAGGAACTCTATTTACTCTATTATCTCATAACCGATACCTTCTTTTAATATGTTCTACAGGTGTTCCCGGTTTACGTTGTCGTACGCCCCGTTTATGTCCAGGAAGGCCGAGTACAAAGGTCTATTATCTACTTTATATATTTCGATGCATTGGGTAAGCACGAACAGGCTATCATCTAAGCGCCTGCTATTTCTAAAGCCGTTCTGAAGTTCTCCGAGTATCTTGTTACTTTCAACCCATGCTTGCACCTTTAATTTCACCGCCTGCATGGCTAACCTGTACATAACAGATGTTATGGTAATCGGCCTGTAGGATTTGATGTGCATCCTGTCTCCTTTCCCTTTATAAATCAAACTCATTTTACACTGCCGCCAGCTGTCTGGAATTTGCTTATTCGTTATGACTGTTTCCAGAGCTTTTAACAACGTTTCCTTACTTTTTGTACCGAGTTCGTTAATCAGCTTGATTGGAATTCCATCTATTCCTGTAGATGTGTATTTAGGAATATTTTTTTCTGCCTTTTTCCAGTTTAGATTGGTCAGCTCTAAGCTGCTTTGTATTCTGCTACCTTGTGTTGCTTCCTGATTTGCGGAGATTACCCTATAGTCGCTCCTAAATGACTCGGCTACAACTGATGTAATGTAGTTCACTGCGTTGTCTCCCTTTAAACAATTTCCTTCGTTATCTTGAATCCGATCCTGCTTTCTTTCATTCTTCTTCCCTAGCCAGCTTATATGGTTCCAGAATTTTCTTGCTCCGTCTCTAGAGGCATCGTGTATGTCAGCCATCCAGCGATCGGTGGACTGCTTTATTTTACTTTGGACGAGGGCCTGCACCTGAAATTTCTTTTGTCGATATGATTCCCATTTTTGGTCGATTTCCTCCTGAGATACCTGTGCTTTCTTTGCCATTCGGTGTTCCCTTGAAGCAGCCCGTCGTTGTTCAATAGCTTCCCTGATTTCCTTATTCCACCAGCTCCGTGGCTTCCTCTTTCCATTCCAGCGGTTTGCTACTTTAACCGTCTGAATTTTCCTCCTTATGAGTAGTTCTACCTGTTCATAATCCCAGTCTTCCATGGGGCTTTTCTCTATTGCTTCCTCTATGTTTGCTGCTATCTGCGCTATTTGATCGTCGTTTAATTTTGCGTTTACGTTTTGTCTAAGTTCCATTTCTCTTTTCATCAATGGCCCCATCTGCAGACTAATACGTTTATGATCACTTCCCAGACTACACTCCCCTTCTTCGTCTATTTCCATTTTTGTGACCTTGCTATAAATTTCCTGCGACGTTAGACAATAGTCAATGGTCGCATGTTGCGGAACTCCCACGTGATTTGGCCTTCACATTTTGTTTCTCTATTTACTATAACTAGATCGTGTCGCTCACAGAAATCTAGCATTAGCTTCCCGTTACAATCCGTGTATCCATCCAGATCGTCGATGTGGCCGTTCATGTCCCCCAGTAGAATAATATTGGCCCCGTTTCCAAACTGGCTTATATCGTCACAGAGACATTCAACAAGATCCCTGTTTTCTTGCCTGCATTGATGTCCTGTTCCTAAATAAACTACCCCTAGCCATGTCCTTATGCCGGCAATTGTTCCTGAAACCCAGATATGTTCTTTACAAGATGATTTATTTCTTTGCCAATTTGTTCCCTGGAGTATCAACATACCTACCCCTCCACCCTTTTTTTCCGTTTTCGTTCTGTTGCACCCTTCCCAGACGTAGCCTTCTATAAACGGCGGATCTTCTAGATCCCTGAGATGAGTCTCGCATATAACTCCCTCTGACGGCATGTACGGTTACCGATGTCGACGCGCATACAGTCTCTTTTTGTCTCTTCAGGATTGTACTTGAACGTCATGAAATGTATATTGGCATACTTGCAAAGAAGGTGCCCATCGTCTTAAGCGTAGAAAACGAGACTGAGCTTGATGCTTTTCAGTAAGCAAACATTAGCCACTGCGTGAACAGAATTCCACTGCGTTTTTACGCTGTCGTTATGTAAGCCCAAAGCTCAGTGAGGATGCGGCAGGTAGCGTAATGCGTATACAGCAGCGTGAAAGTCGCGTTCTCCAGAAAACCACGCGCATTCATGTCCATGGTAGGTAGTAGTTGGCAGGTGGGTGACATGGCCGGCCACTGATTGGTCGTCGGGCTGTGTGACGTCACGAGAAAATATGTCATGGCCAATTTGGCAGGAGCTGCCAACGCAGGCTTGTCATTTGATATGTGAATGGGAATTAAACCCACCGGCCTCTTGGATCCCAAGTCATGCAGGCACATTCGTAAACGCTGAAGTTGTTAAATCGGGACTTAATATCCACGTCGGATGGCCGTGGCCATAATACTCACTATACAGTGCGAAATATAATTCGGTACATATAATTTGACGCAGGCTAATTTGTGGTCTTTTCATGGTCGGACTAGTACTCGCCAAATAATCGAGGAGACAACTAACTGGCTTCGAAGCCCGCGGCGGAGGAAATTGCGCCTTACTTGGCGCGTTGCTGATTTTCTCTTCGCCGGTGAAAAGCGTCTATTATGCGGCCAGCCTTGTGTCTTAACGGAGTGACACGTAATTCCCCTCACAGAGCCGATAGCTGGGACAGGTTCCCTGGTTCACGCCTCGTTGTCGTTATCTGAGTCCACGATCACGCCGCCACAAACACGCCACAGTTGCGGAGCAAGGTGAAGAGTGCAAAGGGCAGGGCACAAGTGCTGCACAAGTAGTTGAAAACGAACAGCTACGGATGACGTCACGATACCAGCATGGTCCATGTGGCTGACGTCCATTTGCGCACGTGCGGCGCAGGCGAAGCACCAACTACCGGTGGAGAACGAACAAATCAACGCTGACGGCTCGGTCAAAACTTTTGAGATCACTGCGGCATCCACATGGGGGAATGCGTAAGTAATCTTTGTGGAAGAAAGAGCTGACACGGAAGAAGAGGCTTTAGTTTGTGACGTCATACTATGTCGTAACACCCTATGGAAGTTGGGTACCACGTGACTGTCCTTGGACGTCGACATTGCTCCGTTGGCTATTTCATCGTCTGAATGACTTAATTAGCTAAATAAGCAACTAATTACTCTGCATGCACCAAATGTTTTCCCAACGAGATTTTTTCATCCTCTATCTAATGAAGCCATTCGTTTTCTTATCACTTGTTTCGTTCGAATGTAATCCTGCCGCTGGTGACACAGTATACCCGACGTCTGAATGACTTAATTGGCTCTAATTAATTAACTTTCTGCATACACCACATTTTCCCCCCCTACGAGATTTTTTTATCCTTTATCTAATGCAAGCATTTGTTTTCTTATCATTTGTTTCTTTCGAGCGTAATCCTGTCATTGGTGGCACGACATTCCCGACGTTTAATTGGCTTAATTGGCTCTAAATAATTAACTAATTATTCTGCATGAACCAAAATTTTCCCGAACGAGGTGTTTTCATCTATATAATGCAACCATTCGTTTTCCTATTACTCATTTCGTTCGAACGCAATCCTGACGACAAACTGTGTGACAGGGGTATAAGGAGGAATAAACACATCCCCTTAATGCAATGGTCGTGACACCAATTTTGGATTAGAATCTGCTTATCGCATATTGATGTGGCAAGCAACTAAACATCTAAGTTTCAGCTTCGTTGGAGATGCAGATATTTTTAAAACTAGTATTTTCATTACCTCGTGAACAACTTGCTGATCTGACAACCGGCGCTACCGATGACGACATAATTCGACGCCCCGTCGTCTGCCGCATGTTCTGGAATACATGCGACGTTTTTCTGCGAGATTTTCGCGCGTCGGAAAGTGCCGCGCTGACGCGACGCCTATGCTCGAGATACATGGAACGACGAAGCGGCGCGAGCGCCGCCGCGGATCCCTCGAGGCGAAAGCAAATGCATCAGAGAGCGGAAATAACCGCAGAGATAGGCACGTGAAAGAAGCGACGCTGTCCCTTGTATTAAAATCGTGAAAGGGCGCATTCCAACGCTACTGTGCTAAATGTAGAAAGCGTATCTAGGTCGCACAAGGATTTTGCGTGCTAGAACGAATGAAGATATCTCGGAATGCCCGCGCGTATACCAGTGGCATGGTTCTTTAATTTTTTTTTTTTTAATATTTCACTTCAGGGGGAAAACACATACATTACGGTCCGCGAGTAGGTCGTATACTCACAAAAAAGCGACGATCCGTGTTTTGATAAATCCTTTATCTTCACGATAATCACATTTCTGTGGCCAAAATGCCGCACACCTCGTCGACCATGTTCACAGCGGCCGCTCAAAACGGAAATGCCAGCTTTCCGCGCTTCTATTGGCTCGCGTCTGCAGCAGCTTCTGATTTGAGAGGACGCAGCGCTGCCCGTGCGTCAAATATCTGGCAGGACCCAATCGGCAGCGGCGCGCGTTTTTTCCGACGCCAGGCGTCGAGTGCGCTCCGTCGGGCGATAGGATAGGATAGGATAGGATATGAAAGACGTTAATTGCTCTAGAAAGGTCTTGTGCTACTAGCAGACGAGAAAGAAGAGGTCCATCTTTCTTCCTTCTCACAGGGTGAGCTTCGCTGCTCGCTGGGCGTGGCGAGAGCGAGCGAATTCCGCCGCCGCGGGGGAGAATCTGCCGGAAATCTCGGCGGAAAGCCAAAATGGTCCAGGACCGATTCTCGCCGCCGGATTTTTTCCGCCGAAAGTTAAGCCGGCGCGGCCCGCGGCGTCGACCGGTTAGCATCTCTCAGGGGCCAGCATGTCACAATCGACCATCGGCTCACAATAGGTGACAGCTACAGCCGAAATAAATAAAACGACGAGGAGAGTAATTTACCAAGCGACGAAAAAAACAACAGAGTGCTTGTAATGCATAATACTTTGCGTGTTTCTCAAGCTTTTGCGCTCCTTCTTGCACTGAAGCAAAGCGAGCCCTCAGTCATCGCAACGCTTCCCGAAATGTTTACACACAAATAGGATTTAGTTGCCAGCAAAATAGTGTCCTCGCTGCTGCGCTTGCCAGTTTTGAAGCTTCGCCACGCTTTTTTTCTTGAAGGTTTTTTTCTTGAAAAGCGTTTCTTTCTTGACTGCCATCAAGACCATAGTCTCCGGAGCCAAAAGCCAAAACCGCCGGACCCGGGCCCACCTGTGAGTGCCACTAAGAGTGCTGTGCTTGCTGCACAAGAACCACCTGTCACTGAAGGACGTCTGGATATGCCTCCTGTAAAGCCAATGGAGAAGATACTGCCAGTGGATGCTCGCCTATCTTCCTTCGTCGTTAGAGGGTAACAGTGAGTCGTGTGTGGCGCCGTTCTCGGGCGCGTCTGGTTCTCTGTCGGCTGTCAGTGTGGCAGCGAACGATGTGCTCCATTCAGGTTCGTGGGCCGAAGCCTTGAGTGCCTCAGAGGAGGACATGAGCAGCACAGTGCCTTTGAAGCGTCCCGCAGATGATGAGGTGTGTATCGATGGTGCTGGCCCGAAGGCACACTGTGTAGAGGCCACGGGAAGGGTGACGTTTAAGAGGAGGGCAATGTCTGCCCGAAAGGCCGCCAATTTGCTGGCGGGTCACCCCATTCCAGGGGATGATGTTTAAAAGGGCTCGTACCAAAAATGGCTAGCGTCGCAGCATATCAAGTCGCTACCCTTAAGTCAGGGGTATGTGTAATCGTCGGAGGCAGGAGCAGTTAAGGCATCTTTTAAAGAAATGGAGTGTGTCTGTAGCAGCAATTCAGGAAACAAAGTTGTCCTCTGATGAAGAGACGGATGCTGCTCTCAAGCCGTACGTTTTTGCCGGGATATAACATTGTTAGCCACGCTAGAGGCTTGTCCGGAGGATGTATGCTATTCCTGGCCAAAACGCTAGAGATGACAGCCATGTCTTATTGCATAGAGAACGAGGGGCGACTTGTATGCTGTGACCTCACAATCTCAAGTGTGCAGTGGCGAATTATTTGTGTTTACGCCCCCGTAAAGCAGCGAGGTAGAAGACATTTGTTTTTGTCATTAGTTAACCATTTTTGCACAGATCGCAAAATTATATTGTTAGGAGATTTTAATTGTGTTTGTAGGGATGAGGACCAATCAGTGTTATGTAATGGATATGACCCTAGTGCTGCATTACTTAACGATTTGGCTTGTGAATATATTCTTGTGGATGTGGGCAGGAAAAACGTGACAGCATTCAGTTCACTCATTTTCAGTTCTCCTCTAATGCCCGCTTTGAGAGAATTTGTTTCTGCAGACACTTTAGCAAATGTGTTTGGTTACTGGGTGCGGCCCATCTTCAGTGACCATTGTATGGTGTCTGTTTAGGTAGGGAGGTACAGTCGGCACATACTTCATCCTCGGTGGGAGCCGTGGAAGATGAATAACTTTCTGCTCTCAGATGAAATCATTAAGCGTGCTGTACCTACTTGTTTGAAAGACATATGATCACGCCATGATCTATCAGTTTTTCAAAACTGGGACGTGTTTAAACAGGAGACCAAAAACTTGACAATTGAAGCCTCTTCAAGAATCGCGTTCCTGAACAGACACCACCTTCGTGAGCTTGGGTGCACTCTAACTGAGCTACATGAGCTAGAGAGGGTTAGCCCGGGTGCCTATGTTGAAGAAATTAATAACGTAGAATTGTAACACCCTGCGCATAACTGCATATCTATGCACTGTATATATATCTATTGTATCCTACCACTCCCCTCTTAAATGCCCTCGGGCCTTGAGGGTAAAATAAATGAAATGAAATGAAAACGTAAAGGCAGAGCTTCAACAATTTGCGACGGAAAGATACACGGGGGCCCTGATAAGATCTAGGACTGGAAGGTTTCTTGACGAGCAACCTTCACAACCTCCACGTCGGGCCCTGAGTGATGAAAGAGAGAATGCTCTTACGAAGGAAATATTGGAAATTCTGTATGGTGATTGCACATACAGTGATGCTCCTAGTATTCTTGCTGCTTTCTATGAGTATTATCGAAAGCTGTTCGGCAGTGGTGAAGATCCAAATCAGGGTTCCGATTACAAATCCTTACTTGAGAACTTTCCTCGACTAGACGATGAGAAGTGTGCTGTAGTAGAGGGACCCATCACTTTGGACGAAATTAAATGAGCCATTTCAGACCATCAGAGCCAAAACTCTCATGGCCCAAATGGTATTACTAGCGAATTCTATAAAACATTTTCGCCTTGCCTAACGCCTGTTTTGATGGAAGTTTTCCAAGCATCTTATGATGTGGGTTTCCGGCCTCCCACTTTCTATTCAGGCCACATAATATTAATTCCCAAAAGCAAAGATACTAATCGCTTCAAACTGTTGAAGGATATCGTCCAATTTCCCTCTGTGATGTTGATTACAAAATTTTTGCCGAGGTCCTTTGTTGTCGTCTGCAGCTGGTCATTATGGACTTGATAGGTTCGCATCAGGCATGTGGTATCAGAGGGCGCAGTATTCAAACACACATCCATATTGCACGTTCAGTAATCGAGACAGTATCAGATGAGATAGGCCAAGTAGCTCTGATTCAAATTGACCTGGCGAAGGCGTTTGATAGTTCGGCACAATTTCTTCTTCGCGGTCTTGGAGCATGCAAACATTGGGGACGTTTTGCTCAAAGGTATAAGGCTGTGCTATATGAACTCGTATAGAAGACTAATTGTTAATCAGGAGCTAACGAAACCAATACCACTGGAATCATCTGTTCGTCAAGGATGTCCACTGTTTCCAATGTTTTTGCCTTATATCTGGAACCCCTCTGTCTCAGTATAATTAACAGTGCAGCCATCCGTGGCTTCTCTCTGGCTCAATGCGAAGTTAAGATTTTAGCCTACACGAACGATGTCGCCCTCTTTCGTTCTGACAAAAAGAGTGTACTTGAGGCTTTACACTTGACTGAACAGTTCTGCGATGTATCAGGCGCGGCTCCTAATTTAGATAAATCCAAATGCTTTTGGTTGGGCCATTGGGGCCCTAGACCAGGCCAGGTTGGAGGCATATGGTGGCACTGTAGTCCTCTTCAGTACTTAGGGGTTCCGCTGCACCAAGTTCGCAGTAGCGCAGCCTACTGGGATTCACAAATCGTACCTATTCGTCGACAAACACAGGCTTGGATGGGGAGGGAACTCTTAGTGTTTGCTAGGGCACAGGTCTGTAAGATAGTTTTGTTTGCAAAGCTTGCGTATGTCCTTCAAGTACTGCATTGTGCGAGAAGGAAGGTACAAAAAGTTATACACATAATATTTGCAACATCGTTACTGTTTAGTGTTGACTTTTTATCCGAGGTCCTTTTTTCGCCAGGCGACCAGCGCAATAGGGAAGGATGCAATAGGGGAAGAATGGCATTTGGAATAAAATTGACGCTGTCCTTGGTATGAGCGACAAGTATGCCCCTTTTGTTTACGATGCCTGCAAATAGCACGTTGAAGTTCTTGTTGCCAAAGTACGTGGGTCAGATGTGCCATGATTTAGCGCAGGATTGAATGATAATGCGTTTTTCCTTCGGCACTGAGCATATGTATGCTTTTCGTGGCGTACGTAGCTGCAGTCGAGCGGTCAGGCCAGGGTAAACGGGAGCTCGCAGTCGAAGCGGCTCATAAGTGTAAACGAAGGAGCGTGTTGGCGGCAGCGGATTTCGCTCGCTCGCGCCGCCGAATGCTCAAGTGTGAACAAGCCATTAGAGAACTCGATATGTTCTGTGCACGAGTCAACCGTGGTTACGCGAAGCCGCGGTAGGCCGATGCGGCAGACCAAACAGCAGTCATGCCGCTAATCGCGCTTACCGCCAACTGAGCTTTTCGATCTGTGTTAGCGCTTTTAACCTAGAAAATAACGGCGTCTGTGGGCGGGATTCAGGTGCACGTCGGCGTCCGAGCACGAAAGGCGCACCATCTGGACCACTCGAACCACATTTACCCATTGTACACTGAAACCAGTCTCAAAAGCAGCACATAAAATGCGCAGTGTACAGAATGACGCGCGACGGCGCTTTTGTACAATCTTCGAGTTCACTCGGCAGCAGCATGCAGGCTGCGGCGCGCTACGTCGAGGCGCCCGATACTCCGTCCCGTCTGAGGTTTACGCTACTCGTTGTCAGGCCCCAGCCGCATCATGCAAACAAGGGATAAGTTCATACATCACCGAATGCTGCAATCTTACCGCAACGGTGCCGCCCGCGAGCACGGCGAACGATGGTGCTCTGACTGTCTGCTTCTCCCTAATCGTCACTATGCCTATATAGATCGCTCTGCATAGAAGCCACTTTGTAATTGACCATCGAGGCGTTATAGTAAATGGGCCACTCGATCATGAGACTTCCTTACTCTCAACCCCACTGCTTCGTAGTAAAGAAAACGATTATTTTTGCTGCACCGCAGCGCACGCTGATATGCGGCTGTGAGCAAAAACTCCCATCGTATGGGTCAGCATTTCTCAAGAAGCATTCGTCTTTGAAATTCCTTTTTCTAGGGCCTATTATCGTTAAGAGAAAAACAAATTTCAGCAGTTTTATTGACAGTGCCGCAAAGCATTCGACGTTTATCGCTGGCGCGGACTGCTTGCGGAAGGCACGGCCGGCGCGACTGTCATCGGTCGGCGGTGGGCCCTGCGCCATGGACGCTTCCTAAGCGTAGGCGCTACGCGCCTGCGCGCACAAACGTACGCTGATCCGGTCTACGCTTGCCCCAGATGCGACGCGAGCGCGGCATAGATATCTGTATACATGACAGATATTTGCGCCTGCGCTCGCGTTCACGCGCGCGCTTCGGAAGCGGGGTTTGGTTTGTAGACCTTGTTTCCTTCCTCCATGATAATCATGATGATGATGAGTTTTGGCTGCATCCTTTGTATCGGGTGGGCTCATTAATGTGCCCTAGCCGAATGAGAACAGAAAAAAAAAAGAGAGAGAAAGAGAAATAATAGGGTAGAGCTGCTATGAGCACTATCAGCGTCTAACTATTGTCCACCGCATAACAAGGCATGCAAAAGTGCTGCCATCTGGCGACTGGCGTGCGCGTTTCCTCCAAGTTTAAGGGTAGCTGAACCCACGGTGGCTGAACCGAGGAGCGGCAAGGAGAATAATATTGGCGGTTGCGTGGACGGCAGGGTTAATGCTCGTTGTCGCCGATAATGCTGACATACTGTTGTGTCCTTTGCTGTGGACAAACCTAAAATAAGGTTGTCGAAGAAAAGAAGCAACAAGTTATACCCATTGAGTGTTTTTTTTTTTTGTCTTGTGGCCTTGTGTTGATCTGCTGTTCATGGTTCTCGCGCGGTAGGCGCTCTTTCGTTAAACGGCGCGCCTAAATTGTTAATTGGCATATTATTTAGACTGCTTACAAAGGTTTCAAATTCGTATTCGGTGCTAAGGCAGACGAAATATATCGGCCACAGTGTGTTACATTGTTCTATATAGGGATTTCGCCTAGCTTTTTCGCGTAAAATATCTGCAAAAGCGTATATGGCCCCAATACGCGTTCACGCTTGACATTGCGTCTGGGGATAAGGCCGATCTCTGTGATGTGAGTATGCAGGCTAAGGTATCAATTTTCAATCGATAATACATCAGTTAATGAATCAATTTTGACGAAATGAAACTCCGATCATGACGGCAACAGGATCGAGCTATCCGAGGAGGATCAGCGCGCGAAGAATTACGTCGTCGACCTGTTGCGTTTCGTTGGCAAATTCAAGTTGTTGGGAGTTGCTTGCTTGTTTACACGCTGAAATATGTGCCGCTAAAGGTCCAGAGAGGGCATCAGAACAGCAGTGCGCGCGCTGTATTGTGAATGCTTTCAGGACCATCGCAGCATATTGTTTAATAGGCACCACTCCTATATTTAAAAAACAAAAACAAAAACAATATCAACGTCCTTCGTGTATGTGTATTCGCACATCGTACTATTGAACGCCAAAGATCGAACGCCAAAGATCGGGATTTATACCGCTCACGAATGCTAGAGGCGCAAAACAAAGCAAGGGCTGTAATGTGACGCGTTTACCGATTAACCCAAAATACCGCATCTCAAAACCTCTAAAATTTGCACCACACTTAAACACCCGTATGGTTTTAATTAACATAATTATTTCCATTTTCACTCAGTAAAGGCGTTGGCAGAGCGTGGAGCAGTGTCCTGCGGAAGTTCATTTGCGCTAATTTCGTACCATATTGACATCAGCATTGACAACCCGGCGCAATTAACTGCGTGCATGCAAGAAGATACATTATCCTCCGGGCTCTTCAACAAATGTTTTGCCTAAGCTTTGAACAGGTGCTGACTTTTCATCGGCGTAATCCAAAATTATAGTGAAGACAGACTAGGCGCGTAGCAACTAGCAAGGAGGAAGACCCATCTTTTGCCTGCTCTCACGCTGTTCTCTTTGGAATAAATAGTAGGCATTAACCCGTCTCTCTCGTTAGAGCGTGCTGCGTAAATGAAAAAAAAAAGGAGGGAGGGGGGAAGTAGAGGGGCGTGAATGAATTCCTTTCGCCCGAATGTTCGTACCATTTTCTCTTTGCCGGCTTCTTCTCTTGGTTTAGCTCCAATAGCACAAGGCCGAGAAGAAGCGAGGTCGAATCGCACGCTAAGCAGGCGGGACACACGGAAGTGGCGGTGTTTTAGATTTATGTAGTCGGATCGCATGCGGCAGGTATAGACAGCGCCCTCTCACGGTGCAAAGAGCATGCACACTGTCGTCCGTCGGCAGCTCGCCCACTCTCGGTTAAACCAATCAATCCGCATTGATGGTTAGCTCTGAACTGTTTCAGCGGGTAGCCCGCTTTGTTTTGCGCCTCAAGCCTACCCCCTGGGCAGCCATTCCTCGCAGTGAGATGATGAATACCGCGAGGTTCAGCAGCTCGCGGCTGGTGTAAAAACGCGTGATTCCGTTGAACTAACCTGTCGCTTGTGAACCAGAGGCGGCTCGGAGGAAGGGGGCTAGGGGCACCGTGCTTGCGCGCCAGTCACTTCATTCGTCGCGGTGTAGTGCGCCGATGCATGGATGATCTCGCGCGGGGCGTGATGTACCGGGGGACGACACACAACACCCCAAGCACGCGGATTGATGAGAGCCCTGCCCGGCGCGCGATCATTGGCTGCAACGGACGGGCGGCGCGGGGGCTTGTAAGCGCGATCGCAGGAAGAAGGCCTCCATATGCCTTATTATTATTTTTTTTCTAGGCGTCTTGTGTCACCACGACGCAGGCCGAGCCGTATACAAGCGACCGACGTTCCCGTGCGGACGTGACACCACTACGAAAGGAGAGGAGGCCTCGTAGCTTCTGTGCGTCTGGCATCGGCTCGAACTGAGCGGTTCGCTGCCGTCGCCGCCGCGCGCCTGCATGTCTGCTCCGATTGAGAGCGCCTCTTTCTGGGGTCTGCGGCGACCGCGTCGACGATCGAGGAGGACTACGCCAAGGAATGTGGAGTAGAAGAGCAAATCAGAAACGGCAAATTGTGGGGTTTAATGTCCAGGAGCGACACATGGGCCAGTAGAGACGCTCTACTAGTCAAATAATTTAGGCCACGCAGGGTAACATGTGCTGTCATCGTGCAGCATAGGGGTGCCTTCTCAATCTTCCATCGCCGCCGCAGCCGGGATTGAATCCGGATCCTTAACCGACAAAAGAAACAGCTGAAGTCGTTCAGACAATGTTCTTTTAACGCAACAGCAGTGAATATCCCGTTGCAGCGGAAAACCCGGTGCTGTATTTGTTGACCTGTTGTGAAAATCAAGGATTGATCGAGTGGGCCGTAATGTCAAGAAGAATTGAAATCGAATAAAAGAATCAGGTAAATTGCGAATAGGAGGTCTCAGCAAGAATTAAACGTATTTAGGATGTGCAAGAATATGTAAAACAAAATATTGCGCTGAGAGAAAATTCTGGTAAACCTGTGGCACGCGGGACGCGAGCCATATATGCTACCCCTAAACCCTCGAGGCACTTTCGACATGGTTAAATGTGGTCTCGTGGTAAATACAGAACTAAAAATAAAGATAAACGATGCATGTGTCTGTAAATATGCAAAGAGAACTTCAGACTGCTGGAGGGAACCATTGCGTCCTGCCTCTAAGGCGGAGCTTAGGTGTCCTCAAAATCTTTAGAGCGTCAGCTCCACTCAAAGCAGAAGTCGAGCATCTTGTGGATCCGTCTCGTTGACTTTCAGGCTACCATCAAAGCAGTGGGGTCACTAGGGAACTAGGGGAGTATGGACAGCACGGGGGGGGGGGGGGGGCGACGAGGGAGGGGGTCAGCTGAAGAGGGGAGATGGTTCAGAGGTGAAATGGCAAGAAATATTGTGTTAGAGGTAAAACCGATCGGGATGCTGGTCACTAAGGCGAAGAGTAGCACGTATCTGATCACTACGCGCCGACTGCAAAAAAAAAAGATAATAATAATAAAACGGGAAACCCAAAGAGAAATGAGTAGGTGGAGGACGTTTAAAAAAGTAGAAGTGGTTTAGGATGTGCTGTTAAGAGGAAACGTACGGAAGACGATTCATGGGACGCATTATGTGGATCTTAACTTTTATTGCGAAGCAATACTACTTTAGCTACAACCTCAGCCCGTCAAAAGGCGCGGCGGTGGCAGCCACGCTTAACCTTGAGCGTGACCTGGCTGTTTGACGTCATACCATCTGTGTAAGAGTGAGGGCTCAACTCGCGCCGTCGCCTTGCGCGGTGGCAGTTACCGCCTGACTTCTGCTCCTCTCACCAGTGGCGCTGCGCGCTGCATGACGTCATACCATCTGTGTAAGAGCGGGGGCTCATCGTCGCCTTGCGCGGTGGCAGTTACGGCCTGACTCCGCTCCTCTCGTCAAGCCATGAGATGCCGCCTACAGTCAAAGCGCTTAGGCAGGCTGCAAAAAGGAAGCAAAAGCGAGCCACAGAAACAGAAGAAGAGCGAGAAGAACGGCTTTCCAAGCGACGAGCGCAAGAAGCAGCTAGGCGGAAAAGGTGGTCAATTTCTTCGTTAGCAGAATCGATGACAGAAGCAGGAGAGGAAGGTACGAATTTGTCCGATAGTTTGGAACGTGCATCTATTAGCAGCACTACTAGTTCGGAGCGATGAAACGCTAGCAGACGACAACGACGTGCCCAAGAAACACCAGAAGAGCGACAACAGCGACTAGAGAAGGAACGTGTGTATCGAGAGAAGTACAATGAACAGCGAAGAAAACGGCGTGCTGAAGAGACACCCGAACAACGAGATAAACGCTTGGAGAAAGCACGAGAGAAATCTCTCACTCAAGCTACTCGAGCTGAAGCCGATGAAGGTGTTCTGTAAAACTATAGCTAAACATAGTAAAGTCAAGCGTCACCATAGCCATAAACAGCAAACATAACCGGAGCATCACCATGGTGAATATAGCACAGCCAAGTATCACCACAAGCGGTACAATAGTAGTACCACGTATTGCTTCGCAATCACCAGGCTTACCCAAGCTAAGCCACAGCCAATTTTTTCTCTCTCTCAACAAGAGAAAGTTTCTGTCAAAATGACAAATACGCCTCTATTTGCCATAAAATTCAGTCTGATGACTCCCGCCGTCACTCAGCTCCAAATAGCCGTTTCGTGGCTAAAGATATTGGGTTGGTAGAACATGAGTACGCATTTGGTAGAACATGAGTACGCATTGGCAACTTTTCTGTCTGGATGCACCATGTTGGCAGAATGGAGATGCCGGAAGTGAAATGTAGAGAATGCAAAGTAAAACGATTTCCCCGGTGTATGTCACAGCTTTTGACCAGTGAAATGATCTACTTGCTACTAACCAATTGATTGAAAGCACTTGAACGGGTTTGGGGACTGAGTCGGCTGAAGGGGTGTTTCTCTATGAACTCCCATTATGAGACCGCGCTTACCAGGGCCGCCGTCGGCATCATGCTGATACCAAACATTCAGCGCAACTACCTAAGCTTCAGGCATGAGACAACTGGGGAAATCTAGGTGCGCGCAGGCACTGGCTAACCCGACACGGTAACGTTCGTATAGAGCAGCTGTCTCTGAATCATACATCCAGTACCTTGTGGGCCTCGAAATACGCCGAGAACAGGGCAGTTAGTTTTCTTTTTCAAGGTATGACTGAGCACATGCATGGTGGATATGTTGCATGCATAATTAAGAAAGTCACCGTCTGAAGCCGAGGATAGGTACGTTACGTTTTGAAGATGATTAAGCTGCTGCAGAGCTGATTTAGCTCGTGTAGAAATACTGTCTTGATGTCATCTAATGCAACCCAATAAAAGAAATTCAGCGACAAATGATGTCGCGTAATCCTGGATAAGAATTCCTGCTTACCGTTTTTTACTCCTATTGATTTTCATCACCATCTAAGATTGCCTGCTTCTTATTTCCTGCTCTTAGACACACTTCGACAGTACGAATGATAATCCTACATACACAGCCACGACCCAAGCATAATTATGCACACTTACAAATATGCTCTTTATGTATATACAAATAAGTGTTATTGATATACACGTGGGTTGTGGCGCCCAAACAACATTCTGAACCAAAGACACACGCACAAAACTCATTGTGGACTCCGCCGTCTGCGAGAGCCTGGCGCGTGTGCTCGGCCGAGCCATTTCACTGTCTGGGTATGCGGCGCCCACGAATGGAGTGAATTTGCACAGGCGTCTTTTGAGCCTATGCGGTGGTTAGAAAAGCTCGCACATAGTTGTAGGCACGAAAACCACAGTTGGTGGAGTGGGCGGGCAACGCTGTACCACTTGGTTTGGGCGTGCCAAGTTACCCCTTCTCTAAGCCCACTCCCCCACCCCTGCATGGAAGACTGGGAGGCCGCCCTGCAGGACCCCTACCCGGAGCGCCACCAATGGCTGGCTCGCCACGCTGCTACTGCAGCCACGGCCAACAGGACCCTGGACGGAGGGTCTCACCCCCTGCTGACTATATTGTCACGGACAACAGGGCTAGACTTGCCTAGGTTGGTATGTGACGTGTCGATGACGGAGGTTGTAGCGACGCATATCCTTGTCCTGCTGTTGCTGAATGTGAATGCGGCCAAGTTGACGCGCTCCCTCGGCGCGCTGAGCAAACTGTTCGGCGTCTGGCATAAGATGATCATCAGTGCAGCACGGAAGCATGGCATCCAACATCGTCTGAACGGCACGTCCGTAGAACAGGCGAAATGGCGTAACACGCGTCGTCTCTTGTATGGCAGTGTTGTAGGCATATGTGACGTACGGGAGAATCTCGTCCCAGGTCTTGTGCTGGGAGTATATGTACATTGCAATCATATCAGCGATCATTTTATTGATTCGCTCCGTGAGGCAATTTGTCAGTGGATGATAGGTAGTGGTTTTGCGATGACAGACTATGTTGCGCCCAGTACTTCTCCTCAATCTGCCAGTACCCGCTCTTCAAGTAGATTGAGGAGAAGTACTGGGCGCAACGTAGTCTGTCGAGCGAGTCGTCGATACGAGGCAGCGAATAAACGTCTTTTTTAGTGATGCCGTTCAATTTTCTATAATCAACACAGAAGCGAAGGGCCCCATCCTTTTTCTTTACCAGCACGACAGGGGAAGACCATGGGCTGTTAGAGGGTTGGATGATACCATCACAAAGCATCTCCTGAACCTGTGTCTGAATCGCTTCACGTTCCGTCGTTGAGATGCGGTACGGCAGCTGGTGTATAAGGCGGGCATCGTCGGGCGTTATTATGCGGTGCTTCACAAGAGGCGCTTGCCGAATTTAGATGAGGTCGCGAAACAAGCGCTGTATTCTAGGAGGAGAGAACGGAGTTCGCGCTGCTGCGTTTTCGAAAGATCTGTACTAATATCAAGACGGTCAAGGGATGAGCGCCCATTTTCAACTGCACCGAACGCAAAACATTCAGAAACGTCTGCTAAGGAGTCGGCGAATGCGATTGCAGTAGCGCGGGAAAGATGACAGAGTTCATTCGTGAAGTTAGTCACTAGGAGCTCAGATCGGCCGTTACGGAGGTGTATGAGGCTCCGCGCCGAGGTGATGCCATGGGCGAGCAAAAGGGACTGATTGTCCAGCGACGCCGTCCCGTCACCGTAGTTCGTTGTAGGTAACAGTCACAAAAACACTGGAACGTGGCGGAATAGAAACGCTTTCGGCGGCAATTCGAAGGGCGGCGCGGCGGTGCTGGTGATTCTCGGGGTCAGTATTAGCAGCTTTCTCGGTCGAAAATGTCACGGTACGCTTCCGGAGATCGATAATGGCTCCATACTCCCGGAGAAAACCTACACTAAGAATACAGTCGCGGAAGCAGTCAGGTATCACGAGGCAGTTGACAACAAACGTGGAGTTGCGAATTTGGACTCTCGCAGTGCACTGACCGCTCGGAGTTACGACATGTCCGCCAGCGGTGCAAATCTGCGTGCCAGACCATGGCGTCATTACGTTTTTAAGATGCGCCGCTAGCTTCCCGCTTAATATCTAAAAATCAGCGCTAGTTTTTACCAATGCGCTAACCTTATAGCCATCGAGGACCACAGGTATATCCAGCGAGAATCTATCTTCATGTGTACGAACTGTAGTCGAGGCCATCAAGTCGCGGTCGCTCATAGGTCGAGTTGTCGGGGGGTCTTTGTCGCGTCGATTGCAACTTGCAAGTGGCCTCGCCCCCGGAAGTCGCTGTCTTTAGTTTTTCCGACGCGGACTAGGTGATCGTCGCTGTGCCATCCAGGAGGAGCTGGGCTGCGACGATAGTCGACGTGGAGACGGAGAGCGTGACTGTCGCTGGGAAGTTGGCGCCATGCGCGGCTGGGATAAGTAGTCCTAAATCTCACGAGGTCGTTGGCCGAGTGGGGGGCGACGCATGTTGATGGGAAATCCGTGCAGTCCCAGGTCTCGATAGGGGCACTGGCGGTACAGATGACCTGGTTCCCCGCAATGGAAGTACAGGCGCTTGCGATTTGGGGCGCGGCACAGGTCCGCCTTCCGCTGGAGTGGTCGTCGGTTGTCGATGTACGACTCAGTTTGTGCCGAATAGAGTGAGCCTTGATCGGGCGGCTGTAATGGCGTCGTAGTAGGCGCAGGGCGTCGCAACATATCTGCATACGTTGGACGATGGTACTCCGCGGGAAAAGGTGGCGGATCAGCAGATGGTACGGAAGGCCTCAATGCTTGAAGCTCTTCGCGGAAAAGGCCAGCTATAGAGCCGACCATCGGCTGGGGAACACCGAAAAGCGTCTGGAGCTCTTCGCGCAAAGCAGAGCGGATGATGTCCCGAAGACTCTGGGTGGCCCCGAAGGTCGAAAGCGGCTTCGCAACCGAAGCGGTGAGTACCGCTCTGTCGTAGGTGGTAGACCACTGCTGGAGCATCCGCTCCATTGTGACAGCTTCCGCAAGAAACCCGGAAACCGTGCTTGGTGGATTACGCACGAGACCAGCAAATATTTTTTCTTTAACGCCGCGCATGAGGTGGCGCACCTTTTTGTGTTCGGGCATGACCGGGTCTGATCGTCGGAAGAGCCGGGTCATGTCCTCCACATATGTGCTTACAGTCTCATCCGGCATCTGCATTCGAGACTGTAAGCCCTTTCTGCGCGTTCTTGCCGATCCGCGCTGGTATAGGTCTCAAGGATGCGTTGGCAGAGCTCGCGCCATGATGTCAGGGCGGCTTCTCGGTTCTCGTACCACGTACGAGCGCCATCTTCCAGGCTGAAGAAGATGTTTCTTAACTTGGCGGCGTCGTCACACTGATTTAATGAGGCGACCCGTTCAAACTGGACGAGCCAGTCTTCAACGTCTTCTGTGTGAATGCTGTGGAAGGGCAGAGGCTGTCGTGGGTTCTGCAAAGTGCAGTAAACTGAAGCTTGCATGGCAGGTCGAGGGGCGATTGCGGTGCTGAACTCCAATGGCCCGTGCTCAGGGGCAG
This sequence comes from Amblyomma maculatum, assembly GCF_055883805.1. Lineage (NCBI taxonomy): Eukaryota > Metazoa > Arthropoda > Arachnida > Ixodida > Ixodidae > Amblyomma > Amblyomma maculatum. The sequence continues at coordinate 218,106,616 of NC_139346.1, read as the reverse complement.
GCCTTGATTCCTCCAGCTAGCACGGTGCACAGGGGTGCCGACTGGCCCAGGAGTTAAGTCCTGGGCGTGCGGAGGTGTGCGGGACATGTACTGGGATCGATACGCAGCGCCGACACCAAAATATGTCACGGACTATAGGGCTAGACTTGCCTAAAAAGATAGGGAGAAGCTGTACCAGCAGCCAGCGTTCCGCACAGAGAGCGCGAGCAGACTTCAGCGTCTTTTCGTGGCTAACATTGTCGAAGGCCCCTTTGATGTCCAGGGCCATGATAATGTTTTCGCCAGTTCTGGGTGCCGTGTATATATGATTTCTTCCTTGATCTGCAGTAGGACGTCTTGCGTTGACAGGTTCGCCCGGAAGCCGAACATGCTGTGCGGGTACTGCTCCTCGTCCTCTAGATATTGTTGGATTCGCCTGGTGACGATTCTCTCGTACAATTTGCCAAGGCACGACGTGAGGGAAATGGGTCTCAGGTTCTTTATCTGAAGCTTCTTGCCGGGTTTGGGTATCATAACCACGACAGTGTGCTTTCACTCCTCCGGGACCATCCGCTCTGCCCACAGCATGTTGAGATACACCGTGAGCTGGTCGACTACTTCGTCGCTGAGGTTGCGAATTAAAGCGTTCTTGATCTTGTCTGCGCCGGCTGCTGTATTTCGTGTTGTCCCGCTTATAGCCGCCTGGACTTCCTCTCTCGTCATCGGCCTGCCCATTGCAGGATTGTCCGCCCCTTGGTACTCCCCGTCGTAGCTCTGGCGGTTGTCCTTTCCGTAGCATTTGATGTGGACTGCTTCTAGCAGTTCTTCGTCTGTTCCGTCGTACTGGTGGATCAATTTCTGAATTGCCTTGCCACTTTCTGTTTTTGTCTTGGTTGGGTCCATGAGGGCCTTTAGTATGCGCCACGTATTGGCCGTGCTGAGCGTGCCGTTCAGTGAGCTGCTGAACTGCTGCCATCCCTGCTTGGCCAGTTGTATTGCGTACTCCTCTGCCTTTATCGTGATTTCCATCATGGAAGGCCTAAACAACGCCAATTTCGGAAGGAGGACCCCGACTACGTAAGATCCTTCCTATCAGAACGCACAGCGACAGTGGGGTTGGGAGACCTGCGAAGCGACACCTTCACCACCCCACGAAAGGGCACGCCGCAAGGATCCGTAATCTCACCAGTGCTCTTCAACATTGCGATGATCGGACCTGCCAGAAAACTCAGCAAGATCGATGGCATCCAGCACGCAATGTACGCCGACGACATTACGGTCTAGACGAATCGAGGCTCGCTAGGACAAAAGCAAGAGAGACTGCAGGAAGCAGCAACATGTGTAGAAGAGTACGTGAGAGAAAGGGGCCTAACCTGTTCCACGGAGAAGTCGGAACTTCATAGGGTAGGGTCCAACCCCACCAAGGAGGACCTGACAGTAAGGTTAGAAGGCCAAAATATACCGGAAAGGGACTCGATACGCATCCTAGGCATGTGGATCCAGGGAAGCAGAAGATGTACCCACACAATCAATCAGTCTACTCAAGACGTCAACAGAACAAGTAAGCCGCATGATAAAGAGGGTATCGCAGAACAGAAGCGGGATGAAGGAAAGCGACACGATCAAGCTCGTCAGAAGCCTGATAGTCAGCTGAGTCACGTACTCGTTGCCATACCACCGCATGACCAAGAAAGACAAAGAACAGACGGAGGCGCTGCTAAGAATAGCGTACAAGACGGCACTCCACCTACCAAGAAACACACCAAATGAAAAGCGGCTACAAATGGGCCTAAAGAACACATTCGAAGAACTAACGGAGGCCCAGCTAAGTGCGCAAATAGTCAGGCTCCAACAGACAGTCACCGGCCGCAAGCTCCTAGAGAGATTAGGACACGACGTAGAAGGGATCGTAGATAAAACAGCCACCATTCCAGACGAGGTCCATCAAACACTGGATGTCAGCCCCCTGCCGAGAAACATGGATCCCAACATCCATGTCGCTAGAAGGCAGGCCAGGGCAGACTATGTGCAGCGGAACCTATAGCCACAATGGAAAATACAGTATGCACAGACGCGGCCCTATACCCATGGGACCGCAGGACCAGAAAGTTCAGAGTCGCGGCAGCCGTGGTAGACCACATGGGGGAACCAATCAGCAGTGCGACGTTAAGAAACTGTACGGTAACGGAGGGGGAGGAGGCTGCCGTAGCTATAGCGGCGGCCGAAGGTTACCGTAGGAACAAGTCTCTTATAATCCTAACAGACTCCAAAGCAACATGCAGGAACTACACACGGGGCAAAATAAGCAAGGAAGCGCTGAGCATCTTCCTCGAAGCAAGGCTTCCAAATAAGACCTTAAGACACAGGATTTTCTAGATACCGGCACACACCGGGATAGAGGGTAACTCGAGGGCAGCCTAGTTCGCGAGATCGCGAACCGAGCAGGGCAGTCAGAAGCCCTGGAGGACCCCATAACGGTGGAAGCAACGTATACAGAAATACTAAACTGCCACAGAGGGCGGATATTCAAATACCCACCACCCCACACATCATTAACACAGCACGAGGCGGTCTGCTGGCGGAGACTGCAAGCAGGGACTTTCCACAATCTATACATACTACACAAGATGTTCCCTACACAATACAGGAACACATGTCCGTGGTGGTGGTGGTGGTAAGAACATTTATTTACACAAGGGCCAGGAGGTATGTTTGGATCGACCCATAAGGGACCGATCCTTACAAGCACTAGGTGGAGGTCCCTAGTTGGGGACCCCAGTGGCGGTTGCCGCCCTCGGGCGCGTCCGACTAAGGCTTGTTGGGCCTGTAAGTCGTGGCAGCCGAGCAGGACCGCCTCCCAGTTCTCCCGGGTTGGGTTGGGGATGGGGGGAATAGCCGGGTTGGAGGGGCAGGCCCACACCATGTGATAGATGTCAGAAGACACCGCTCCACAGTGTGTGCAGCTGCTACTAAAGGAGGGGTCAAAATGTTTTAGGGCTGCCGGGCACAGCAATGTATTGGTGAAAAGGCGGAGAAGAAGCCGCTCATCCGCCTTTTTGAGACCTTTACATGGGCTGGGATAAAGGCGATGACAATTTTGATAGTACGTCGTGATATCTTTGAAGGTGTAGGCCGGATTAAAATCGGGTTCCTGATCGGGTAGGGAGGAGAAAACAGCCCGGTGAGAGAGCGCGCGGGCGGCTGCGTCTGCTGCCTCGTTTCCTGCCAAACCCTGATGAGCAGGGGCCCATATAAGGTAGCGGTGTGCGGGGTCCGTATCCCGTATGCAGTTTAAGTAAATTTTATAGGCTAGTAAGGGAGTCCAGCCTTGTCTGACGTTCCGACAGGCTCCTCGCGAGTCGGTAATTATGTATTTTGAGTCGGAATGAGAGGCCGCGAGAGCAATCGCCACCTCTTCTGCGTGTGTTGTACTTTGGGCTCTGAAGGTGAGACCGTTAACCGTTTTGCAGTTGTGAACTACAGCGGCCGTGTACCATCCCCCGTGGTGAGGGCCGGAGGCGTACACGTAGTATACACCTGTTTTGTTGCCATAATGTCGGGCTAGGGCTTCCGCTCGTGCCAAGCGCCGACCATTATGATCTTCGTGTGACATATTCGCTGGCAGAGGTCGCACGCAGAGGGCGCGTCTCCACAATTCTGGGATGCGAAACCTGTCTTCCATGAGTGTGGTGTGTTGGATATGGAGTCGAGCAAGAAGGCGGCGACCCGACTCCGTTTGCGACAAACGCGTGTACTGATTTGTAAGGTGCGCCTCCCGGAGCTCCCGAAAAGTATTCACCACCCCAAGGGCCATAAGACGGCTGTTTGAAGTAGTGATGGGGAGGTCCAGGGCACGCTTGACAATTTTGCGAAGGATAACCTCAAGGGCATCCTCCTCTTGTTTCCGTAGGTGGAGATAAGGTGTCGAATATAGAATCCGACTAGTCACGAAGGCGTTTGCCAGCCGCAAGGCATCCTTACTTCGCAACCCCCCGCGTTTGTTTGAAACCCGGCGGACCATGCGGCCCACCTGGTCCCCCACCTTACGGAGTTTGGCCAATGTAGTGTCTGACCGTCTGTGTTTGTGTATGTAGAGTCCGAGTACCCGTATCTCGTCAGCTTCGTGTATGGGGCCACTGTCTAAAGAAAGAGTGATTTGAGTTGTGCACTTTCGCGAGGGGCGGAGGTGCACAAATTCTGATTTTTGTGGGGAACACTGAAGACCACAGCGGCGGGCGTAGTGGTCTACTATCGTCGCCGCTGTTTTCAGGCTGGTTTCAATGTCCCCGATACTGCCATGCGTGGCCCACAGGGTGATGTCATCGGCATACAGGGCATGCTGCACACCAGTGACACCATCGAGCTGGGCAGGCAGGTGCATCATAGCCAAATTGAAGAGCAGCGGGGAAAGTACTGCGCCTTGGGGGGTTCCCCGCGTGCCGAGTAGGTAAGGACCATGCTCATTATCTTGGATGCGAATGTAGGACTGACGATCCGTGAGAAATTGCTTGATGTATTGGAATGTGTTGAGACCACAGTCGGTCTGGCTTAGGTGGGTGAGTATATTCTCGTGTGTTACATTATCAAATGCCCCTTTGAGATCTAAGGCGAGTACTACCCGGTCATTATGGGGGCATTCGAGTGGGTCAAGGACTTCCCGATTGAGTTGCAGGAGGACATCTTGAGCGGATCTGTGTGGGCGGAATCCGAACATGGTGCCTGCGAATACATGTTTTTGTTCAAGATATTCAGATAGCCGGTCCCGCACCATCGTCTCCATTAGTTTGCCCACACAGGAGGTGAGAGAGATAGGACGGAGGTTATCTGTGTCAATTGGTTTCCCTGATTTAGGAATAAAGGTTACCAGAGCCGTTTTCCAGTCGCTTGGCAGGGGGGTGTCCCCGCGCCAAATCGCATTGATGTAGTCAAGGAGGGACTGGTATGCCGAGTCGGGCAGGTTCGTCAAAAGTTTGACGGTGACCTTATCCCTTCCCGGGGCAGTGCCCCGTTTCATTTTGGCAAGAGCCGCCCGCAGATCATGGAGTTGGAAAAGTTGATCCAGCTCTGTGTTCTCTCTGCCTGCATAAGAGTATGATGATCCACGGGGGTCTTGGGCTGTACACAGATACTGGTCCCGGAGTTTCTGTGCCAGATGAGTAGTGTTGCCAGAGAAAGCATGCATGGCTCTCTGCAAATGTTTCTGTGTTTCGGTTCGTGTTTGGGTTGGGTCAATGAGGGCTCGAAAGAGGCTCCATGTGTTGCGGCTAGACATTTGTCGCGCGGCCGTGTTGCATCTATCCACCCAATTGGAGTCGGCGAGATGGGCCGCGTACTCAGCCGCTTTCTGGGTGAGCTCGGCAATTCGAGCTTTAAGCTTTCTGTTGTGTTTCTGGCGTCGCCAACGGCGGACGAGGCTGCGACGGGCTTCCCAGAGGTGTAGGAGGTGGTTATCCACGTCCGTAACCGCCTCTGAGAGCTGGATATGTGTTTCATGCGAGCGAAGGTGTGTCAGCAGCTGTTGGGACCATGCTGAGTAGCCCTGCTCGGAAATGGGTGTGTTATCAAGTGAGTCAAAATTTTGCCTGAATTTCGTCCAATCTGGGATACGGGCTTGTGTTGTGGGACGTTTGAGCGGGCGTGTGTGTATTGTAATGTTAAGGATGCAGTGGTCACTACCGAGGGTTTCCTCGGTGTTGAGCCAGTCTGCGTGTCTTATGTTGCGAGTGAAGGTTAAGTCCGGACACGTATCCCGTGTCACGGAGTTTCCTAACCGTGTTGGGCAGACCGGGTCAGTGTGGAGGGTGAGGCCCAACGTGGACGCAAGTTCCGCCAACTTACGTCCGCGCGACTCCTCCTTGCGATACCCCCACAGCTGACTGGGAGCGTTAAAGTCGCCCACGATCAGGAGGGGATCGCGACCCGCTACTCTTAGCGCGCGGCTGAAGAGGTCCGCGAATGTCACACGCTTGAGTTTGGGAGGGCAGTACACGTTGAGTACATGCAATGGCGGGTCCCTGCGGCGGAGTGGTAGGATTGTCACCATTACATAGGAATAACCTAGTTGGAGATCGAGATCCACCAAGTTGGCTGTGCATGCTTTGTGTACGAGAAGACAAGACGCGGGATCCTGTTGGAACGTCGTGTAATTTGAAAGTGTGGCGCCTAGGCCTGGCTCCTGGAGGGCAACCACGGCTGGTACAGACTCGAATGTTTCAAGGTAGAGGCGGAAATTGGCCCGCTTAGTGCGGTCCTTAAAGCCTCTACAGTTCCATTGTGTTATTAATGTCGAGATGGCCGAATTGGAGGTAGAAGAGCGCCTTTGACTAAGGTGTCTCGCCATGATTTAACATTTTTGGAGGGGAGGATGAGGGAGTGGCTGCCCCAGAGCCAGCTACCTGCGGCACCAAGTGGGTTGCGGCAGGAGCGGGGCAGCTGTCCTCGTTGTCCGAATCAATGATCCGACGGTTGAATTTTGCAGGACGGGATACGTCCCTAATGGGCCCCGACCGACGGAGGAGGCGGGGGTTGTCCGAGATGTGTTTTGAGACGACCGCGGGTATGGCAGTTATGACCTTGGTGAAGATCTGGTCCATAACGGCCTCGATCATAGATTGCATTTTTGAGGATAAGCGTTCCTCCATCGCGGAGATCGCTGTCACGAGGGCTGGCGAGAGCTCCGCATCGCTCTCCATCGCGTCCGAGTTCTGCGAGCTCGGAGCGGCGGACGCCAATTTTGATTCTAAATTTTGAATTTTGTTCAGTAAAATTTCATTCTGTGCCCGGAGCACGTCAATCTGTTTTTTGTATTCCGCATCGAGCGCGGAGACGGTGAGTGGGGAAGAGGGGGGCTGGGTAGAAGAGGAGGCGATCCCCGCCCAGCTGCTCACCTGTTTGCAATGTTGGGGCGCGGATGCCCGGGCGCCGGCAGCGCCACCCGTCTTAAGAGCCGGGAAGTGGTGCTTGTCCATGCCGCTGGGCGGTGGCGGTGGAGGCGCCTTCTTCTTCCCAGGCGGCGTTTTGATGTCGGTGGCAGGAGCAGCAGGCGGCGTTCCGCCATTGCCACCTGGAGCTTGTTGCCTTGGCTGCGGCCGTTTTGCTGGGGGCTCACGGCGTTTGGCCTTGGGGCCTGGTGCCTTGAGCTGGCGAAATTTTCCCGTGCAGTCACGTGAGTTGGTAGGGTGGGCTTGCCCGCAGACTGCACAGGATGGACTGCATTTATGAGGTGCCTTGACCCCGTCGACGGTCGGCACCGTTTGGCCACACAGGCCGCACTTTTCGTTGTCCGGGCAGGGGCATGTGTCCGCCCGGTGGCCCACAGTACCGCATCGCACGCAGGCCGGGACAGTTCGCTTGTACGCACGTACAAGGGTCACTTCTGAATTATAGTGAATAAATCGCGGCACCACTTTGCCCACAAAAGTGAGCGCCGCGACGTTTGATTTCCCAAGCTTGCGGATATCGGCAAGCTCTCCAGCACGCCACTGGATCTTGTTTTGGAGTGACTCACTGGTCTCGTAGTTTGCTACGGTGATGACGCCGCGACACACATCACCAGTGAGTTTCAATTGGCCGTACATGGGGAGCTGACCTTTGGGTGACTCAATTTCGAAATCACGCAGAAGCTTGTCAGCGACGTGCGGTTGTCGGGTGCCTGCGACGATAAGATTTTGTTCCCACGTGGGGAGGAGGCTGAGCGATGCTGCGGCCTGGGTGCCCAGGTAGGCCGCGAACGCTGCTCCCAGCTCGCCATGTTGGAAGACATCCTTGAGAGCGACGGTCACCCGGGGCTTCAGGGTGATGACAATGTCTTCGGGGTGAAGCCGCGGAAGCGGCTTTGGTTTCCAAACGGGTCCAGAGTAACGTGGGGGCCCGCCGTGAAGTGCTGCAGCGCGCGCAGCAGCGTTTTGCTTTATTGAGGGGTCATTCAACTTGGTGTCCGCCTTCTTGGCGTTCCGCTTGCGGGAGCGGCGTTCAACCAATTTGAATAGCCTCGCGTTCTCGATGGGCGCAGAATCCGGGCTATCAGGCGCAGAAGTTGCCGAAATCTCTGACCAGGTCATGGTGGCCGGGTCGTAGCCACGTTGTAGCTGTTGAGCCATCTTGCCGCTGTTGGGTGACTCACCCACGGCCGGGCTGCGGCGCAGCCGTTAGGCCTAGCGTCGCCGCCACGACACGCAAGTGATGATCGGCCCTAAAAATGCCTTAATAGTCCCACCTGTGTGCGGGTGGTGTCCACAGGTAGCTGCCAATTTCACACAGACAATCGTAGCTGACTTGATGGGGTTGAGGTCGAAATTTCGTTGCTCCAGCCAAAACTTTGGTGGAGCCGATACGCTGCACGTCCTCTCGCTTCGCGCGCTCACAGCGCCCCCTCCGTGGTGCGGGGCAACCCCTACACTATACCACATCACATGGGAATGCGAACGAAACAGAGCCTTCCACAAACTAAATTACCCGAGTGCGGAACAATGGGAGGTCTGCTGTCTAGCAGCGAGCTCACGGCCCAAAGGGCACCGGTGCGCACGCCTGCGAAGCAGCAAGACTCAGCGGTGCCCTGGAATAGGGGCGCCGACCTTGTGAAGATGCCGAAGATAAGAAGACATCGGCCCGCCGCTAAAACCAAAAATGTTTAGAGCAATAAATGGTTTTCTCGCTCTCTCTCTCTCTCTCTCAGCGTCTTTTTCTCCCAGACGCCACCTCAGAATCTTGGGAACACCAGGTGGCAATATAAATAAATATGTTTTGTCCTCCTCCCAGGTGGCCGAAATTATTCCGCAGCCCTCCACTACACATTTTCTTTTTCTCCCTCTCTCTCTTCTTTCACTCCCACCTTCCTCTCTTCCCTTACGGCGCCGCCTCAGGTGTCCACAGAACATGTGACAGACACAGCGCCTTTCCTTTCCTATGAACCAAATATTATTTCAAATATTATTATATGTGCCCTACTGTGCACCTCGTCATTGCTGGGTCGGTTGGGCATTTTGCGACGCGTGGGCGAACGAGTTTTCCAACGTAGTCCGAGCCCAGCCTGACTCAACTCCTGAATCTCGCTGGCCGCAGAGGCCATACAAGAAAAAATTGGCTATGGCTTAGCTTAGGCTAAGCCTGGATATCCGAAGCGAAACGGTTCAGTGATGCACAAGGTTTCAACGTGCAGTCTGCACACCGGTGAGTCTTCCTTCCATGGCGTCGTCGGCGTCACTCTGTTGGCTGCTGACACTACTGGTAGGTGCAGCTACTATCCACCTTTTAGCCTCTTGCTGTCGCCGTTTAGCGGAGCGTTCCTCTCTTTGCTGAGTTGTTTCGTCCTTTCTGCTGCACAACTGTTCGCTAGTTGCCGGTTCGGCATCACTTTGCTGTCGTTTAGAGAAGCGAGCGGGATGGAGGTAGAGATGGTGTAGGGTGGCTGTTCCTGGCCCTACGGGGCTGGGACGGTAGGTTAACGCGCTTGCGGCGGGGGCTAGCCAGCCATCGAATTTTTATCTGTTGTAGGCCGTCATTGTACCCGCCACAGTTTCGGTGGTGGACGACGGCTGTTGTTGCGTCTTTCTTCCGTCTTTCTTGCCCTCTTCCTTTTCTTTCTTCTCTATTTATCTTCTGTCTGCACGAGGCAGCGGATGTTGTTGTTGTTGTTGTGGCTGTAGGAAGAAGGAAAAGAAAATTTGGAGGACGCTTAAGCTTCGCCTTCAAGAGTGGAACGCGATAGCGTTATTGCACCTAATTCGCACCGCCCACTCCTTCGCTTGGTATGCTCTTGAGTCACACAAAGACATAGTTTTCATACTCAACACTTCTAAGTGCACTGTACAACTTTTTGCGCCGCTTCCATCACACGCCCACTCCTTCGCTCGGTATGCTCTTGAGTCACACAAAGACATAGTTTTCATACTCAACACTTCTAAGTGCACTGTACAACCTTTTGCGCCGCTTCCATCACACGCGTCTTAAGAGTGAGCGCGCAAGGCCTTGCAATACAACACCCGTCGACCTGCCAAGGAGTGTAAGACAATGCGCTATGGCGCAGCAATCACTGATGAGGCGCCCCGCGTCGGACTTTGCACTCACGAATCACACGGTGAGCGCCGAGCAACGCAGCGTTCGGCGCGGCAACGAAAAGTGCGCCTGAGCAAGCGGAACGAACCAAAGAACTCGGTGTCTCGGAGGGAGAAAGCCGGGCAGCGACGCGCCATGAAGGCGGACGCGATCATGCGGCTGACGCCTTGATGGGATCGTCCTCTATCTCGCTTGGGAGCAGCACGCAGAAGCATGATTCCTCGGAAGCAGCTCGGCACACATCGCAGGGGACGCTTTCCCAGCAGAAGCGCTACGGCGCAGCGATCACGTCAGAGGCGTCCGGCATCAGACGCTGCACCTAGCAATCGCGCTGTGAGCGGAAAGAGGAGCCGCGTCGCCAAAACACCACTGTTCGAGTGACGCACGCTGGATGTTGGAAGGGGAGAGAGCGAGAAAACTTATTAAACGCAAGGGTATTGGGGCATCCTCGCACCGGTACCCGCGCGGCCCGAAGGGTAGAAGCGGGTGAGCGAAGATAGTGATCTAAAAGGAAAGACGCTTGATTGTACAACCCGTGAGGGTGCACGGCGAAACGTCAGGGGCGAGTGGCGCGCCACGTATCGGGGCAGCGCCGCACATTGCGAGGAGGGGTTCTTCTGTGTTTGCCGCAAGATGGCTCTGCATGTACGCAGAGCGCAGAAGAAATGTAGCGGAAACGTACTTCGCTACTCGTGTAACTGCGACTTCTGTAAGTAACATGCTCATAATTACCGATATACACCGCAGTATAACGTTCTACGGCACGTTTCTAAGGCAACACCGCATTCACTAGAAGCGCTTTTGTACCGCTTTCAAGCATCGAACTCGTGGCTGAGTGGTAGCGTCTCCGTCTCACATTCCGGAGACCCTGTTCGGTTCGATTCCCACCCAGCCCATCTTGGAAGTTGCTCTTTATTTATGAAGTGCATGGCGGGATTTATCGCTCACGGCCAACGCCGCCGACGACACCGGCTTTTCTGCGACACGAGCTCCTTAACGCTACCGCGTTAAAATTTGGAGGACGCTTAAGCTTCGCCTTCAAGAGTGGAACGCGATAGCTTTATTGCACCTCGTCAAGAAAACTTATTAAACGCAAGGGTATTGGGGCATCCTCGCACCGGTACCGGCGCGGCCCGAAGGGGAGAAGCGGGTGAGCGAAGATAGTGATCTAAAGAAAGGAAAGACGCTTGATTTTACAACCCGTGAGGGTGCACGGCGAAACGTCAGGGGCGAGTGGCGCGCCACGTGTCGGGGCAGCGCCGCACATTGCGAGGAGGGGTTCTTCTGTGTTTATTTATGACGTGCATGCCGGGATTTATCGCTCACTGCCAACGACGCCGACGACACCGGCTTTTCTGCGACACGAGCTCCTTAACGCTACCGCGTTAAAATGCACGGGCCTGTTACTGGCTCTGTAGCTGAGCCACCTCCGCTGCCTCATGCAGATAGAAGAGAATATAGAGAAGAAAGAAAAGGAAGAGGGAAAGAAAGACGCGCGCCGCAACAACAGCCATCGTCCACCACCAGCGGTGGCGTGTGCAATGACGGCCTAGAACAGATAAAAATTCGGCGCCAGGCTAGCCCCCGCCGCAAGCGGCGGTGACCCACTTGTACCAACCCCATCAGGGGAGAGCCTCCGTTAGCGGAGGTGGCTCAGGTACAGAGCCAGTAGCAGGTCCGTGCACTTTCTTTTCCTTCTTCCTACAGCCACAACAACAACAACAACAGTGAGGCGAGCTTCCCGCTCTTCTAGCGTTTCGGCAGCTCGTTCAGCCTTGTGCTTCTCGTATAATCGCTGCCTCTGGGTCAACTTCCAAGCCACCACTTCGGGATCTTCTTTCATGGCGAGGTGTCTGCATTTCTTCCAAGGACCATCGCATGGTCGCGAAACTTGTCACCAAACAGGGACAGAAACCCATTGCCAGAGACGCCAATCGCTTGGAAGGACATCTTCAAATGGGCTTGTGAATATTGGAACTACTGAGTAAAAAACAAAAACGAAGTAACATTTTTACGTTTTATGTTAGTGAAATTTAGCTTCTAGATATCGGTAGAAAAACGCGGCATAGTTATTGGGCCGTGATTATAGTCATCGCCTCCTCTGTTATAGTGCGTCTTATTTTGTAGCGGCATTTCTTGCTCTTGTAAACCCGGCGGAACCTTCCAGAACGCGATGGGCTTGCGTGTGGGAGGATGGCGGTTTAGCGGTGTCTTCGTTGCATCGCCACACGAATGAAGGAAACGTATCGTCGCGTCTTCTTCTTGCCATTTGGAAGCGGCACACATGAGCGTAGTTTCTAATGTGTCGACGTCGGCGCACGTAGTTGTTTTGGCTGCGGTAAATATCGTGCAAAGCTTCTCGGACGGTGTTGCATCAGCGCTTCTCCGGAGAGTCGTTCCGTCGCGGCAAGTGGTGGCATGCACTGCTCCAACGGCGTCTGACTGCGTCGCTTTTGGAATTTTTGCTCGGAAGGTGAGCAAGCGAGCATTTAAATTCCTTTTCGGGCGCGCGTGGACCATAGTTTTACGCGATTTACGTGACTGCATTTAAAGAATATGTCAAAAGAAGTGTTGATAAATGACGCTGCCGAGACGGCGATGACGTCTCGCGCCTCTGAGAGCCCTCATACACAACCCTAAAAATAATGAGGATAAAGCAGACAAAGAAAATGTAGGAAAATCCTCGGTACCTTAAGTAGAGGAAATCAGAATATTAGGAATGGTCTTTCAAGCGAAAGGTCAGAACACACAAACCATAAAGAAACTGGAGAATTACGCGGCACAAGTCACGGGCATCTTCAGAAGAGTAGCGCTCAAAGGCCACGGTCTCTAAGAACGCAGTTTACTGAGGATGACACAAGCTTACGTAATATCAGCCGCATATGCTATGCCACACCTTTCCTCAACATGAAGAAAGCTGAACGTTACAGAATCGACACTATAATTAGGAAATGCGTCAAGCGAGCGCTAGGTCTTCCCGTATCCACCTCGACGGAGAAGCTGGAAAAAATGGGGATACACAACAAATGGCAAGAGCTAACTGAGGCTGTCCGCATCGCACAGCTAGAAAGATTAAGTCAAACGGAGACAGGGAGGACCATCCTTGAATGTATCTATTCCACCCGACACAAGGAAACTCCTGCGGGTACCACCTTTGCCGAAAAATATATACCCGGAACATAATAAAGAAAGTAGAGAACAAAGAGCAAAAGCTATCGCAAAAAGAATGAAACACAAGGTAGGCGAAGACGTAGCATATGTCGACGCATCGTGCGGAAGGCATGGAGCGGCAGTCTCGGCAATAGTAGAAGGGAATGGCGTATCCAAAATTGCGGCCCCGATACGCACTCGTGACACGAACACAGCTGAAGAGGTTGCAATAGCGATCGCTTGGCACGCAGGCAAAATTAGTCATTAGTGACATAAAAACGGCTGTCTGGAATTTCGGAAAAGGAAGGGTTTCGGAGGAGGCCAAAAGGATCCTCCTTGCTAATCCCATTAATCGAACAATCTCCGTCATGTGGATACCTGCACATGAATCTGTCCCTGGCAACGAAGCTGTACACTTGCTAGCTCTACCACCGGGCAGCAATTGAACAGCCCGACTGCAGGGGAATAAAAGATTGTGCCATAACATACAATTAAATCGCTGAGTTCTACAAATTAAATCGAAAGAGCTATCCACCCCCGGATCGGTCTCTCTCTAACAATGAGGCGCACATTTGGAGGCGGTTACAAGCCGGAAACTACACCTGCCCGGTCTGGACATTCCTGACACAGACCGGGGAGGAAGAAGGTTCGAAATGCAAAAATTGCGGCCAAAAAGGCACACTAGGTCACGTTATTTGGGAATGCGCCGACTCCTCAGGCTTCGGCATGAACATTAATAGTAGAGAAGCCTGGGAGGTTTGGCTGCGGAGCGGAGACCCCGCCGTTCAGCAGCAGGCCATCCGCCTGGCGGCTTAGGCCGTGAAGAACTCCTGTACCTTCACTAGTCCTTAGTCTGTGGGGCTCCCTCTGGCCTGCGTTCCGAGGGCGGGAAACGGAGGGCCCCTTTTCGGTGGAAAATAACAGTTTGCATTCATTCATTCCCAGGAGCATGCTGTGAATTCCTCGTTAGCGTTCCTCAGTTCTCGTTTTTGTTACGTTTTTAATAAATAACAATAATACATAAAAGTAATAACTAATAATAACTCTATAATAAAACGTGCTGGCACTTTATAGCACTTTTTATTATAGTGCTCGTATAAAACTTTAAATAAAGCGCACGAGTTCTGAGTGAATTGTCAACATCGAACAGTAATATAAGTATCCATTACTGTTTCTTCAAATGTCCATTTTCCTTTTATTGCGCTTATTCATGAGCTTAGAGAAGAGATTATTACCGGCTTGAAAAATGCATACTATACATGTGATATACGGGTAGCGGCAAGGTTCAGTCAATGTATTGTGCTGTGCTGTCTTCTCTTCTGTGTTTGTTCTTTCGTGCTTGTCTAGCATGCATACCTACCAACTCACCCAACTTCTCACGTTATTGGTCAATGTGTCTACTCGGTTTTCACCTCAGATGTTATGCAGTGTGGCAGGCATTTCCTTCAACTGTTTCTAATGCATCTTGCAGCTTCATGTGCTGGCTGCCGTTCGGCCACCAGGAACATCCGCAGCCTCGAAAAAAGTACCAGCTGCTTCAAGAGCGCATCCAGAAACTTAAGCAGTCCGCACAACGACGTCGCCAGAGGCACTTGGCCGAGATAGTATAAGCACATATGTATCGTATCAGATGCTTCACTGGGTCGCTTTGGGACGTTAAACCCCACAAACCAAACCAACCAGATGCTGCACTGGTTGAAACTCAGCAGCGTTAAACGCTGTGGTTTCCTTTGCAGCAGCTACAACAAAGCATTTAATCTTAAACTTCACTTTCATCCCAAAAGGGCTATAGATAATTTGGACAGCTTTTCATGTGAACATAAGTCGGGATCGACACTGCAACTCTGGTTGAAGGTGTGTTCTCTTGAAAATAGGTTTTTTTTCCTAAATATTTGAACAAGTAAGAAGCAAAGAGCTTCGTTTTCGGCACCCGGGCGTGCATGCACTAAAATGTTTGATGATATTTACATTCAGAAAAAGTCCTGCAACACACCTTTCGATACGTTTGAAGGCCTTGTGGAATACTGTGCCATGCAGGGGCGGAATCTTTGCGATAAGGCACTGCTGTTTATGGCTAGAGGCATTGGAGTATAATGGGAACAGCTTCTTGCTTATTTTTGGTGCGAGTGAAGGCCTTTTTAAGGCTTTTATTGAGACTTGTGTCTAGAGACAATATCGGTCAAGCCATTTCTTTGATCCATCCTTGATGAAAAAGTACAAAATTATTGGCAGTGTGCAGCGCGGTGCTGTATATGATGAAATGTTTTCCTTCCTCACATGAGTTAGGCTTCATTGGTTTGCGAGGCAAAGGAAAGTCAAATTTTGTTACGTGGCTGCTCATGCGAAAGTAGCACACAGGCACAAAGGCTAAGTATTTGGGTCTGTATTCAGATGTCCGACATTTTATTGCGCTTTTAGTGAAGGGTTGTTTTGTGGCATACATATATTCCAGTTGCGTAATATATAGGTTGATGGGAATCTTATTGCCTTGGCATGATGTGTGCAAGCTGACTGCTATTTGTAAACAGGTCATTTCACCAATTACAATACGCTTTCATGTAATAGTCTATTGGTACAGAGTGCTGCCATTAATTACCGTGGAGGCTCCCACGCGTTCGTTTCCATGCGGGTTTTCCTTTAATTGTATCCCCTGATTCTGTGGGCACATAGCTGTGCACAATTTAACTTGTAAATAACTATACACACGAAAAAAAGGTGTGTTAACAGTACACGCTTCGTTATGTGTGTTTTTCATCTTCAAGCTTGGCCGTACTGCTGATGCGACAAACTATTTTGTGTTATTACTGGAGCTGTATATTCCATCTTGTTCCGTGTGCCTTCTGTTCCATTTACTGCACCATGTTGCTACTTGATCACGTCCGAGAGCGGACATTAAACTGCTGTTTCTTCTCCGATTCTCCATTTTGTCTTTTTGTTTTTCGTGGTGTGCAAGCCCTTCGGCGCATTTGTCACTCATCAGGCCAGTACATGCCCGAAGAGTGAATGCGGATGTAACTAGCAGTGTAAAGCTGCACGCTTTTTTTTACATCACTCGCACAGAAAGGCAAGGCCAACGACGACGGAGACTGAACGATGCTTGGACAAGTCGGCAAAGAATAGACCCTGTTCAACAATAAGAGCTGCCTTAAATTGGTTGTCAAATTTTCTGCCAAACTAAATTTCCGCAACAATTACGGGTTTAATTTTTTGCCGACTTGGCCGAGCATAGTTCAGTCTTCGTCGTCGTTAGCCTTGTCTTTCGCGTCTACGCGAAAACAAATGACAAGGAGATGTTTTTGCCCTGGACGGTGAATTGTTGTCGGCGTAGCGTGTCCGAGACAATTGATCATTGCTTTATTCTGTGTCGAGATGCTGTATTTTTTTGGGGCATACTACAACGATTTCTTAAGAAGGACATTGAAATTACACCGTATACTATTAGATTTTGGCCTGTTGACAAAAACTCTGTAGTACCGTATGATTTATTTGTGCTGATGGGACTATTCAGTCGCCAAATTCCGTGTTTCTTAAGCAGTGTGCTTTGGTGAGAAGTGTATATGCTGCATGCGAAAAACTTCCAAACTGGCTGCCGTATCAAGATGCATGTGTGTGCCTCCCTGAATTTTGATGTTTCCATGGTGCTTAAGTGTCGGGTTAGGGATATGGCGGGCTCGTATCAAGCAGCCCGGTAACTTGAGATAGGAACAAGTTTGAGCAATTGTAGTTTTTTATTTTTTTCACGGAAGTTTTCCCATGCAACAAAAGAAAAAAATCGGGGCGTGGCGCAGTTGGCTAAAGCGCTGGGACGGGGATCCAAGGGATGGAGGTTCGATTCCCGGTGGAGACAAGATTTATTTATTTATTTTAGTGCGTAGCACTACTAGCCGCAATCACGGATTTCGCCAATGTCTATCCGAAGCCGCTCACTCTCTCTCTTCGTGAACTTGAAGTGGAGAAAGAGAAGGTAGCTACGCGCGCCTCGCGCGGCTCAGCATTGAGGAGGCGGAGCGGCCGCACAGCTGTAGCAGAAGCATCTCTTTCTCTCTGTCCATCCGTCTCTCCATGAACTTGAAAATGAGGAAGAGAAAGTGGTGACGTCCGTATCACGCGAGGGGCGTGTCAGTTGCGGACGTGGCGGCCGTCACTGGACAGCGTTGCACAAGCGTGTGTAACTAGCACGAAGTCGTGTGTCGATCCCCTCGCATCAGTCACTCCTCAGCCCAGCTTTCACGGACAGCAGACGTGCACGCGCGCTGCTCCCTGGACCTCAGCTCCGAGCCGCGTCGTAAAGCCTCCGCACCTTAACTGGCGCTCTCCTTCAAGCGCGTTTCCCTCTTTCTTCCCTCTTTCTCTCCCCCTATGAGGACCTCTCCCCACCCAAGGAAGACCTTGATCCCACGCCAGATCTTTCGGCCGCAGAGCAGTGCATTGTAAGTTATTGTAGGGAGGTGTTGGGTTCGACTTGTCTGGTATTAGGACAGTTGGCGCCAAACCGATGGAATTATGGGAAGAGCGGCCGGTTGCTGCAGGACAGAGTGTGTGCGCGTGTTTACAAGCCGGCATCCCTTTCGTCGTAGCGTATCGGTCGCGCGCACGTGTTCCCTTCGACGGTCCGTTTCCCGTTCCTCTGATGGTCCGGAAGCGGTCGGCGCCCCTTTTGCGGTCGCGCAACCGCCGCCGCCCGCTTCGGTCAGGCGACAGACCTCTGCCTTGGTAAACGGCGTCAAAAGAATTGGGGCGACAGAACCGGGGAGCCGGAGTCTCATGACAGTCGGCGGAGACGTGGCCGTTTGGACGCTCAAGTTTGCGCTGACAGCGGGCAAGCATAGATCTTCTTCGTCGGCCCCGAAGAATTTCCATTCCAAGGAGGGATGATACATCAATCGACCAGCGTCCACCTTATCGTGGGCAGATTTTCCTCAACCAATTTGATTGGTTAATTAGGAAGCAGCAAAATTTCTTCTCGCAATGAAATAGCGAATTTATTCCATTTTAAACGATTATCTATCCTGCCAACAAGCAGAAAACGACTTATATGCACTGAGAAGGCTTTAGATTTTGCATAAGATAAAATGTAACTAATATTAGCAAAATTGAATTTTTGACGCCTACTCCTTAAGGTGATGGCCTGTGGCAAACTACAAAATAAAAACTTGCCCTCAGTTCTATATTTATTATTACATTTTTGTTCCCTATAAAGCAATACGTTTAGTGCTTGATATTTATGAACAAAGGATTGTATTTAAGTGTTTTCAATGAAAATCCAAGATGCCGTTGTCTTTTAAATTCCAATTCAATGTGTCCATTTTTGAGTTTTCAATGTTGGCCAAATTGGAAGTTAGGTGGGGAAAGAACGAAATTCGAGAGCTGCATATATTTGTCGGAACAAGGCCTGCATGGTGCAGAAAAACGTCTCAACATCAACAACGTTTGCTTCGGGCCAGAATTGGCCATTTTAAGTACAAGCGCTCAGTTTTATATCTATGTTTATATTTTAGACAATATTACGAAGCACACTTTTAGTCCATACTATTTCTGAGATATTAGGAATTGTTGAGGGAGATTTAATAAAAATCGAAAATGGTATTTTTTTTTTGTAAATTGGAATCAAACTGGTCGCTTTCTTGCCCTTTTTAAAATTTTCCCGAATGTGATTTATCGTGGAGAAAACACCTAATGAGCCTCAAGCCGCCTGAAATTGAGAAAATATAACCTGCACAAAAAATACAAAAACCTTTAGTGACAACAATTTAATGCTTCGTGCCCTAGTATCTCAGTTCACTTCCGTAAACGATAGCCACTCACCCCTCACCATTGTAACATCAGGGGTCCATGAAGGCGCTAGACTCCCTTGTAGCATAAACTCGTATTTACGGTTTTTTGCAGATGATTGTGTCATATACAGGGTAAGTGGGGCGTCCAACGATTCATCTTTGCTTCAAGCCGATCTTAACACACTCGCCTCTTTCAGTAATAAGTCCCACTTTCCCTTGAACATTTACAAATGCAAATCGTTCACGAGAAAACGAACTGTGAATCAGCATCATTATAGTATTGGTTTATTTTTCGTCGACCCTGCATTATCCTATAAATATATTAGCCTCCATCTACGCCATCACTATCATGAGTAACCCACATTCAAATCATTTTCGCAGAAGCCTCACGTACACTCGGTTTTCTACGACGCAACTTGAATGCCTCATTCCCTGAAATAAAGAAACTAGCATATACATGACTTTCATTCACCTGGAATTATAATATGCGTCATCCATGTGGCACCCATCTCAAGCTTATCTCGCCGCCGACCTAGAAGCCGTACAGAATCGCGCCATTTGATTTATAACATCTTGCTATTCAAGAAACACCAGTCACAGCACTGAAACAAACCACGTTTCCATTTCATCGCTCATGTGACTCCGCATCATAGCTCGCCTCTGCATCATTCTTATTATAATCCGCACACGCAAAACTATCCCCCCCCCCCCCCCCCAACACACACAGGACGTCTAGCCGCCTGAACCATAATCATAGCATCGCTCGCATCAACTGTCGCACGTTAGCGCTAAGTTCTTTTTTCCCACACGCAATAGCACTATGAAATGCTTTGCCCAATACCATTGTATCATGCACTGATCGCAGATCATTCCGGGAAAAACTAAACGACAATTTTTCGTGCGGGCAATCTTCTCAGGCATATATCGTACTTTATACAGCCAATTGTCTTAGCTATTGTTTTTTGATGTCATGCTTTTTACTCTGTGTTTAGTCATGTGTTCATCTTTCTTTTTTTTTTCATCTTGCATTTCACTGAGCTTTGTATAATCTCCTCGAACCATTTGCCGGATGTATATTATTATTCCTTTTTATTGTTACTATTTTTTCCCCAAGTATTCTTTCTCTGTTCTGTAGTGTTCTTGTTGGTACAAAATCTTGACTTTTTTACTGAAAAAACTGAAGGAAAAATATTATTTTTAAGCTCTTCAAGAATCGAAAGTGGCAGAAATGTATTGAGCAAGGAATAATGCACAACAAAGTTTCAGTGCGCAAGCAGCAGGGCTGCAAATGTTCAACTTTTTGAAAAATGGCAAAAATGGTGTTTTCCACCTCCACTGATATACCATGCCTGATCTACGAACAAATAAGCTGTCATCCGGAAAGTGCGACGCAACGAAAATATCAGGCCATGAGCGCGATAAAACGCAAAACGCCATCACCAAATCCAAGAGAGGGGTAATTATACGTGCCGTGTATTTCCATAATCTGTTTTTTTTTTTTTTTTTTTTGAAGCATTGGTCAATTCTACGTCTTTTTTTTTTGTTCTAACTAGCAACACTATATGTAAGCAATAAACCCCTCATTCATTGCATAGGTCACGTTTTCTTCGTCAGAAACCGCCTTAAACTTGGAAACAAACTGACAATGCATGCATTTGTATGGACTCCGCCGGCCACAGATACACAAAATGCACACTGTCGGAGCGATGGTGGCTTTACATCTAGGTCGATTTCGCGAGGAATAACTGCTCTAATCTCATACAAATTTCATGGCCGTGCAATAGTAATATTGGGCAAGAAATACATAAGTTGAGCGATACATATTGGAAATAATAATAGACAAAATTTTAATGCAATGTTGAGCTTTAACGCAGTTTGCATTCATTGAAAATGTTCGCAAATTTTGTAGACACAGCTTCTCCTACGGCCAGTCTCTGAAAACCGTTTCCGAAGTCTCCTATTCGGATGCGCACCATCGCTGACATTGCTATTCCGAAGCGCTCTTATAAATAAAAAAAAAAGATTAAAAAACATTATTGACATTATTTGCAAAACCCTGTACATGTCACTGACAAGTCACAGAGATATGTACATGCCCTGTGAAGTAGCAGGGTGGACAACCGCTTCCGTACCTTAGTTGGTAGAGCACAGCACACGACGTGCGTATAGGAAATGTGTTCAGATTGAGGCATGTTATTATGTCCCTGCTTCTTGTGTAAAAGTATTTGATACCTAAAGTGATAATTTATTTACCACCTCTCGGCCTTCCAATCCCCGCCCCAGTGTAAAGAAAAAATAACCGTTCACCACGTTCTTGGCTTCAGTCGCTGTTATCTTCCGTCGTACATGTTGTCAGTGCATGGAGTGTTGCATTCTAATCTTTTACTTGTTGCGTTCCTGTATTTTATTTTCTCCAAGCAGTTTGTTGAGAGCCTCAGGGATGAGTGCGAGTTCAGACAAGCACAGCAAAACATTATGATTAATTCTGCCGCTGTGTCAGCGTATGGCCTGCCAATGGGCCGAGAGCTCGTGCCATCAAAAGAGTCGACAATGCTCCGCATCAAAGGCAACGTGCGCGCTAGTATACTCTCTTCGCGTAGTAACCATGCATGAAAGACGTGCGAACTAGTACGAGTTCCTGATGTGTTCGATGACCGATGCGGATAGGATGCATATCAATATATAAAAATTGTAGGGGGCACTTAAGCTCCGCCTTTAAGGATATGACGCGATAGCGTAGCCTACCACGATGCATATCAAGTTCCGCTTTAACCGTGCAAGCAGTATGAACGTGTCTGCGTGGCCTAAGGGCAACGTGTCTGGCTCAAAATGCAAAGTTGCTGGCAAGCCGATTCTGGCCTCGCTCTCGCATACGAAAGGAGATACCCGACTTTGCAGCTCCTGCCAGACGTAATGTATGGCAACCCTATACGTCTAGTCAGCGCAATTGCTGATGATTTTTCACTCGCAACGCCGACGCTGGATGTTCTTGTGAATGGAGTACGCAATCGCGTTAAGAGGTGTCCTGCTGAATGAAGCCCAGCTTTTAAAAAACACGGATGGTCAAAGCCTATTGAAACAAACTGACAGCTATTGACAGTAACCTGGCCTAGACTGCAGTATTTTTCGTTCGCCAAAGTTAAATAACTAGCCAAGACTAAATAAGCTAACAATTTGATTATAGGCTTCAGGAACAAAATGCTAATTAAGACGTAGAACCCGTCACGGTGACTCAGGGATTAGGGCGCTCGAGAGCTGTTTCCGAAGGACGCGGGATCGAGTCCCGGCCGCGGAGGCCGCATTTCAATGGAAGGGAAAAGCCGAGGCGCCAGTGTGCTGTGCGATGTCAGTGCACGTTAAAGATCCCCAGGTGGTCGAAATTTATGCAGCCCTCCACAACGGCGTCTCTCATAGCCTGAGTCTCCTTTGGAACCCTAGAAACCAAACCAAATTAAACCAAAGCAAAGCTAAAAAAGTTGTAGATAGTCTTGCAAAGTATTTAGCTGCGAGGGGAGACATATGTAGATTTATTTACTGGCCCTCAAAGAAGGGTATCGCGTATCGAGATACTGGCTAATTTCTCTAGCCCAGTGCACACGCAGAGAACCATAGGGGACCAGAGAAAAGCGCAGCTGTTTCCCTGGGATATGCCTCAGTGTGTAAGGGGCGCCGCTTTGACACGATACTTTTCTATGGTGCGAGTTACAATTTCATTCCGGTAAAAAAGCTGCGTAAACGCAAGCAGGGTGCAAGCATTTCAGTCATCTGTTTTCCAAATCGATGAGAGACTTCTGTATTGGCACTTTGTTATTGAAGCTAATAATTAGAAAGGTAGCTAATAAAGTTTGCAGAACTAAAAAATACTGTAAACTAAGCCACGCTACTGTCAACAACCCTCAGGAGGGTTCACTAGAAAACACGGTATACTTTCAAACCCTGGTTAAATTCAGTTGAGGACAACATGTATACATGGAGCTTAATATGACATATTGAACGCTTGTTGCGTTGGGGGTAAACGTTAGTCAATTGTTCGTTTCACGTAAGGACATATCAAGGTGAAATTTTATTAATGGTAATCATCCCGGTTACAAAATTGGATATTAAGAGAAAGGTCCCAAAGTGAGTAACTGAATAGGAAGCTTTTGTATATTCAAGAAGTTACGGATGGGACTTAAGGCTGCTTAGCGCTGTGAATGAGAAAGCCTGAAATGGATTAATAGGTAGATTAAAATGCGAAATAAAGTGGATTAAGGGGCGGATTAAGGTGGGTTTGTAGCCGTAACACGTATACTCTGCATGATTACCTATAAAACAACTGCGACCACCTAACTGCCTTTGTGACGTCACGCCGATATGTCGGGACCACATTTTCTGGACGCTGCTGCCGCCCTGTTCCGTTCCTAATATGGGGACGAATGCAGAAAGTTGCCCAGAAATGATCAAATCATAGTAATCAGTAACATAAAGTGAAAGCGTTGTGCCTATAGCAAAGGAACGCGAAAAGTGGTCCCGAAAAATCGGCCTCAGAGGTACG
Source organism: Amblyomma maculatum (assembly GCF_055883805.1). Classification (NCBI taxonomy): domain Eukaryota; kingdom Metazoa; phylum Arthropoda; class Arachnida; order Ixodida; family Ixodidae; genus Amblyomma; species Amblyomma maculatum. The sequence continues at coordinate 218,083,126 of NC_139346.1, read as the reverse complement.
TCGTTAGGATATCTGACATGGTCGCGGTGGCCCTATAGATAGTCATTGCAATATATTTACAAGACTGATGTTAATTCACCTTAATCAGCCCTTAATCAACGTTAAATATTTCGCATTCACAGCATGTAAAAAGTCTTAATTGCCTTCTGTGACTATGTGATCAGCAGTTATCAATCCTCAATTACCAGCGGATGTCACAATGATTTAATTTGCTTGGTTTTATGGGGTTTAAAGTCCTAAAGCGACCCAGGTTATAACAGAAGCCATAGTGGAGGACTCCGGAAATTTCGACCACCTTGTGTTCTTTAACATGCACTGATATCGCATAACACACGGGCGCCATGCTTTTCGCCTCCACCGAAAAGCGGCAGCCGCGGTCAGGATTCGATTCCGCATCCTTGGGCACAGAAGTCGAGCATCCTAACAACGGCATTACCGCGGCGGGGTGGACGTCACAATGCGTGCGTGAAACGAGGCATTTTCTGAGTTGTTATGATTACAGATCTAAAATTGTGCAATTGACTTCTGTACAATGATCCGATGATATGTCCTTATACATGTCCTACATTACCTGCAATGAATAACGTTTCAACACGGGCGTTAGTTGGGATTAAACTCCCTTCACACTAATTTAGAATGGGTTCGGCAGTAGCTGGAGTGAACCAATGAGAGCAGCGTCAGCCACCTGGCCGTTAAATGGTGCGTGATGTGGCGCTGGGCTGAGGATGAAGCTCAGAATTATAGACGACCGTTGCTTCAGGAATGCATTAAAATGATTTTTTGTTTGCTTTGTATGCGTTCATGTACGCCCCCTCGACTCTTCGCAATCCATCCAATTCTCTAGCCTTGTCTGCTTTTCCTACTTCCGTCTTCAGAGCCCTTTCTTCTCACAGTGGAGAGGGAAACTTGCCCCTCTTCCCTGTGCTATCTGTCAACCAAGGCTTCAGACGGACGAGTTCTGAGACATGGGACGACTAATGTTAACTGATCAATACTAGTTCTGTAAGACAGTTTCGTTATACAAGAACATGATGAGAAAAAGTGCGTTACGCTGACTCCAGAAAGAGACGCGGCAACACGGCAGCCGATATGGTGTCGCGTCACTTATTCTTTCGTGCCCGTGTCAACGTGCTGCTTTCCTTGTCATTATCTCGAATCTGCATCGTCTAGATCACACTGCTGTCGAGTGATTACACACTTACCGGTCAAGGCGTTTCTGCAGAGCACACCTCGTCGCCCCTGAATCTGGCCCACCTCAGCGCGCTTGCATTCGTGCGGGTCGAGTAGTCATACTTTTTCCATTTGTGCAGCTGCACCCGCACCCTTATCGGCCGCTGCCGAGATTGAAAAGAAAAGGAATTTGCTGTGACCTTGTTGCCGACGCCAGAGGGCTGAGACTTCACTTCTGCGTTTCAGATAACTAAGCCGGTAGTGCTGACAATTGATTATTCTCGCACGCTATATATAAAGTGGCTATCTTTATCATTGTTTGGATATCAGAGCAAGTCGCTAGAACCTTTGTCTTTTAGTGTCAGCGGTCAGCGCATCAACCGAACGCGTCTTTCGGACAGTCGTCTGATCGGTCGATGAACAAACCGATATATTATTCAATGGATCGTGCATTAAATCAATTATTCAATCAATCAATCAATCAATCAATCAATCAATCAATCAATCAATCAATCAATCAATCAATCAATCAATCAATCAATCAATCAATCAATCAATCAATCAATCAATCAGTCAATCAATAAATCAATAAAAATAAATCAAAATAAGAACTTCCCAGGCCTGTTTAAGGTTTAGTTGTGCGATGTTCTTGGGCAAGGCATCGCGTGCACAACCAAGGGCCTTCGGGGCTTCCTATTGCTAAAACTTTTTCCGGTGGTCAAAAATATACCGGATCTATCTATCCCAAGGAGGTAATAAAAGAAAACTGCTGGAGTGGAGGGACCGCCCGTCGATGGATGGACGGATGGATGGACGGATGGACGGATGGATGGATGTATGGATGGATGGATGGATGGATGGATGGATGGATGGATGGATGGATGGATGGATGGATGTATGGATGGATGGATGGATGGATGGATGGATGGATGGATGGATGGATGGATGGATGGATGGATGGATGGATGGATGGATGGATGGATGGATTCAGGAGCGTCCCCTTTAAAACGGGGCGGTAGCAGTTATCATGCTCGTTTTTCCCCTATATCTTTATTATTGTTTAAGATCAGTTAACTGTACCATCATGCCATTTATTGAATTTTTGTTGCTACATTATTAAAATTATCTCCCTTTTCTGCATTTAAGCCATCAATCTTGCAATCGTTATTTGCTAGCTTCCACCGTAGGTTCATTCACCCGACCACTGGTATCTCTGCACCCAGGGACCTCAGGAAGAGTGACGGCTCCTGCATCGACTTCCGGATAGATACCATCACATTCGAGTATAAGATGTTCAATTGTCTCTATGAATTTGCCACATACTGCACAGGTGTTATCTTCATGCAATTTTTTTTTTTGTAGCTGCGTGTTCTAAGGCACTCGATTTAGCTTCAAAAAGTAGGGCACTTCCTCTTGAGTTATCAAAGAAAGCTTCCTTCCTGATCTGCCTTTTCCACTTTAAGTATAGTTCTACATTCTATTTTTTTCCAAAGAATTTATCCAATTTTCACCTTCTGTGTTTTTCACCTGTTGCTTAACGCCCTTTATTTCTTAGTCCTTCTGACCAGCATACTTACTGGTTGGTTTCCTAGTTCTTTTCCTCCCCTGTGAGTCAATGCTTTTTAGGTACAGGTATTTAAATACTCTAGCTGCCCATCTGTTACTGTCCAATTTCTTCAGGCGTTCCTCATGTAATATTTTACTCTGACCTTCCCGCGCTTCGGAAGTTGCACAACCCATATTTTCCTGTACCGCCTCATTTGTGGGTTTGCTGTGGGCACCCAGTACCAATCGTCCGATGGCTCTCTGATTTATTTGTAATGTCGCCTGTACCTCTGCTTTTAAGCACAAAACCGCATTTCCGAAAGTACGCCTGGGTACCATAATTCCTTTACAAATACCCGTCAGCACCTGATACCTATTGTATCCCCACAATGCCCTATGCTTCATTCTCCCGGCACCTATCCGCCCTTTTGCCCTAAGTGATTGCTCATGATTTTAGATGTATATCAAGCTTTCGTTTATCCATACCCTGAGATAATTTAATTATAATCTGCCGCTCTGGGTATTTCATGATCTTTTATTTTAAGACCCTGATTAGTTGAGCCGTTGAAAATCATCAGACCCGACTTAACTGTGCTAGAATTGAAGTCTCCGCAATACTTAACAAGAGTTTGCAAGTCTTCCGGGCTATCTACTAACTGCACAATATCGTCTCCATGCATTAAACCGGGAAGTCGCTGCTCTACGACCTTTCCGCCTAATCTATATGACAGGTTAAAACCTAGATTACTTTCTTGTAGCCTCCATTCCATATTTATCATATAAAGCATGAACAGCAGCGGTGATGCAGGACAACCTTGTCTTAATCCTTTGCACACCTTGACAGCTTCCGCGCTTTTTATCCCTTCCCATGTAATTTCTACTTCGTTATCCCGGTATATTTCCTGTAGAAAATCTATTATATCATGACCGATACCTTCTTCTTTCAGTATGTTCTACAGGAGTTCCCTATTTCCGTTGTCGTACGCCCCATTTATGTCCAGAAAGGCTAAATACAAAGATCTGTTTTCCGCTCTATTTTGATGCATTCGGTGAGCACAAACAGGCTATCATCTGTAAGGGTCTACCATTTCTAAACTAGTTCTGAAGTTCCCCGAGTATCTTTTTACTTTATAGCCATGATTTCATCGTTAATTTCATCGCCTGCATGGCCAACCTAGATATAACAGATGCTATCGTAATCGGCCTGTAGGTCGTTATGTGCCTGCTGTTTTCTTTCCCTTTACAAATCAAATTCATGTTACTCTGCCGCCAGCTGTCCAGAATTTGCTTATTCGTTATGACTGTTTCTAAAGCTATTAACAAAGTTTACTTACTTCTTGGACCAAGTTCATTATTCTGCCTGATCAGAATTTCACCTATTCGTGTAGAGGTGCTTATGGGAATATTTTTCCCGCCTTTTTTAAGTTTAGAGTGGTCAGTTCTAAGCTGCTTTGTATCCGGCTATCTTGTGTTGCTCGCTGATTTGCGGAGATTGCCCTTTCGTCGCTCCTAAATGGCTTGGCTATAATTGATGCAATATATTTCACAGCGTTGTCTCCCTTTAAACAATTTCTCTCGTCATCTTGAACCCGTTCCTGCTTTCTTTGATTCTTTTTACCTAGCCAGCTTGTATGTTTCCAGAATTTTCTTGGTCTGCCTCTAGTGGCATCGTGGATTTGAGTCATCCAGTGATCGATGGACTGCTGTTACATGCAAATATTGTCTGCTCCCCAGTACCACCTGCATATCATGCAACCTAACTCAGACTCTTGACCGGCTCGTTGTGAATTAGAACGTAGCAATGGCATCAACAATGTGCGCCTGTGCACCCACCTTAAATAAACTCCATTTTTATAATACCAAGACATAACATGGTGTCAGAAGAGGGCCAGAAGTAACAAGAGCAGCAGCCGTCAGCTCCGCAACGCCCGTGACCGCCATGACAATTAAGTCCCTTTTTACAACTGCCACCGCCGTTCACGCCCGGCGACAACACAGCAACTGAATGGGAAGAATGGCGCGAAGCCTTTTTGATCTACGAAACCTCCACAGAATATTCAGCTGAGCCTGACGCCGCAAGAAAAGCACTTCTCCTCCATGTCTTGGGACCGTCAGCATGACGTATCCAGCAACCGCTTCCGGAGGTCTAGGCAGAAGATTCCGTGAAGGCTATCATAAAGCAAATTGATGACTTGTATATGCTGCACAAGAACGTCACTCAACCAAGCACACTATTTAACATAGTGGTGCAGCAGCCGGGTCAAACCATTGACGAATTCGTCACCACGTTGAAACTGCAGGCACGCAAATGCGACTTGTGTCTCTCATAAAACACATAAGTGCTTGATTGAGAAACTGTGACTGTGCTCCTCGCCGCCTTACCTTTCCTATCATTCTCTTCTATCTTTCTCCTTTAAACTCCTCATTCCCCTTCCCCAGTGCAGGGTAGCAAACCGGAAGCTTTCCTGGTTAACCTCTCTGCCTTCTCTATCTTTCTCTCTCTCTCTCTCTCAAATGCGACTTCGGTCAGCAAGAGAGCCGCATGATCGGCGACCGTATCAATGTACGGATCAGGAACGATGCCCTATGGGAACGACTCATGTGAGAGCCCTAACTGAACCCGAAGAAAATAATTTCAGCCCGCAAATGTACTTAAAGCTCAAAACAGCATGTTCGTGTACAGTAGAAGCCAAGCAGGGAGAGACTACTGTGAATCGCCTATCTTGCAACTAGGCTCATGAAGCGAAACAAGTCCGTCTGCATCGCACCAGCTCACATCGCATGCAGCAACAACATAAAAACTCTGTACTGCCTTCTCGTCACACGGGCTCAAGATGTGGAACCAATAATCCACCAAGGAACTGCCCAGCATATGGTAGCCACTGCTACTCTTGTGGCAAGTTTGGTCACAATGTTTTGTGTGTGATCAGGAAGTGCATGCCTCAAGAAGTGCAGTGTCGTCGTTGGGTATCCAACCAGACTCCTCTTCGGACATCCATCGAATGTGCCTTGGCATGTTGACAGTGCACAGACTTCAAGCAGCAGCAAAATGGACAGAACCAGTTAACATCAATGGGTTGAATTCTGTTTTCAAGCTCGACACAGGAGCTGATGTAGACGCCATTCATTGAAGTACGCTCAAGAGATGCCAGCAGCAGCAGCCAAATTTCACCTCTTCCATTGTGATAGTCTCAAATTCGGATGGCACATAACTGCCAATACTCAGTGAGTACAAACTGAAATCACTAGTGGAAGGCAAGATCCATACTCTGACATACCATGTCGCCGGCAAAGTTTTCCCAGTCTTAGGGGCATCTGCATGCCAAAACTCACAGCTGATCACTCATCTGAGTGGTGTGCACTTAAGCAGTAGCAAGCCGGATGCTTTCGACAAGAAAGGCTCACCACCGTGCAGCACACAAGCTACTTTAGACGCATATACTCCGATATTTTTAAGGGTATTGGTCAACTACAAGGTGTGGTCAGCATCACCCTCAACGGGAACGCAGTATACCTGGTATCGTAGCTCCCAGGAAGATTCTCCTTGCCATCTAAGGTAAATCATAAGCTTGATGACATTGAAACAAAAGGCGTCATAAAAAAAGTAACAGAACCAACAGATCGCGTGCTTCCACTCGTCATTGTTATGAAAAAGGATGGCACCTTGCTTACCGCCTGACTACTACTGTAAAGTCAGTATAGAACTCCTCGGCTACTTTGACTATCATATTCATATTCGTGATGACATTGCCCGCCATGCCCTTTAGCGCATACATCTGATTTCCGCATATGCCTAATTTCCTCTTCACCGGTTTAAGAATGCCCTCGTTCTTTAGAGCGTGCTCGATTTTCTCCATGCTATACTTCCTTACGTCGGACACTTTGCGCCTACTGATTACCTTTGATAGCTTTGTCATCCTGTCTGTTGGGTTGGAGGCTTTCATGCTTTCGGGTTCTTAATCAAATCTTTCGTCTGCTTAGATCCGGTATCTTCTCTAACTATCCTATCCCCTACTTCTATCGCACACTAAGTAATGATATCTCTGAAAGTACCGCTAATGGCTTGTAAAATAAGGCTGAATAAATCTAAGGTATAAAGCTGAATATCCATTCTGTAGCGAGATCCTGAATTCTTCTGCCTTCCCCCTTACCGCTAATTCATAGGTAAAATTCTTTATTAATATCCTTCGTTCCCTCTTCAAATCTAAACTAACTCGTGACCTTACCATCCTGTGGTTACTGCATCGCACCTTTCCGATTACCTAGCTACATCCTGCATAATGCCAGGGTTGTAACAGAGTATGAAGTAAATTTAATTTTAGTCTCTCCGTTAGGGCTTTTCCTTGTCCATTCCCGTTTATTTCGTTTGATGAAAAAGGTAATCATAATTCTTAAGGTATTGCGCTCTGCAACTAATACCCCCTCCCCCCTCCCTTACTTATAAAACCGATGCCATAGTTATTCTCTGCTTGGTTTCTCTGTTTTTCCCCTAACTTGGTATAGGAGTCGCCCATTAGTACAATGTACTGCGTATTTACCTTCCCTATTGTTGATTCTACAGCTTCGTAGAAGCTTTAGACTTCCTGGCCATCATGAATACATGTAGGCGCGCAGGCCTGTAACATCTTCAGTTAATACCGCTTACTAAGCAAAATTATGATGTGTGCCACCCTCTCAATAATGCTTAATAATTTATCTATATCACCAGCTGTATCCTTATTGACAAGGAACCGTATCTCAGTGAATAATTACTTTCTTATTACGAACCCTACGCCTAGTTCTTGTCTCTCCGGTAAGCCTCGATGGCACAGTACATGCCTGCCATTATACGCATCATTTGGCCTCCTAACCTCACTAAGCCCTATGATATCGCATTTCATGCCCGCTAGTTCCTCAAAGAGCACTGATAGATTAGTCTCAGTGGCTAGGGTTCTAGCATTAAACGTTGCCAGGGTCAGTTCCCAATGGCGGCCTGTCGCGAGGCAGATATTAGGACCATTTGCTGCGTTACAGGACTGACCAACGCCGTGTTTAGTTGCTCCGCAGCGGCTGGGGACTGAGGGACAGGGGTTTGTTGGAGTAATCATAGTAGGTAGCGGCCTATTACTATACCATGGTGGCCAAATCCTGTTCTGGTGAGGGAGCGCGTTTCCGGAGGTGTTCACCGGCATCAGGTCGTATCCTCAAACCCTTTTATGAAATTCCATAGACACGCGGATGTTTTTTTTTAACCGGCGATGAAAATTTTGTAGACCGCCGTGAGCACAAACTATCCTGCCGTGTGACTGTTAAGCCGACTGAGTCGCAGGACCCAGAGTCGAACCAGGCCGCGTTTCAATGGAGGCGAGAAGCAGGGCGCCCGTGTGAGGTCAATGAACCCCAAGGGGTCAAAATTAAAGTCAATAGACTCTGAAAGTATCGCAGCTGCTTGCTCTTCGCCGCCGCGTCGTTTATTGGCCAGTTACGATCACGTGGTTTGGCGCCGGCATGAATGGTCCATTCAATCGAGTGTTGCGCGGCGCTTCCGCGGCGGCTGTCCCGCGTGCTTGAAGTAGTTTTAAGCAGTGTCGCTCGATGTGCTAAAACACTCACAACATCGTTTATATGACTTGCAAAGGATGCCGAATCGTAGTGGCCTCAGGCGCAGCAGCACAAGATTGCGAGCAAACGAAAGTCTGCGTGAGTGCATCGCATGCGTCGCGACAAGTTTGTTCTAACGGCACCCGGCCATATATGTAAGGTAGGTGCCGTGCGAAATTGTCGCCTGTAGCGTAAGCCAGTGTTTCAGTTTATCCCGCATTTTACCGTCTGGATGTTACCAACGGCTCCTCATAAAAATCGTTCTGTCGGCGTTCTTATATTTAACAGCTGCGTTTTCTGATACGCTCTTTCTCGAATTTTTATTTTTTTCTCGACAGTGATATCGCCAGCTGAAGCTCGTAACTAAATCTGCACTTTGTAATACATGTTTCTCATGTGGATGGCTGCTCCCTTTTAATGAGTATTCCCGCTCAGAGTCAATGTATCCTAGGAAAAGAATTTTATATAGCGGTACATTTCAGCGTAATGTACTATATATCTTAATGTGCAAACGCGTAACGCACATCTGCACGTTTCTAAGAAATTATGTTTAATTCCCTGCCATTGTTCTTTCTTATTGGCAGGACCAATTCGCTACCAACCAATACGTTAATTTTCCGCGCTAACAGAAAAGAAAGTTGAAGCAGGATGCAGTTACTGTAGCATTTTCTCTTATGAACTTAAAAGCAAACGGAATCCGTGGTTTTGTAGCGGAACCCTAAGGCACTTGTGCGCCTCTACCGCAAACGCGCTGCATTGTGCGTGAACACCCGAGTGAGCTCCAATTTTTGGTATCTTGTGAAATGCTTAGCCTTAAAATTAACGCCTTCGCTGATAGTTTACTTCCGTTTTTTTTTTTCTGTGGTCCTATTACGTTAGCCAGCAGCAATCACTGAAAGTGAATAACCTCCAACCAATTCTAGAACAAGTCGTCGTGAGCCGAGTTTAATTGAACTGAAGGCGCGTTTGACCGCGTAAGTTGGAACGATGGCTTTGCGTCCCAGCGTCCTCTTGCAGCTGCTTCCCACAGAGGGAAGAAACAGGTAGAAAAAGTGAGCCTAACGTTTTTCTACGCATCCCATTTGTAAGCAGGGCTATTGCGAGCTTATCAAGGTGGCACGTTACAGCCAGGTGCCTTCGCGCTGCTCTTATTCATTCATTAGTCATTCACGCTGCTTTTAAAGCAAACATGATACGATACTGGCCCGCTTCTTAAGTTGTGGAATATAGATTTGAGCGCATGCCCTAAGATTAAAAACAACAACAAAAAAAAAAAACTTTACAGCTTACCCAGCTGTTGTGCGGCGTTTTGAAGTCTTTCCCGAATCCTCACCAGAATCAGGAATGCTTTACTAAATCCTCATTCAAAGCAACGTTCAATTTTCATTTACCAATATTTTTATCCGCTTTTTATTGTACGAGAACGAACAATACGCCGGTTGAGAAGAACATAACACGCGCTATGTCGGCGTTTCCTTCGCCTAGCCGAGAGTGCGCTCGCCACGCTGGAACATTTCTGGCAGGGACAACACCTCAATGCTGACCGCACGCGGCCCGCTGGCTGCAGTGCTTCCAGGCTTTCCACTGACATTAGTCGAAATTATTCAGAAGCATCCGCTACGGCGTCCTTAATTAAACTGAGTCTTCTCTGCCCGCATCTCCCTCAAGCACCAATAAAATGTATTATCCAAATCAGTTTATAAATTTCGTAGAGTTTCATTCTCGTCGTCGCTGCAGCACAAGACATTTCGGGATCACACACTTGCGAAACCGCGCGACCAGAGCAGGCTACATTGTGCACACGAGCGCGATAGTGAGACAGCGGCGCGGACGTGTCACGTGCTCTTTTGGGAACTTTCGTATGATAGCGAAGGGCATCTAAGATACTGCAAGCCTGAAAGGCCCAAGCAGGAGAACCATAAAGCACTTCCAAAAAACAAACAAACAAAAAAGAAAAGCTTACAATAAATTTAGCAAGAACAAACAAAAAACATTTCGGGACAGCTACAAGTAAGGAAATGTTCATTCACTGTCCTGTTAAAGTTAAAAGCTCGGAAATCAATTCAGGAAGCAAATTTGACTCGCAGAGGGTCTTAGGGATGTAACTTGTACTTGAACAGGTTTCTTGCGAAAATTGGCTGTGCTTTGTTTTCCTTGTGTATCATTCCATAGTGGAAGGCTGAATAAAATAAAAAGATAAAGTAGTATCTTCTTCTTGTCACACTCAAAAGGAAAGTATATAACAGCTGCACCTTCCAGTACTCACCTTGAGCCAGAGACGTGGAGGCTACGTAAAAAAGTTCAACTTAAACTGAGGACCACTCAAAGAGCCACGGAACGATAACTGCTAGGTGTGACGTTAAGGGACAGGAAGTATGCTGAATGGCCCAAGTAACAAACATACGTTAATGACATTATAGGCACAGGACCGGGTTTATTGGAGGGATATAAGAGGTCGTTGCCCTCCAGGGGGAGTAGTCAGGCTGATGATGATTTCTTGTGAAAAGGTCTTACCGAACAGTAAGTTTCATTTTCTTACGGTGTGCTGAAACAAGCAGAATTTAATTTTTAATCGTTAGGCTTGTAAGCAAATAAAATATGCACTGCAAGTGTAAAATAACTGTGATCGCCTTTATTTGAATGTGTTCAAGATAATTTATGTCCTTTTTGCGCGCAGCTTAAAGATTGTTCAAGAATTTCATCATCAAAAATTCGAACACCAGATTAGGGCTTCTACGTGCCCCTTGAAAAAACCTGTGAGTTCCCGAAGATACGGGGGTGCTCTTAGGTTGTATTGCGCAGCTTATCTAACTGCTGCCTCTACACTTTCTGGATGGCGCTTTCGTGGGGTATGCTTCGCGACAATCGAGTCGCGGCACCATCTGCGCTTTCATGAGGAGGTTGGTGCATCACGACTGTGGTACTTGATACGCCTTCGTACAATGGCTACAGCGGTGATGCTTCTGGAAGCGAGTCCACGTCGTAGGATAAAATCACCAGATGAGTATGGGCGTGAGACACTTGAATCAGAGCTCCAAGTCAAAAAGATGCGCAGGTAGACATAAAACTACTTGTTCCCTAGCGCCTTCGCTCATGAAAACTGACTTTGTTGTGTCAAATGAAATGAACAGCGCATCCTCACCTAGGGAGTTCTTTTTTCTTGGGAAGAAAAAAAGGGGGGAGGACACAACGGGAATATTTACTTTTGTTGATGAGGAGACTACAGGATTTATTTTACTAAATGGGGGGCTTTGTTAATTAAATACTCTGAGGGAAAACTTCGGGGATGATTAGGTATGCGTAGCGCTAATGTGATTACACTGCTGCATGAGCATTTATCACTGTTGCTAATTAACGATCTGAATTTGTTGCCAATTAGCAGTCATCACTAGTAGTGCTACGTGGTACTAAGTAGCAGGGCTAAATAGTAGTACTGCTTAATACTACGGGATAGTAGAGGTAAGAAGCAGTGCTATTAGGAGGGCTGCTTCATGTTCTCTTTAGTGGTCTTAATTTTAAGTGTATTACGGCAAATTCTGATGTTTTACTAGCTCTCTACGGTATGAGGCGGTCGGTAAGACATCTAAACTAATGTGTTGAACGAATGCTTATCTGCGGTGTAGAAGCACCTTTCCTTTCAGCGACAGTGATTTTCTTTCTTTACAGGCACTTTGTTATGCGTTGTTTGGCTGAGGTCGAAATCCCGCGGATGACGTCATAACTCCGAAGAACACCTTCCAGAGCACTTGACGACTTGGTCATGACACATGGCTTTGGACTTCACAGACACCGCTGCCCAATCAACGCACGGCCATGCCGCCTACCAGAGCAGCTGCCAACTCTGCTTGATTTGCAAGAGACAGCGAACATATTCACTGGCCTAAAAAGTAAATCAGACAACAAATTTACTAAACTAAACACTAACATAAACGAAGCAGTATAGAAAAAGCTGCTTGAGCGCTACAAAATATTCTAGGAGTCCATTCTCTGACTTTAAAAGTAAGAACGAATAATATAAAGAGCGTTTACGATGCTATGTCATAAAGATAATGTACGGCTTCCATTTTTAAAAAACAAATATTTATCACTGAGCAATGATCTTGATAAAATGACTCTATTTAACGGACTTCTACAGTCTGTATTTCATCCTATACACAACCTGCGCTTAATCAAATTACTAGTGGTCATCAACTGACTATACCGTAAGTGAAGCCTACTCTGAACGCTATTCGGGTTTTTCATAATGAAGGTATCAAGAGCCGCAGGAGCTGATCGTATCTAACTTAGGGTGTTAAAGTAGTGTTCTGGTGTTATGTCAGACTATTGCTCAGTGATCTTCTCGAACTGGCTTTCTTAAATGCATACGTCTAAATGAATGTGTCATTAGAAAGCTTTTTTATTTTTTTCGAATGCGGCTCTAAATCAAATGTACCAAAATGTGCTACGAGAAAACATTTCCCTGCTAAGCACGCCTTGCTGAATGCTATCGTCACACGTCCTCCGAAACTGAATGCATATTCTTGGAGGTTAAAATGTGTTCGACACTGTATGTCATTCGATACTGATAAGAAGATGCGGCAGCTATAAACATCAATGATTTCGTATATAGATGGACTGACGTGCAGAACATAGAGTATTGGTGAATGAAAAGGGGCCACTGTAGTTGCTTACTGTTATACATGACGCTAATGGCAGAATCAAGTATCGAGGGCGACTGTTCGCGGATAATTGCAATTTGCACACCAGAACGTTCTATACAATCGATGCCACACAACTCTAGATCTGAGACGTATTGAGACTCCATGGCAACGCACCGATAAAATATTCATGAATGTAAAAAAATAATGCGTCCATTTATGCTTTAGCAGAAAAATAAATGCAAAGTCCATTGTCAGTATTCCCACATCGTGTAAATGATTCAGTCAGAAACTGCTTAATTATCTAGGTGTTTCTGAGGACGTTAATTAGAGCATGACCGCTCTATATCCCTGGGGGTTCGAGTGGCCGGGGTCGGAGCATGTCTGTAATGCAGCCGGAAAGGTAGGTGGATTCTGCTACGCATGTGCATAAAGAGATTAGAGAGGCGGTATACCGAGCTACATACTGCCCGTTTTTGGAGTTACCTACCCTGTGTGGCATGCGGTTTATAACTTTCATATACGCATGTTTCAACGTATCTATTCTGCTGCCCACGCACTCTTCGTCATGATTGCTTCCTTAGGAAAAGGAATGCGAAAAGGAGTTGAGGGAGTTGGGCTGAGTTCTATAGTAAGAGCGCCGCAGGGCTGTCCTTCTAAAGCTCTTGGGCAGAACCCATCATGATTGATCAGTTCTACCTTCATCATTCGCACGCATTTCATTAAGTACATTCACGAATCGGTCATAGTTGCAAAGTTTCACAGTACAGCACAAGAAAGTATATTTTGTGGCATTATTATCTTTTTTTTTTTTCGTACGAGCCATGAAGGAATAAAGTTCCCTGTCAAGTAAAGTGGTGTGAAAAACTGCGAGTTCATTTTGTAAAGCCTTGTGTCCTTTGAAATAATGTTATTAGGCACTGCGGGTTCTCTGAATGGCTCTAGAGGTAGGAGATATCACAAGGGCACAAGACGTGGCCGAGCGCAGGTTGTTTGCCGGGTTGTAGAACATCACGAGACCACGGGACCTATCTCGATCAACCAGTAATTTTCGTTACAGACACAGGACGCCACTGCCATCTTGTTTTCGTATAATGTGAACTGCAATACTGCTGCTTCAGCCTGGATTGGAGCCTATGAAGAACCAGAGGGGTACAGTGCAAAACCTCTTATTGCAGCACACATGATGCTTGTGCAGTAACTGCAAGGCAGATTACAGCAACACAGTGTTGTATCACATTTTCGAAAGTCATGCTGGGGGTTAAGGAAGTATGGAGGGTCGCGCAAAACTTTTTTATTTATTTATTTCCAATATCAATATTTCCAATACCCAAATTCCAACTGTATCTTTACTATTCACTGCAATAGCACAGCACAAAGAAGTGGGAGTTAAAAAATAGGTGATAGGGGACTGGTTTGGAGTTGCGGGGGTGCCAGCCAAGAAAAGAGATATTGCGCCTGCCGAAATCTCTCGCTTCGGGTGCTTACAGATGAGGGCCAAGGCAGAGATGTCGCCTGAGGTTCCAGGCGACATAATATTTACCAGTCCACACAAGACTGGGAACCGCATGCGGCGCCACGACGACGTGGTGACAAGCCATGGCTTTATCGGCGCAATGATAGTCAATTGGGACGTCGTTGCGGTGGCAGCAGAATCTAGAGGCATCCGAGGCGACAGGCCGGTGGTCGTATCTGCACACACTTCCGCCCCCAGAACGCACAGCAGGTACTTTCCATCCCAGAACTAAAAATTCTAGGGGTGCACTCAAATCTATTTAGGTGCAATAATACGAAAGCATTCCGAGTTTTTGTCACGCCTCCTAGTGGATTTGCCCGACACTATGCTAGCGGACTTCGGTCAAATAACGTACGTGTATGATGTATGTACCTAGGCTTAATGAAGGAGCGGTGCAAATAGAACTTTATGCTCACTATACAGCAGGAGAGTGCGCGCGCATCCAGGCACCCTTACAACGATATGGTTGCTGCACAACGTGCGAGTTTGTTGCAGTACACAAATGGAGATTGCCTGAGGCGATCGTATATATACAGATCTTTACGCAAAGCTTTACGTAACCACATGTAATGAATACCATGTATGAAAAAAGAATCTGATAGTATATAGTGCACTCGTGTCTGGGCCAAGTAAGCTGACTGTTCGGACGGTAGTTCAATTCCTGGTGGTGACACTATATTTTTAAGTGTCACTTCATGCGGACACGCAGGGATGATAGGCTCAGACGACAAGTTCTGTCCAAGCCACTCGAGCCAAGAAATGATTTCACACTAAAACCATCACTAGCTGAATGTTCTTACCGACCACCACCGTACCACAAGGCCGCCGTGTTAAAGGGTCCGGGGAGGAGGAGATCCATCAATACTTAAAGGAGGTGCAACGTAGGGAAGCATCCAGCGATGAAGGAAAGCAAGCTGCCGCGTAGTCAGCAGCGCGGATGGGCGTCCAACAAACATCGATCGCGGAAACAGCTTAGCGGAAGTGAAGCTGACAAAAGAATATGACTGAGTTCCGGAAGAGCGGGCATGATTGTTCTGCCCATTTATACTCGTAGATCACTGATACCATCCCCATGCGCTGACAAGATAATTTTTACGCGTTTGATTGTTCCAACGACCGGAAGCATTGCTGCCTTTTTTCGCGGAGCAGGCCCACCTGTGCCTGGAACATCGGGCGATCGAGGAGGATTCTGTACCGCTCATACAAGGCCGTCAAAATTAGGACGGGTCTTCAGACACTATTATAATTTCCACTTGCCATCGGAGACCTGCGGGCTGTTAATCACACCAATGTACAGAAATCGGGGTTGATTAGCTTGCGTGGAGAGTTTAGCCCGCGAATTCGATCCGCATGTGGAACGCCTGCGGCTGTGCTGCTGAACTTGTACTAGCTCGGGAGCATATTGCGACCGCATTTGGCGCCTGGAAGAGAAAGACAAGCGCTGTGTTGTGCGAGGGGCCGCCTCGATCCGCACATGCACTTTAACCGAGGATATAAGATCCTCGGTCCGTGGCCGCAGAATTCGGCAGCCCTCAAGGAATACAAAGCACTTCTTTGTTTCCTGAGAGCCGCTGGCTCTACTGATTTGAAAACTTCACTGTGTTCCTCGCCCTTTCTCTCTTCTCCTGTGTAGGGCACTCAACCGGAACACCTTCCTCTTGCCGATTTTGGTATTTCATTTGCTCCTGCGATATGTCAGCGCATTATTACAGGAGCTGCCTCCCAGTCGAAAAAAACTACAGAACTGTGTCAAAAATACGACAAAATATCCTGTAGTTCTGTCGTAACCATAAGATTTATTGTAGTTCTGTAGTTTTTCTGTAATATATTGCTGTTGTCTGTAGTTTTGTAGCAATTTTCTGTTGTAACTACACAAATTTCTGACGTTACTACAGAATGTTCTGTTGTCACAACAAGTTTCCCGTCAAAAACCACACAGAAATTCTGTCGTAACATCAAAAAATTTTCTGTAGTTTTTTCCGACTGGGTATTGTTAATAACTGGTGTTGTTTTCCTCTTTTGCATTGCATGCTACTGTAGTAGATGCAGACTTTGCCCTGCTCGGTCAATTACATTGCTCACCTGGGCCTACGCTCACTTTTACAATCATGTGTACCGTACAGGCACTACCAATTATCATGTGCAAAGCGGCGAGCAGGCACAAAATTCCTTTTTTTTTTTTTTTTTTTTTTTTGTAGCCGGTAAGACAAGAGACACAGAATGGAGGGATTCGAGACAAGGGTTGGCTTGCAGCTAATCTCTGTTTGGAAGAATACGCACACTATGCTGTAGTAAGCCTCAAATCAATGTTTGTAATGTATCAGCATGCAGCTCGCACGTGTTGCCATGCACTGTGTTATACTTGTGTAAACAACAAGAAAATGGCGGAACATTCCAGAGTTGTCGGCTGCCATCTACTTGGACTATGACCTCCTTTAATCACGTGACCAGAGATGGCACATTCTTGAAACCTGTAAGTAGCTCTAGAGTATCCGGCTGCAATATACTATCGGCGTCAAATGAAACGCGAACAGCGGAAAACGTGGCGATAGGCCCAAGTGAGGCCATCTGCCTGTCGTTATCAGAGAGATGCACGAATTTTCGGTTCGCGATAGTTTGCTTCTATTTTCTTTGGTTTTCTTTTTTTTTTTTTTCTCTTTGCCACTGACGCGCCACATTCATACATACCACCGATCGCAAGTGCCGCTGCGCGGTTTCTCTGGCGAAAGAGGCTTATCAGAAAAAAGAACGATTAAAAACGTCATGTATCGCACAGACCGTTCCCTGTCGGCCGCCTGCGCTGTTCGCATCGCAGCCAGATGTTGATAACTTGACATGGCATCAGTGGAAGCACAATCAAAGCGGTGTAATCGGTGCTAAGTATGAATGTGGCGCTCCAGTGGTAAAGCAGAAAACGAACGCCATAGAAAATAGAAATAAACTTTCGCGAACCGGAAATTCGCGCATCTCTCTGATAACGACAGGCAAGCGGCCTCAGTTGGGCCTATCGCCACGCGTTCCGCTGTTCGCGTTTCATTTGACTCCGATAGTACGTCGCCAACTGCGACACTGTGCTCCCTAGTGGAAGTCTCTGCGAAACCAAGTTCAAGAGGGGATTGCCTACGATTATGAGGCTACAACGTACTGGGCCAACTGTGCTGCCCCGATAGAAGTCCCTGCAAAAAGAACATAACGAGAAATTCACCTGCGCCAAAGTCGATTAGCTGCCCTCCGTGTCCTAGCGTCTCCGTGTCAGACCTGCAGCACTTGTCACCGAATGTATAACGCTGTTAGGTCCTCCGAATGGCATGGATGTAAAGGTTTATGATTTCCATCATAGTCGCACCACACTCACTGTTTTTGTCGACAGAAAAAGAAAAAAAAAAAAACACAGCCAGAGGGACTTCCGGAGTTGCAAGTGAGCGCTTTGGCGCGAGCATGCTGCCGCATCATGTGTGAAGCACGCTTTCCGCCTACTTTTTAAGAAGCACATGTGGTGCGCTGTGACAAATGTGTGACGGAAATTGACTGTATTGTCCCATTTCCCGGAATGATGATGCCTATGGCAACGTAAAACATTTATTTCGGTATTAGTTAATCTGCCCTGTCCTGGAGGGGCCCCCAGTCCAAATTCCTGCACGGCTGGCGGAAGGGGCTGGCCCGCTTTACAAACTTGCTCTTGTCATCAAGCTTAACAAGACTCCTCAGGACGCCCGAAAAGTCATCTGCGCATATTGGAGGCCCGTTTTCCATTGATAACATCACTTTTTCGCTTAAGGCCGACTTTGACTTCCCCAACTGGTAATAAGAAAACTATCGTCTTCGATTTTCACAGGCACGTCCTAGAGACTTGTCCCTGTCCTCATGCCGGAAAGGAGAAGTTAACAACGATGAATCTTCACTTTGTGTAAACCCAAATTAAATTTAAGTTGCAATTGAGGTGTACGAATACTCATGTTGAAATTGAGGTGTACGCGAACTGCGGAGAAAAGGATGCACAGGCGCTTAATCGTCATTATGTGATTACTAAGGCCCCAGTGGTATTAGACAATCTTAATTGCTTTCAATTTTCTCGCTTCTAATCTTCACTTGGTATTTTCTATACACTTTGCCGCGTATTTATTTGCTCATTTAATGTCATTTTCTCTACTTTGTTGTCATGCTTAGTGATTATATCGTCATCGGTGATTAATTCTCGTACATTCTAGGTTACTATGAATTTTACAAAACCGTTTCTTTAATCGCATTTTCTTCTGGGGGGGTATTGAGATCCTCCAGTGGGGGGAATTTCCCTCTCGCCGGACATCTTTGGAATGCGACCACAAAGAAACGTTTCCAGGGGTGCATGCACTAATGTGAAAGCATTACTGCTGTCGCTTAAGTTGCTGCATGTTCGTTTCTTTATGTCTCTGCAGTTTATGACGCGCGCTCTTTTTTCTTTATATCAAGAGTAATTTGAGGCTCCAGGGTCATTTGCTGCTCTCTGCTGCACGAAACTGCTGTGCTGGAGTGTTTCGTGTCAACTTCGCTAGACGGCGCAACGCATAACTTGAGATTCGTTGTCTTTCGTTTTCAGTTTTGCATGCGCAGATTTCGAAACGCTTTCGTTGCCCGCCATACCTTATATTCTGAGACAGTTTTGTTGCGGAAGCAACACTACGCCTGCTAGACCGTTTCTTCGCGGTAGCCACGGCTCGCTGTCGCGCTGTAGTTACGAAGGCCTCGTGCCGCCGACTCGCCTAGCAGCTGCTCCTCCGTCGCCTAGCAACGCCATGACGCACACTCGCTCCTCTCTCGCAGAAAGGGTGTGCTGCTTCGGCCCGGTTGATCAGTTTCGCTATGAACAAAGCCAAAGAAAAGGCCAGGAAATACGGAAGGAGCAACGTGCACATGAAACCAAGAACGTGTGTTGAATATTCCGGATGCCGGCTCCGCGGTCTTCACGGCATGTACATCCATCCCCCGTTGTCAGTGGGATGGCCCAAATGTCATGCCGTGAAGACCGCGGAGCCGGCATCCGGAATATTCAACATCGTGCCGCCCGATTGCAGAAACACCGTGAGAGGTACACAACTGCGAGGCTAGCTGCTCGAGTTCCCCAGTGTGAGCCCTCCTCTGCAGAGCCTAGGCTTATCAAGCAGGAACTTGGGTTTGGACTTGGTGCTCCAAAGATCTACACCAGAGGCAACATGCAACCTCGACAAAGTAGAGACCAAGTCACACTACTTTGCCGACCACAAGAGCGTATATTCACTGGGATTAATAAACAAGCTACATGCTATATTTTGTATGTCTACGTCGATAAACCGAAGCACAACCAAGCTACCACAAAGCGGATCAAGCGTAGCCACGTCGCCCTTGCTTCCGCAATACGAACAGGTTTAACCAGAGCTAAACCACAGCCATTTGTTTTTATTTATTTATTTATTTTTATTTTTATTTTTTTTTTTTTGTAGCGAGAGTTACACTGCGCTAGGTTTTCAAGCCCTCGGCGTGGCACCGCATGCCGTATGCTCCGCGGCGCGTGCGCCGTTGCCTATTAACTACCACGTGGTATAGGCCTAGACCGAGAGCTGGGCCAGGAGTTGAACGAAGAAAGAAGAAAAAGAAGATGATGATGGTTGAAAAGAAGAAGAAGAGGACAGATGACTCGGTAGTTGGTAGAGGCGAGCGACAACAGCGAGTTGCTAGGACAGAAGGTTCGTTCGAACGTTGTGACGGGCGCGCTCATTGTGCCCTGTAAGTGGTTTTGTGTATTGTACCGAAGTCAGGCAATAAAAAAAAAAGGGGGGGGGGGGGGCACATGAAATCCTGGTGTCCGCAAAAAAGTTTGCTGCAACACTCACAGCTTTTGCTCTGGTTCAAGCCATGCTTAAACCCCCACAATATTTTTTTTTTACTTTTTTGTTACTGTCACTGTGTTCTTTCCCTCAATTTCTTCTCGACAAGGAGATTGGATTACAAAACATTTATTTAGTCAGAAAAGGAAGACAAGGGGAAGTGCTACCGTGTTGTCAGGCAGTCAGCATGGCGTAGGGATTCTTGTTCGGACATGTCATGAGCTTCCTGGGAGCGGTTTCGGGCCGCGGTAACAGGGATTATAATGTCAGGGGGGTTGAGTACCGGACTGTTCTGCCAAGTTTGCCTTCAGGTCGATTGATTTCGAGCACTTGGTTTCTGCCCACTGATTTGCGTCCTTATAGAGCGGGATATTTCAGGGATGCGCTGGCAAGCTTGAATCTGATTCCTGAGGAAAATATATCCAACAAGCATGCCCTCCTGAATACTTGATATTAATACCTAAAAACAGCCAGCAGTTGCTGTGCGGTAGTTCAATGTGAACTTAAGGCCTTTCCTTAGATGTCTGAACAGGCATAAGGTTTGTTCTATAGTAGTGGTATTCGTCAAGGTACGCTTAGTTCTTAAAATCACCACAATGTCATCAACATACCTAAAGTCCGCAGGAAGGAGCCGTTGGGGCATACCATTTGTGTAGAAGAGATCTTATGCCTGTTTAGACAACTGAGAAAAGGCTTTGCGTTTACCTTCGAACTACAGGAGAACAATTCTGCATTCAGTTTTTAGAAATTAATACCGTGTATTCAGGAGGGCATGCTTGTTGGATATATTTTCCTCTGGAAGCAGATGTGTACTTCGACACAATCCAAAACGGTGAAAAGGGCCATTGCTTGTTTTGTAGCGAGGGCTACACTATGCTACCCAGCCTAGTATTTCCCCGTGTGCGGAAACCGGAGCGAAGAACAGGTGCGCGGCCGCGTGCCACCCCACTGCCGACGCAGCGGATACGCCCGAACAAAGAGAGGAACGCCTTGCCAAAGCAGAGACACCCAGATGCAGAGTGCAATAATAATAATAATAATAATAATAATAATAATAATAATAATAATAATAATAATAATAATAATAATAATAATAATAATAATAATAATAATAATAATAATAATAATAATAATAATAATAATAATACAGCATCAATTCCTTTTATATTTTCCAGCAATCTCTTTCATCAGGTGTTGTACCACAGGACTGGAAAACAGGCAAGGTCATTCCAGTCCCAAGAAAAGGTTGTTCATCTTTTCCTCATAATTATCGCTCCATATCTAATACATGCCTAACTTCAAAACTAATGGAACACGTAATCTTCTCTCAGATAACAAAATTCGTAATGTCTGCCAATTTTTTTCACCCTAACCAACACGGCTTTCTAAAAGGTTTATCTTGCGACACGCAGTACGCTCTCTTCACTAACGACTTAAGCTACACCATCGTTCCTCACGAACGACTCTTCCTAAAACTCTCGCGCCTAAACCTTAACGATTTTGTTCATAATTGAATTTGCTGCTTGCTCACTAATAGTAAAAAGTTCGTACACGCTAATAAATGCTCATCCCTTTATTATTCTGTTATATTCGGGGTACCCCAGGGCACCAGCCTGGGACCCTTTATTTTCTTATATATACCTGTAAACGATTATATATAGGTGAACGATCTCCCTACTAATATTTGTTCTAACATTCGCATGTTCGCAGATGACTGTGTCATCTATTGCCCTATAAATAACAACGCTGACCTTGTGCTTCTTTAGTCTGAAATCCAGAGCGTACTAATGTGGTGCCAAACATGATTGACCTCCTTGGAAGTGAAGAAAACATCTCTCTTATCATTCTTATCATAATTGGGGAGTGTCCACTTACAAAGTAAGGAAAATCCAGGAGAAGATCAGAATTTGGATGGACCATCGAATGCCGTAACCATTTGCGCGATCGGCCGATTCCATCGAACCCGGATAAGTGCGTACGTATGCGCTACGTAGGCGATTAGTTCATTCAGAAATATCTCCTGATTGATCATATAGAAGTGGTCTTATGCCTAAAAAGCATGGCGGACATGGCTGCCTACGTACGGTGCTGATTGAGGCTGTGAGAAGCGATGCATGAGTGAAGTGCCATCACCTCTTGCGCATAAAGGAAAGTGCAGGGGTTTACTGTCCTGCCAGGGTCGAGTAAAGTGCGAAGAAAGGGTGGTGTTGCAAGGACAGCATATCTTCTCCCCTCGCCAGAGGGGTCCATTGAGGAGGAGGAGGAGGAGGAAAAAACTTTATTAAAAAAATGCAAACACTCCCAGGAGGACCTCTTAGTCCAGGAGCCCTTTGGCTGTTCCTTCTAGCTTAGCCCGCTCGACCAGCCGTAACTGATCTGCAGGTTGCGTGGCTAGAAGGGAAGCCTCCCAGGAGGAGGGGGTGGGGTGTTTGACGGGGGGAACGCGGATTGGATGTGGGCATTCCCGTAAGTAATGGTAGAGGGTGGGTGGGGTGGCGTTGCATGTGGTGCAGTACGGTGGGAAGTCCGTGGGGTGAAATATGTGGGCAAATTGAGGAGATGGAAACGAATGTGTTTGGAGTTGTCGCCAGTACGTGCTGTCGATGTGAGAAAGCGTGGGATGTGGTGGCGGGAACGTGGCACGGCAGCGACGATAGTACTGAACAATTGTAGTGTAGTCAAGAGGTT
Source organism: Amblyomma maculatum (assembly GCF_055883805.1). Lineage (NCBI taxonomy): Eukaryota > Metazoa > Arthropoda > Arachnida > Ixodida > Ixodidae > Amblyomma > Amblyomma maculatum. The sequence goes on along the minus strand of NC_139346.1, from coordinate 218,060,150 downwards.
CGATGGTGACGTATAATGAAGGTTTGGGGAGGACATCCACCGGCGCCCGGAAGCTTAGTTCTCGGGCAAACGCATGAGCGCGCTCATTTCCGAGGATGTCCTCATGCCCAGGAACCCATGTGATGGTGATGGTATCGGAGGGGGGGGGGGGGGGGGGGGGGTAGGTAGAGTAGATAATATTTTAGCAGATGAGTGTGGGAGGGCTCCTCGCAGTAGATATCTGTATGCTGTTTGGGAGTCTGTGCATATTGTGGTGTGCTGAGTCTGCAACTGACTGATGTGTGCAATTGCGAGTGTAATGGCCAAGCATTCGGCCTCGGCGATGCTAGTGCAGTGGATGGAGGCGGCATTGAATGTTGAGCGGCGAATGTCCGTGAATACAGCAGTGCAGATGTGAGGAATGTCCGGATTGTGTGAAGGATACGTGTAGATGATGTCTTGGCGTTATGTTGATGAACGTTCGTAACATTGAAGGATGCGCATGAAAAACGGTGAGAATGCCAAACGATTCAGTATCAACGCTAGGCACCTCTCTCAGCTCAGGATGAAAGATCGTGCCCTGAGGAAAATTGCAAGAACAAGCAATGCAAACACGGGGGCTAGTTGGTTCATCATACTGGGGAATACTGCGCTACTTGATAGACAGAGACAGGTGAAAGACGACACAAGAATGAAGCGCAAGCTTAGAACTGTTTATTTTTATCGACAAAACACGTACATATATACAATGAAAAAAAAAAAATGAACCCTTTGACATCATTAATAATGTCCAAGAAATTGGCACACAGCAAACGGAAAGGCTAAAAAAATAGATGGACTGCACATTCAGCGAAAAGATCAAGAATTACCAATAAAATATCTGATTTTAACCTTAAAACCTGTGACATTAAAAACTTCACAGATGGATCTGCTCCTGCAAACACACTAGGACCAGCCTACATGGGGCTTGATCAAACAGGAAATGCAAAATAAGTTGCCACTATATTCAAACAATTTCATAGCAGAAATCATGGCAGTTGTAGAAATTAATAAATACATTTAAACAAAAAAAGGCGTCTTTTCATTATTAAATACATTCTGATAAGCTTTAAACAGTTCAGGGTCTCAAGATTCCACACACTTACCGCTATTTTATCCAAGCAGTGAGATATTTACTCACATCACAACATAGAACAACATCACATCACAACTTAGAAAAGAAAGTAAATACTATTGTACAGTGCAAACAACCGCTGATAACTGCGAGTGCTATCATGCTATCCCGCGTAACTTTCGGCGAAAAGGACCTTCCAAGCTACTCGGAAAGGGATGGCTGCCTACAGGCAGAGTAAACTTCTCTCTGGCACCCTCTGGGTCCAGCGAATCACACAACGGCTGCCTTACGGGTTGAGTAACCACATTAGTAGTTCCCTTTCTGTCCGAGCACTGCATACTGACAACTTCTTTAAGGCTGAGCAGCTACTGAAAACTATAGCGCTGCTTTCGAGTTCAGCATATCGATTCAGGAAGGAAAAGCTCCCTTCGTGCCGAACAAAAATGAAAACTGAACTGCAAGCCTTGCAATCCCCCTTTCAGGGTTTATTTTTCAAAAACCTTCAGGGATGAAACCCCCAGAATCATGTCTTATTGTGTTTAATTGTCGAAAAAGGAATGCGGAAGTGCTGAATTTCCAGGAAAAGGAGAAACGAGAATTAAAAATAGGAAATATCGCATCGTTAGACAGCTGAAAAATACAAACAAGGGGGCAAGTTCATCACATAATGGTACAATGTAATATAGAACCACCCAGCACACTAACATTGAGCATCTGGCAGCACAATATAAGTGTAATTTTACAAAGTTAACATAAATTACTAGCTGAAAAGCGATAAAATCATTAAACTCTGAGTATAGAGAGAGAGAAAAGGAAATAACTTTTTGTCAAATACAGTCTAACAATGTAACTCCCCCTCCCTAAAGAAAGCTTAGAGAAAGCAAACAACACCAAATGCGAAATATAAGTAGAATAACAATGCCCTGCTCTGAGCACCTAATTTACCTCAAATCAATCAGTGTAATAATCTTTTCTTGGGACTTTCTTCGATTCATCATCAAATCCCTTGGAGTGGATCAACCAAAACAACCCAGTGAGACCATGTTACCTGAGAGTGGAACGCCGGTGCTTGGAGATTCACGCTTGAAATCATGCATATAAGTCAGTAAGACAACGAAGGCTAAAATTGTATGACGCTCTCAAGAAACATATTGTTCCATGGTATGATGATTGGCGTGTCTGGATGCTTGAAGAAGAAGAGGAAGAAGGAAGAATAGAACGGCTTGCCGGCACGATGATTACCGATTAACCTTGTCCCAGGACATTCTCGGGCCACGCGTTGCCACGACTCGATGGCGGAGGCCAAGGCACGCGCCGCATGGCATAGGCAGGGGAGGATGTCTTGAAGTGTAGAGTGTCTTGGGCTCCTTTGTCGGCACATATGGTCAATGGGGTCACGTAGGGTCGTTCAGGTCTCTTCTTGTGGCTTGTGGTCATGTGTGGCGTCTCGGGGCAGTCTCTTCTTGTCGTGTTTTGTGGTCGGGTCGGGGGGACGGGGCGGAGGAACGGCAATGTCTTGCTGGGTCTGTCAGGCTGGGGAACAATCATGCGATGCCTCCTGACCTTCAGCCGACGGCGAAAGAAGTCGCAGGGCACCGAAACACTAGGTTCAAGATGAGGGGGTGATGATGAAGAATCCCGCACCTCCACCAAATGTTACGAAGCGGCAAGCCGATGAAAGCAGGAGAACAGAGGACAGACAGAAGATGTTTGATGACCGTGAGATGACGTTTAATGAATCGTTGGCGGGCCTAGCGCGAGCGCTCCTGCCGTGCCACTTTCCTCTTCTTCTTCCTTCGCCCGTAACAATATTGTGAGCCCTGTATGGTGCTTCATCTTTAACACGGGTGCACGTGCTGCTTCATCTTCATCCTTCTTTCTTGTAGATACCCATCGTAATCGCTGAGTGCGCGATTACGATGGGTACACAGCGCCAGATGCTGACTGGGCAGCACAATGTAATACACCGGTAATAAAACTACTTCATGCTTAAGTCTATTCTAAGTTACGGGAGAGAGAATGCTTTGGGGGAATTTATAGGAGGAAAATGCGGTCTGCTTACTCAAACTCTGCGCCGATTATTAGGAAAGTACTCAGATATACAAGAATGTATTCAATTTGCTTCATCTTTTCATCAAATTTCGTCGCTTTACTGAAAGCAGAGACGAAAATTATTTCGCGTAGAAACGACTGGAATTACACGTGTGCATCTGCCTAATTTGTTGCATCAGGTATACTGGTTATTGTTTACAGTGGCTTGCCATCTAAAGTTATACCGCAAAAACAAGCATCGCAGTTTTTTTTCCCATCGCGTCTTCAATATTCTGATGATGAAAAAGTGATCAGCTCTAATATAATTTATTATAACTCAAGATCCGATAACCCAGTCTGTCCTTCTTAAAGGGTCGTCCACACTTAGGGTGAGTTGGTTGGTTCATAGGAAGGGAAAGGCGCAGTATCTGTCACACTTGCTCTGTGGACACCTGAACCACGCCGTAAGGGAAGGGATGAAGGTGGGAGTGAAAGTGGATAGAGAGAAAGGGGGACCGTAGTGGAGGGCTACGCAGTAATTTCGATCACCTGGGGATCTTTAACGTGCGCTGACATCGCACAGCACACGGACGCCACTTCGTTTCGCCTCCATCGAAACGCAGCCGCCGAGGCCGGGATTCGATCCCGGGAACTCCGGCACAGTAGTCGGGCGTCTTACCACTGCACCACCCCGGCGGGGCCACTTAGGGTGAGTATGAAAGCTTTTGTTCACACTAAGGGTCGGCGACTATGAGAATTCTTAAAAAAATGCAATAAATTCTTTTTTTTGCGCAGCTTGTTCATGCTGCGCTATTAGGTCGGCAGCATCGTTTCTTTCAACTTGCCCTTTCTGTACAGAGTTGTGAGAGGTCACAATCGGGTCGAATAGATTTGCTTGAACACGCTGCTAATGCGCAAGTTTAGTTGTTAAAGGCGGTGTGGTGGAGCTTTTGATGCCATAATAATAATAATAATGATATAATAACTGCTTCACAGGAAAGGAAAGAAGCATTATCTGTCACACTTATTCTGTGGACACCTGAACCGCGCCGTAAGGGAAAGGCGGAAGGTGAGTGAAAGCGAAAAGAGAGAAAGGGGTGGCGTAGTGGAGAGCTCTGGAGTAATTTCGACCACCTGGGGATCTTTAACGTGCCTGACATTGCACAGCACACGGACGTCACTTCGTTTCGCCTCCATAAATGTAGTCGCCGGCGGTCGGGATTGAACCCGGGTACTCCGGCACAGTAGTCGGATATCGATATCAGTTGTTATTTTCGGAAGAGAGTGAGATCTGGGTAGTTTCATCGTTAAGGAGATGCGGTGCAGCTATCGATATCACTTGTCTTTGTCGTGAGAGATTGAAAAGTCCAGGAGTTTATTTTGCCTTTTCAGTTTATATTACCTTTTAACGCTAGATCACTCGCACACCATGTCGTTCTAAGCCTTGTGTGGAGTAGACGTGTCTGGCGACAAGCGACTACTGCTATCTAAGGGATGTTTTCGTAGCCACGCTTTTCGATCTTGTAACACCTTTTAGCAGCGATAATTTATGATTTGATAAGAACAACCATGCTGTGCGTTGTTATTACGCATTAAGAAACCCAAGCCGGTCTCAATAAATCCAAAGCCCTCCCCTGCAGCGCTCATCATAGCCCATACTCTACCATGCCGTACCGTACCGCACCATACCATACCATACCATACCATACCATACCATACCATACCATACCATACCATACCATACCGTACCGTACCGTACCGTACCGTACCGTACCGTACCTTACAGTATATTACACACTTAGCCTATATGTACATACTCACCATCAGCCATCGTGATTGCAATTTTCACCTTTATCCCCGTGTAAAACAGGCGACTAGAGAACTTGGCTCAAGACAATTTTGTAGTGAAAGCTACACTGTGCTAGGTTTTCAAGCCACCGGAGTGGTACCATGGGCCGTATACCGTGTTGCCTAGCCACTGTCACGTGGTGTAGACCGAGAGCTGGGCCAGGAGTTGGAGAAAGGAAGAAGAAAAAGAAAAATGAGAGGTCAGATAACTCGGTAGTTGGTAGAGGCGAACGACAACAGCGAGTCGCTAGGACAGAAGGTTCGTTCGAATGTTGTGACGGAGGCACATTAATCCAGGTGTCCGCAGAAAAATTCACCTGCAACACTAATAGTTTTCACTCTATCACTAGGTTCAAGCCATGCTTAAACCCCACAATTTTTTTGTGTGTTTTTCTCCCATTTCTTTATCGCTGCCTTCACTAACCCGTTGCACGTGGGAATGTGAGGTTAAATATGCTAGTGAGGGATGGGCTTCACGGAAGCAGTGGGCTGTCTGCTGGTCGATTCTGGCCTCTTAGAAATCAGCTGATGAGCACATGCAGTCAAAGAAGCTGCCAAAGCAGCCAAAGGCTCTAGAGCCCCGATTGAAGACCCACCCCCACATCTTATCCTCCTCACCATTTCAGATTCTCAATAAAAAAAAGTTTATCTCCCTGTTTCTCTCTCTTTCGGCTATCAGCTGATGGAACGGAGGAACATTAAGTGCTTTAATCTTGGCGCCGGTGCCCTTTTAAATCCAGCCTCATAGACCTGCGTCTTATCTGCGTCAGAGGCCTGCTTGAATACATCCATCTTGGAGGCCATCAACTAGGGCTCTTTATTTCTTCCGCGCGTCGAAAGATGGCAGCACGGTTTCATGAGTAGTAGGGTACCTGGATGCTCGCCCTCGACGCGCGACGGAGGGGGGGGGGGGGGGGGGGGGGGGAAGAAGATGCCTGAATTGTAACGCGATGCCAATGTGGGTTATTTCATATAAGTCTGACATAACGGAAAGAGCGAAAATCTCGAGGACTGGTAGGTGTCGTCTATTCATTTCGCTGGTCCCACAAACGCAGCACTACCACTGTTTTAAAGTTTTGAACACGTACAAAACAATCGCTCTTATAGTCAGTTATACAGGGTTTTATGAGGCATGACAACGAAGAGTAAACGAAACCAACATTACACTATGCTCGCAAGGATATACAAAACAAAAAGTCACTTAGGGACTAAGCAGGCCAGTATAGTCAAAAGACAACTCGAATGCGCAGAAAAGAACTGATTAAGGAACAAGCAAACAGCCATTCGAGGCGTTCAGTGATCGCGTCGCAAAACACGAACTAGCTTGTAAAAGGGACACACATATAATTAAGTCCGCCGCGCAGACGGAATAAGCACGCCCCTCGATGCATGCAGTAAATATTCAAGAAGAAACCAGTGCACAAACAGTTGGAAAATACTGTGTTGTGCTCGGCACAGTGTGTGCAGCTCTTTTCGAATGTCTTCTCAGCCAGAACCATCAGACGGCCCAATTCCTGAGTGTGGAATACTGATATCCGGTCGAGCGAAAGCCGAGGCTTAGAAGCCGCCTGTCACCTGTGGCTGCCTGTGCAAGAGTCATTCCCTTCTCGAGCGTCGGATAACCAGGCAGTGAAATGGTTCAGCCGACCGGCGTCAGTGTCTTACATACGGTCGTTCACACTAAGTTTTATACCTGTGTTTTTCAGGCAGAATTACGTTCTTGGTCTTGCGCGGGATAAACTTCGCTGTACAAGACAACGCTTACCGGGTGTAGTAATTATAACCCACATGTATCCAAATGTAGTTATTTCGTTGGCGGCTATGAACAGCAATAAAACATGGCGACCTTAGCGATGGATCCGTATGAGGGGAGTCTTGCTCAATCAACCAATACAACGCCATCCGAACCAACAGCAACACAACAATGGAGTTAAGAGTGCTTTTCCTCATCTGTGAGTACCAAGCGAATAGTCAATCGGTCGTATCGTTCTTCAGCAGAAAGCGGCAGCTAGCAATCCCAAGAATGACACATGTGCTCCCACCGTTACCAAGTTTTGACCTCGGCGCTACTGGCGACAACAATGTGGTCACGAATTGACCAAGTGGATAAAACGGTTCGAGAACTTTTCCTTGGCTTGTGATATCAGGCAGATATACAAAAGGAAGCTTTTCTTCTGAACTACGCAGGTGAAGAAGTCTACGACTTCTTTCGCTCACTCCCTGACAGCTCTACGCAAGCTGCAGCTGCAACGGCCACAAGCACAACCCAAACTGCACAGAGCGCATCGACGCCGCTATACGATGGCGCACGAGTGAAACTAGATGCTCATTTTGCTCTGCGAGTGAACTCAACATTTTCAATCTACAAATTCTACACATTTTGTCAAGCTCAGCAAAACGTTGGTGGGTTACTGGACGCCTTCTACGCGCGCCTCCGGCAGCTATCTCGCCACTGCAACTTTGAAAACGTCTACCTTGAAGTAAAAAATCAAAGCATCTTTGCCACAACATCATCTCTCCGCCGAAAATATGCCATGCTTCATTCCATTACTTTACCGGACTTACTCAAGCGAAAAATTCCCGAGGACGCCGAAGGTGATGTGTCTGAGAACGAAAGCGACGCGACAGTACTCGCAGTCCCCGAGGAAGGATAGCACCATGACCAACACCAAAGAAGTGGACGATCAGTGCCACAACAGATCTCCGAACCGCAACGACTTCGTGTCTCATCAGAAGATTGTCGTAGCTGCGGCGGCAAGTGTCCTCATAAGGCGGACGATCAAGTTGTGTTGCATGGTTCAAACCATGCCTTGCATGTAACAAGGTTGGTCACTTTGCACCATTCTGCGGTCAACGAAGAGAATTGTCTGAACCGTACGTGGATTACACCAGTGGTCCCAACAGGAATTCACAGACAGTGTGCTGTAGGAAAAGCTGAAGTACTAGAGAGCATGCAGACACCGACTCTAGCTCGAGCAGCGAAGAGTACATTTCTGTTGCCTTGAGTTCCCCTCAAACTAGCTCATGTCCAAAAGTTGTTGTCACCGTCAACAATCTGTCGCTTCCGTAATCGACCCAGGTGCAACCGGGTCCATTGTTAGCGAGCATGACTTCAAGAGCTTCTGCCTAAATGTGAGTCTCTAGAAAACATCCATCAGTGTTCCTATACAAAGAAACATCTCTACTTGAACTTCTAGCAAAGTCTTTATCACAATGAAATAAAAAGCGAAGTGCATCGAAGAAGACATCTTTGGCATTCCAGGAAACTGTGCACCACCCTCATGTCCTGAATGTTAGTGATGACATTCTTGTCGTCGGTCAAACAAAACAGGAGCATGACGCATCCTTGGAAGCAGTTCTGCAGCGACTCCAAGGAGCTAGGTTGGCACTCGATGAAAAGAAGTGTCGCTTTCATCAACGAGAACTGAATTTCTTCGGACACATTTCTTCAGCAGATTAAATTGTTAGGCTTCACACCAGCGTCGAGCCTGGGGTTTGTCGAAATCACACACCCAGTTTATGAGCATCGAGCTGACAAGTAAATTGTGGAAACATTCCCAAATTTGTTCATTGGAGTTGGAAACTCAAAGACCAGCAAATTCACCTCTTTGTGGACGACACTGGCTCCCCTGTTACACAACTACCCAGGAGTATCTCGTTTGCTTTCCGTGACGTCACATTAGCCAGCCGTATGACCTACGACGTGGATGTCCCCTATGTGTATTGTGCCTAAATCACATCAGCCGGATCAAATTTGAATCTGCATTAACATGCGTGTTGTGAATACTGCCATTCAACGTGAACATTTGTGTTCAACAGCACGTGACATCATTATTGCCTTGAATGCAGCAACAGTATTCTCCAACCTTGACCTGAAGAATGGATATCGCCAGTTGGAGCTTGACCCTGCTTCGAGACAACTCACAACGTTCTCGACACGTGTTGGCTTGTTTCGTTACAAACATCTAGACTTTGGCATAGTGCATCCGAAATATTTCAGAACACCATCTGCAAAGTGCTCAAAGGCATTCTCAATGTCCTGAATGTTAGTGATGACATTCTTGTCTTCGGTCAAACAAAACAGGAGTATGACACATCCTTGAAAGCAGCTCTGCAGCGACTCCAAGAACTAAGATTGACACTCTATGAAAAGAAGTGTCACTTTGATCAACGAGAACTGAATTTCTTCGGTCTCATTTTTTTAGCAGATGAAGTTGGTCCTGATCCCAAGAAAATTGCAGCCTTCCTACTAATAAAAGCACTAGAGTCCCCTCAAGAAACGAAGAGCTTGCTAGGAATGATCAACTACTCGGGAACATTTCTGAAAAATTTTACCTCACGCAACCTTTACGTGAACTGACATTGAAGAATGCTGAATGGGAATGGACAGAACGACAACAGAATGCTTTTGAGAGCTTAAAGCAAGTCATGGTCCGACACCTCCACCCTTGCTTACTTTGACCCATCTAAACCAACAAAACTGGTGGTAGATGCAAGTTCATATGAACTGGGTGCTATCCCCATACAGCTTGTAAGTAAATACGTTGCAGTGATCCTTATGCAAGAAGAGCACTTACACCAGTCGAAAACCGCTACTCCCAAATAAAACGAGACATGGTCGCAGCTGTGTGGGCTATGGAACACTTTCGTCTTTACCTTTGTGGAGTTCACTTCCTTTTGCTGACTGATCACAAGCCGTGAGCATACTGGGAAACCAGAGACCATCCCCAATTGCCCGCATCTAGCGCTTAGCTCTACGCATTCAGCAGTACAAGTTTGACGTACAGCACACCGCAGGAAATAGCAACAATTCTGATTACCTTTCCAGACATCCAGTTCTTGAAATGAAAATGCATGCCCACATCGACAAAGTGCCAAATAAGTGTGTTAGCTTTCTTGAGCGCCACAACATTCCAAAGAAGGCTTGATTCAAGAAGTCGCTGACGAAACTAAAGCAGACCAACAGCTACAGCTAGATATAAGAACTATCCAGCACCCCAAATTCAACAGCTGGACGTCAGCTGAACTGAAGCCATTTGCATCAATAAAGACGGAACTGACAACAACACCTGAGGGCATCGTCCTTCGTGGAACCTCCCTAGTTCTTCCCACGAACCTGCAAAAGCAAGCAGGGCTGCTCGCTCACAAAGGTAATCAAGGGATCGTAAAAAAAAAAAAATTCAGAGTAAAGGGGTAGTTTTCAGGCATGAAGAACATTGTAAACATTTTTTTTTTTCAGCTTTAAGGTGCCTACCATGCCAAGCAGCTGTTCCCCAAGCCTAGCAAGAACCATTCATCATCACTGAACCACCCAATTGTCCCTGGGAGGAAGTGTCAGCTGACTTTGCGATCCTTTCCCAGATGTAAAATACGTTATGGTGGTAGCAGATGACAATTCTCACGATACCCAGTGGTACAAGTCATAGTCCACAAGTGCGAACTCTGTACTCACCTCCCTACGACCACTGGTTTTCAAGTTCGGAATCCTGCACAGGTAAAGACTGACAACGGGCCACCATTCCAAGGCAGAGTTTGCTTCATTCTAAAAAGGATTGGGACTTCAGCACCATCGCATCACACCTTTATGGCATCAAGCTAATTGTGAAGCTGAACTGTTCATGAGAACGTTGAAGAAGCATGTTCATAAGAGTAAACTTGATAACTGTGATTGGAAATCAGAACTCGACACTTTTCTGATGTCCTACAGGTCTGCAAAACACCTGACAGCAAGAAGATCACCATATGAACTATTGTTCGGTAGACCAATGAGAAATCGGCCACGTTACGCTGAGGTTCCTTCAGAAGCAAAATACTTAACAGGGTTGAAATCAACCATGCTCGAGAAAAAAGGCGTACAATAAATGTCCCGCTGATGCACAGATGCATACTCAACCTCATTGCTTCTTTATCGGTCAAAGAGCATTGTGCAAGCAAGACAAGCATGACAAATTTACTCCGTACTATGACCCAAACCCTTACACTATTGTCAGCGTTTATGGATCCCAAATCAAGGCACCGAGAGGAGATAAAGTAATAACGTGCTAGTCAAGTGTTTTCAAAGATGCTTCCTGATTTACGTAAGGACCAGCCAGAACACCGCAATCACTCTATTGTGATGATATTCATCCGTCACCTGATCTAGATAGCCATACTTCAGTGCCAGATCTTGCACCACCTGCCTTGCACCCGAGTTCTCCAGAGAATCGACGCTACCCAAAGATGAACAGAAAGCCTCCGAATCAACTTTCTTACTTCTTGCACTGAGTTTATGACTGTTGAGGCATTCAGCAGTGAACTGTTTTCCGTTTTTCCCTAATCAATGTCTGTTCATATATTTAACTTTTCCCCAAGGAGGGTAATGTAGTGTTTATCACCCACATGTAGCCAAACGTAGACATTTGGTTGGCAGCTGTGAACAGCAGTAAAATGTGGCGGCCTAAGCGGCACATCCGTATTAGTGGGGTCTTGATCGATCAATCCATTCAACTCCATCCGAACCCACAGCTACACCTCACTTGGATATGAAGAGCACATGTTTAATGATGCATAATGTTTCGAGGGTTGTGGTACGTAGAAGCATTATTATCCATACTGTTGAAGTGAGTATAGGAAGAGGAGATCGGAAGCAGTAATTTCAATAGGAAAGGAATAGGAAGGCGAGTTAAAAATTGTAGACAGGCAGTCTGGTCCAGGATTATGCGGCAATTTTTGTTGCCGAAGTTCTTGGAATTAGATTGCCGCAGGGCATTACTTCTAGACAAGCGGGCTATAAGATTTAATTATTTAGAAATACTACTGTCTCAAATTCTCGACGTAGTAGAAGTAACTTCATCGAGCCTTATGCAGGCGCGTCTGCAGAAGTTTTTATGTTGCTCCTGACCCCTCAGGAGTGACTTCGCCAATGCAACGCTCCACACACTATTGTACTAAGTCAAACTTTGTAAAAGAACATGACTGTTCAGCTCGGCGTATTTCAAGGTCCATGAGTGTACTGGCCGTATAATCCAGATACAGGTGCTCTATGCGAGCATTGCACCTCCGTGCGGGAGAGCCTACCATATCGTGCCAGCGTGCATCTCATGTTTCCCACCGCTGCGTAGCGCCTTCACATAAGCTGCAGCCGAGGTGCGCCTTTCGCGGCCCGTGCACTAAAATAAACGAAAGTAAAAGACTTATGTTAAGGCTGCTTTGTCGGTTCGTCATCACATGCATACCTCGTGACCCGCGTACCAAAAAAAGCGAGCATAGATCCGAGTTGTAGAAACAGCGGCCCCACTGCATCAGTTATTTGTTGAACGCTGCTGGCTATTTTTAAGGGGGGTTCAAAAAATGAAAGCCATATCTGGCATGTCTCAACAAGAACTACTTTGTTCTCTTGCTGCAGCTTTGACGTTGGGCTGCATGCGTTCCTACTAAGAGGGCGGTCGTGTTAAGCGTGGTCTCATAATAGGAGTTGACAACGATACACCCCTTAAGCCGACTCAGTCCGCCAACCCGTTGAAGTGATTTCAATCATTCATTTAGTTCCATGCAGAGCCTTTCACTAGCCACAAACTGTGCCATATATACACAGGCGGAGTCCTTTTACTTTGCATTCTCTACGTTTATCCTTCGGCAACCCCGTTATGCCGACGCGGTGCAAGTTTTATCCTGTATCCAGACCGAATGTTGCTAACGCGTACTGATGCAAAGTCGAATAAACGATCATTTGGAACTGGGTGACGGCATGCGTCATATGGATCGATTTTATGGCGAATAGGGCTATATTTCTGAATAACCTTCTCATGTAGAGAAAGGAAGTGTTCAGTCCAGTATAATGTATTGCGCGAATCATCTTGCGTATGCTTTCTCTTAATTATACGCATATTAAAGCAACTCGACTTTGTTAAAAGTGCCCGCCTGCTCTCTTGCCTTTGTGTTCTACGTTTCTTGCAGTCGACGCGTAGTGATGGGAGACTTGTTACACTTCTCAAAGGCAACAGGCATCCCGCACATTTTCCCCTTTTCCCAGAGTAAACTAACTGTCATTTTTTGTGACACGAACGGATCTGTTTTTTTTTGGAGAGTGAGACCTTTAGTGCTATAGCAGTATTAATATCAAACTCCCCCCCCCCCCCCCTTCCGGTGCAGTAGGAAGTCGCGCTGTCGATCTCGCACCTAAAATAGCAGCTATGGTTAACCGACAAGGTCCATAGGGCAGCAGGCGCCACAGGAGGCCTGTAGTAGGGGTCCCAACGACAGCAGACTTCTAGACCAGTCTTCATAGCAACAAAATTTCTCTCTTAGTGACACTGTATATTACGCAGTCATTAGCAAATAACCTAACTTGAGGAGGCACAGAGTTGCATAAGTCATTGAGATGCATTAAATAAAATGGAGACAATATTGCCTGCTCTTCTGCGGTACTCCGTATGTGAGTTGTCAGTTCAGTCGTTCAGTCGTGTCCGACTCTTCGTGACCCTATTGACCATGTCGCGTCACGCTTCCCGGTCTCTCACTATCTTCCTAACATCAGATAACTTCATCTGCAGTGCCTCGAGAATGCCATCTAACCATCGCGTTCGCTGCCTACCCCTTCTCCGGCGACCCTCAACCTTTCCCAACATCAAATCTTTCTCCAGCGACTCCTCTCTTCTCATCAGATGACCAAAGTAGCTGAGCTTTAACTTTAGAATTTGACCCTCCAATGAGCAGTCAGGGTTTATGGTCGACAATATTGACTTATTTGATCTTCTGGCAGTCCAAGGAACTCTCAAGAGTCTTCGCCAGCACCACAATTCAAACGCGTCAATTCTTCGGCGGTCAGCCTTTTTCACAGTCCAACTATCGCATCCATACATCTGATGAGAAGACAGGAGTTGCTGGAGAAAGATTTGATGTTGGGAAAGGTTGAGGGTCGCCGGAGAAGGGGTAGGCAGCGAACGCGATGGTTAGATGGCATTCTCGAGGCACTGCAGATGAAGTTATCTGATGTTAGGAAGATAGTGAGAGACCTGGAAGCGTGGCGTGACATGGTCAATAGGGTCACAAAGAGTCGGACACGACTGAACGACTGAACTGACAACTCACATACGGAGTACCGCAGAAGAGCAGGCAATATTGTCTCCATTTTATTTAATGCATCTCAATGACTTAAGAGAGAGAAAAACTACAGCATTAAAATCCTTGGTCTGTCTTCGAATTAGGCAGTTCTTTTGAGGCTGCAGTTTAGGTGGTATGGTGACAGCTTTACAAATTTTCTTTTCTTTCTTTTACTTCGTTGTTCCTTATCTGTTTCCCTTTCGAAGTGAGTACTTTATTATGAAATTCCTATTGGTGATCTTCTGTCCATTACGAGCTAAAATATCAGCTCAGTTTTGTCGAGGGCTTTTCATGCAACACTCATTAGCCTGACTACGTAGAGATTTTCACCATCGATCCATGCTGGTTATCGAATCGGGGCCATTTTTTTTTCAGTTTTCCCCAAGAAATTGATTTGGTCTCTCATAAAAGACTCTTACTCAAGCTCAGTTGAGAATTTACCCTGCTGTACGCTATTACTTTGGTTAAGGAACTTCTGCCTGCTAGACACAAGGGTAAGTTAAAATAATACAACTACAACTCACATACATGTATGTATGTATGTATGTATGTATGTATGTATGTATGTATGTATGTATGTATGTATGTATGTATGTATGTATGTATGTATGTATGTATGTATGTATGTATGTATGTATGTATGTATGTATGTATGTATGTATGTATGTATGTATGTATGTATGTATGTATGTATGTATGTATGTATGTATGTATGTATGTATGTATGTATGTATGTATGTATGTATGTATGTATGTATGTATTGTATGTATTGTATGTATGTATGTGAGTTGTAGTTGTATTATTTTAACTTACCCTTGTGTCTAGCAGGCAGAAGTTCCTTAACCAAAGTAATAGCGTACAGCAGGGTAAATTCTCAACTGAGCTTGAGTAAGAGTCTTTTATGAGAGACCAAATCAATTTCTTGGGGAAAACTGAAAAAAAAAATGGCCCCGATTCGATAACCAGCATGGATCGATGGTGAAAATCCCTACGTAGTCAGGCTAATGAGTGTTGCATGAAAAGCCCTCGAGAAAACTGAGCTGATATTTTAGCTCGTAATGGACAGAAGATCACCAATAGGAATTTCATAATAAAGTACTCACTTCGAAAGGGAAACAGATAAAGTACAACGAAGTAAAAGAAAGAAAATAAAATTTGTAAGGCTGTCACCATACCACCTAAACTGCAGCCTCAAAAGAACTGCCTAATTCGAAGACAGACCAAGCATTTTAATGCTGTAGTTTTTCTCTCTCTTTCTAAACCTGTCGGGCGTTGTCGTGACGCTGGGGCTAAGTCGACCCGGCCTTCACTTGGTAGCGTGCAGAGACTCGGGGTTGAAGAAGGACTGAATCTTCGAAGTTGGTAAAATATATACAAGCAGATTTAATGGCACTTTGAGAAAACTTATTTACATGATTATTTACACGAAAAAGAAGGGTACATAAGCAAAATGACAAGCGTTAAGAGTTCATAGCGAGAAGCGACTGGATGAGCCGTTTACCCAGGGCTCAGAGCGACATTTCGTGCTCTGCAGCGTCCTTAAAACCCCCTATGTCCAGCCCCTCTCTGAAGATGCTGACCAACCAAATCCAGGGCACGCCCCTCAGATATCGGCATCCAATCGAACACATCACTGCACTGATGGTCTGAAGCACTGACTGGCCCGGCATTGTTTCGTTGTGCCTGGTCACTTGTTGGCGGGAAAAGCTTGGGAACGGCGAGGAGGTACATTTCTATTCTTCAGCCAAGAATCGATAGGCTGGTTCCGGCAAGTGGATTTACTTCTCAGAAACCCAAGTGCACGTGCGCGCCGCATACGGCTCCCAGCATTGTCCCTTTCCAACAATTGCAAATCTTTCCTGCATTCCCAGGAAATCCTCTAATGGCCGTAATCACCTTGCTCCTTTCTTGTCCTGTACGTCAGCGGACGTGTCACTCTGTAGTCTCCTTTGGACAGTAGGCATTCCTCACTGAACGATAGCACTTCTCGACGGGAAGGGTGAACAATTGAACGAAAGCACTTCCGGCTATTTCCCGCAGGGGGACATTTCTTTGTGTTTTTCTAGACGTTCTCTTGACAGGGTCAATTTGGCATTTGCAGGGTGTCCACAAAGCAAAACAGGCTTACACAAAAGGATTCCTGGAAACAGGCTCGCTTAGCGCCCTTGTACCAACAGCACATATCCACAGCACTTATCCATGCCCACAGGCGAACAATAGAGCGCGCAAGTGCGGATGATGCACGGTCGTAACAGCGTGCATCACAACAACTTCGCATGCTAATAATCCTACCAGGAGGAAATAACTTAATTCCTGAAAGGCGCGGTTCAGACTGCTCGTGCATGGCCCGCACCTGCAGCAGCGTATGCATGATTCCTTTTTTTTTTCTGGCCCTGCCTCTGTCAGAGTTGAATGATGATCACCGGTACACGTGCTGAGGCTCCATTCCACCTCTGTACACGTTTCCTTGCGGAAACCCTAAGCACGGTGGTCATCTGTGTCGCTTCACGCACTTTCAGATGAACCGGAATTTTGTCCAGCTCTTTCCTGCTGCGTATGTCTCTGCAGTTGTTTCATTGACGGACAGGGCGGGCAAACAAAAACTCATTTTTGAGTTAGCTACCTTGAGCGCTCTGTAAACAGTCTGCTTTTTAAGTTTTAGCGTTCACCCATTCAGGAAGCACTGTGTAATGCATATAAAATACTGAAATTCATCATTCATGGGACCTATGACAAGAAAACTATTTAGTTGGTGAAAACTATAGACAGATTTACACCTGCTTTCGAAATTTCCAATTCAAAATCCTGAATAAATACTTGGCTCGAGTGACTTACCGGTAATCAAGTAATGTGAAGTTTTTGCTCGGAACACAATACAATGAGGTTTTTTGTTCATTGCCCTCTGTCATATGAGGCAGCGGGAGTCACAAAGGAAGTGGAAGCCCGACCACATTTTCCGTGCAGCGATAACCGCACCAGTTTCAGCCGGTCTCACCTGAGTTGTTTCATGCCAACACAAGGGCGCTTTGAATCAGACCGTTGAAGCAGACACTGGGCGCCACTCCGGCTTCGAAATACGTCATGCAGTTAAGATACCATGCGGTTTTATGCTGCCTCGTATTGTGGTCTGCGTAGGGTGATATGAGCTTGGCACCTAGCCCAGTTCTGGTAGCAACTGTTCACATTTGCTTAAGGCGCCAAAATCTGTATTGTGGATTATTGCGACTCTCCAATTTCAGCATTGCAGGCAAACGTCACCATAAAGATGAGACGAAACGGTTATATCGAGGGTGTAGCAGTGTACATTAAAGCGCCAGTAGAAGCCGACGTATAACATTTCTGGTTTCTTTTTTTACCAAGCAAAATTGTCCTATAATGATAAATAACGAAGCTGCCATAGTTCTTCCATCAGAACTTTCGCAGAGCAAAATAAACGGGTCCGCAATGAGGGTACTTATACGATCTGCCCAATGACCCCCACTGAGCATATCGCGCTCAGTATGCTGATCTGTAACGGTGCCCAACACTTCAAGACGAATGACCGAAATCGCTGCGCGTAACCCGCTCGGTTATTATCTGTGGGAACACGGCACACTGATGGATGCCACAGCTCGTGGTGTGCATTGCTCGTAATGTCATGCTACGCCTGAAAAACATTTGCCACAGCTATAACAGTTCTTATAGCCGGGTGTCATGAAATAGCAGCAAGCGAGAAAACAGCATGCGTAGAACCAGCACACAAAATAGCGCAGTGACAACACAGCACAGGGGAAAAATCAGCATGACGACATAACAGAACAGGTAAAAAACAGCACAGTGACAAAACAGCCCACGAAACCAAAAAAAAAAAAAATCAGGAAAACAACGGAGCAGCGCAGCCCCAACGCAACGCAGTACAGTGCAGCGCAGAGGGAGCGACGAAAACCATTAGGCAGCGGCGTTTGGAATCAGAGATCGCTATTTTCTTTTCGCTACTCCAGAAAGACACCTCAACAAGCTTTCAAATGCGTAGCTCTAACCTTCGTTATTTCGAGTCACCCTGCTGAATAAAAAATATAAAAACGGGTTTCACATTTGCTGTTAACGCATACAATGCCACATTGTATTATTGCTCCATAATATCCAATATAAAAATTATTTATTTATGGCTAAATAATTCGCCACTCATCAATGACTATTCATATACATTGTAGGGTTCCAGAGCCCCGTTAAGTGTTTTAACCAACGCGCGCGTTTTCCTATTTGTATTGTGTTTGCTTGGGCAGCGCGCGTGCGCATGAGCGAGCAGCTAATCTTGGGGGCGGGATGTTATCAGCGAAGAGACGATGGTACCTAAGTGCGTCGGAAGCAAGGCGCGAGGCCTTTCGTCCCGGCGGGGAGGCCACCGCGGAGCTGCCTGCCAGCGTCACGGGACAACGGGGTGTGCACGGCCGACGGAAAGAAGGCCGGCGACACAAAGATGGAAGGAGTGCCTGCAGAAACGGCCTAGGCGTATTCGCGTGAGTGGCTGCCACGCGAGGAGCAATATCTGTTGTGCCGCAGCTAGTGCATTGGCCCTGTCGTTCGCCCTGTTCGCGCCTCAGTGTGTTGTGTTTGCCGCGGTAAAGCCCTGACCCTCGTTAGGTTTTATCCTTGTCAGTGTACTGTCGTGCGCGTCAGCATGTCTCTAGTGCAGTGGCGTTTCTTTTGTTGGATGTCCCTTTTATTGAATGTTTTGCGTTTATCTGGAAATAAACCGGTGTTTTTTAAAAGAGACTGGAATTAATTGTCACTCGTCGGGAAAGACCATGGCTCACGAATCCCTTTCTGAAGGCGAGGTCTTCAACATGAGGTCTACTTCGCTCTGCAATCCACCTGCACAGAGCCTGCAAACGTATATCTCGTACTTTTTAAAATAAAAGTTTGTACACAGTTGAAAAATTCCCCTTTATAATGTCGCATCATGACCATATAACATCCACACCCAATCGACAGGTTATTGTCCCCCTGGAGATTTGGTTGAAGCGTTCTAGATATTTGCTTGTCAATAAACCTGTTTGAAACGATGCCTTCGACAACGCTAAGCGGCATCACGCCATCGGCTACGAGATCCAGTAGACTTTTCTCGAATTCTTTCTTTTCGGTGTCCTAATGGTATCCTTTTTTTTTTTCCTTCTAGAATGAAGTTTATGCGAATGGAGGGTCTGCAATACACTCAAAATCAAATCCACAATTTGAGCACAGCGAACAGCACAAATAACTTAAAGGCACACCGTGCAAAACAGTGCAAGCAGTCATGAAAGACCTGTTAACAGAAGTATCAAAGACTATCTCAGTTTCATGGGCCGGGTGACATTGTATTTGTCGTTTCTTCTTCCCTGAAGATCCTTGTCGCGATTGGAGCACTTCAGTATGGTTTATTTTATCTTTCAGGCGGCCTAGGTACGGAAAATGACTCTTCAAATCCAAATCTATTCAGTAGCTTTTCACAGTCATTCCTTCTGTTTTGAGTTCAAGAACATTGAGCGTCCTCCATAATTAAGCAATGCACAAAGCTCGAATGACGCGAAGGTTCCTCTGCTTCGCATTCCGCGCGTTCATTGACTTAAACAGGAGAAGCTCCAGAGGCGCCGCCGTGGTGGGCGCTTCCGGTGCCGACAAAGGCGTATACGTTCTCTTAAGTCTGTGATGCGGAGTGGATAGGGCTTCACTAGCTCCCCGGGAATACTGCGCTCTCCAAAGTAATCGGATGGGCCACCTGAGCGGCGGCAACGATGTCATGGAAGGTCGCTTGCCCTTCAGTAGGACGAACGGAAAGGACAAAAAGGTATCTTCTTTCCGAACTGAAAATTCGCCGGTGGGACACATCAGAGCCCTGCTTCCCACGGTGGAGTCAGCCGCTTAGAACTGCTCTTCCTGCCTGGACGGCGCATCTAATAAAATCAAAACAGCTCGCGACTGCCAGGCGCCAAGAAGCATGCAGAATGAAGCCATAATTTAATAAGATCCAAAGAGTGACCTCTAATACAACTCTTTAAAAGGCATAATAAGGATTACTCACTGACATCTACAGAATCGCAGCCTTACGGCTACAAAGAAAAACTTTCTCATAAACGGCGTAGTAAAGAAAAATTCGTCCTGGTCCGTTGCTAGGCGTTGTTCTAAACATACAAATGAGCCCTATTGAAAAAGAATGAGATGTCAATAAACTCATATGTGGCTGTTCCTACCTCATACAAATCTCATATCACCTCATGCAAGTATCATTAAACGAATGAGAAATATATCAGATTTTAGACATTTGTATAAGTTTGGTATGAGAAAAGCAGCATGATGTTAATGGGACTCAGATTCTTTTTTTCCACTAAGGAAGGTTACTAAAACAATTCCATAGGAACTAAAAACTACAGTAGTAAGACTTGCATGCAAAAAGGAACGAAAAGGGTGAAAACTAGAGACCGATATTTATCACATCTGCACTTGCGTACATTTCGGGAAAACACGTCCGTCCACCTTTCATGCAGTCGTTTTGCGAACAAGACTCCCTAAATAATCGAGCACATTATGGCTTCGTTAAGCGAAGAAACACAACTGTGTCTTCATAATTTTCAAATTACGTCAGCTGCGCAACACAAAGAGAGAGATAAAAAGAAACTTTATTCCGCCAATCAAATTCGAGGAGGTTTTAATCTCCAAGACTAGGAGTCTGTCAAAATCCCTTGGGACCTGGTGTCTGCCAGGGCTTCAATGATAATTTATTTTTGTTTATCCGGGTCCGAGCTGGGAATCAGAGCATCCGATGGATCTTAAGTTCTGTTCCTCTCTGAATGTTTTTTTTTTCAAATGTATACATGTCCATATCATGTATATCATGTTTAGATGTCCCTTACATTGTTTGCCTTTCCCATAGTATTACCGCCGATGCCTTTGCTTAATATTTTATGATTCGTCTATGTTCACGTCTGTAACCCCCTACAAATTAACTCCTCCTTTTTGTTCGGTTTTCGATCAGCCTAAGGATATAGCTTCTGTCTTAGTCTATATTGTTGAACTGTCTTGTTCTATCCTAACAGCCTAACTTTCTCCGAGTTGTGGGGGTTAGAATGGGCACATGAGCCGGCTCAGAAAGTCATACCTCGGAACCGCTCGTTTGCTCTTCATTCCCTGCCAAAGCGTAGTTCATGAGGGCCCAGATAAGGAGAATCTGGCCCTCGATTTGGTTTTTCTCCAGTATTTTTGCTACCTCCTCAAAGACTCGGCCACAGTTCCAATTGTTTACTGCGCTCTTTGAGTCCCTTACTCTGACCACGGTGGATGCAGAGCATTTGTTCTGCCGTCACTATGGAGCTATTACCGACCGTGCTGCACGGTAATACTTGCTTGTCCTCGTAGGATGCCGCCTATACCTTATCTTTTTTCCTCCCTTATTCAGCAGCGCCGGATGAGAGTACGTTTTTTCATCCTTCGAATATTCACCGAATGCTTCAGCCATGTCCGTTCTCCTTTCTTCGCGATGAGCATGATGTATGTTTTCCTGTGGTGGAGGAATGTTGATTTTATTCCAACTGTGGACCGGAATGTCCTCTGATGTGGGTCGTGCTCAGGGGGCGAGCTTCACTGCAGCGGGGTCAGGAGGCGACGATGCATCGAGGCAGAAGAAAGCCAGGGAGGAGAGGCAATAAGGAACGGTTATAAACACTTTCTACATAGTGAAGAAGGTAGAAGTCATAAGAGGAAAACGGAGCTATCTGAGGAAACAAAATCCGTCAGTTCAATATGGTTGGTTATCCCCAGTTCCCTACCTGGGGAAACAAAGCTTATCTGTATAATACAATCAGTGGGGGCAAGTGATCACTCGTGGTGTCTTCCCACTGCCGAGGGTGGTGCTCGAACCTCCTCACACATCTTCCGGCGGCGAAGGCAGACTTCTTCGATGTCCATGACGATTTTGTGCGGGCGATGGAGTTTCTGTACCAAGGCGAAACAGCTCGAGAAGTCGCCCGTTGGCAGGGGTCATTTCCCCGCGTAATTCCAAGGAGGTCACCCGCTTGCCTCGAGAATTTGGTGAGCGGGGTCAATGATGCTTGGCAATGTGCCTCTGGTCTATTCAGCACAAGGATCGGTTGCCTGCTGTCGCAGCCGTGGGCGCCAAGGGTAGCCCCGAAAGGCAGTCCGTCTCCGTCCCGAAGGAGGGAAGGCGGGGAGGGTTGGCCGCCGCAGCCGGAAACAAAGGGTCACTCCGCCGTCGTCGCCACCGCCTCGCTGCCTTTAGCGGCGGTCGCTGGCCGGCGTCCGCTAGGAACGCCTCCGTTTTCAGCTGCTGGAGTCTGCGCGTACCTCGGCCGGAACCCCGGTCACAACACCTCCCCACTTCCCTTGGATCAGCTCAACTTTCGGTTCTAATGCCGATTGCGTTTATAATATCCCGTAGTCACGTATTCGTGACAATGCCGAAGGCAGCGAATGACGAGACTGCTGTTGTACTTCAATTAAGTATTTATTTGGGCTGGCTTGCGCCCGCAAAAGCAATAACCAACTCGGCGATAAGAGCGTGCTCATAGGACTTCGAAGTACGAATGGCCGTTGCATTCGGCCCTGTGTAACGTCGGCGCAGAAACATCTATAGATCAACCAGCGAAGGGGTACTGCAAAAATTAGAAATAATGCCGAAACAGTAGTGCTCGCCTGCGATCATTCCTGTCTAATCTCGGCGAATCTCTCGCGACAAAGAAAACGATAAAGGCGCGTTTCGCGATACTGAGAACGAACAAAGAGTCCAAAGTCGGTTCATGTGCCACAATCACAGGACAAGACCGCATGTTAACGGTTGTTGAAAAACAAAAAATACGGCCCATTTGCATAGTTAATCAAATGCAAAGTAGGTGCGTAGCACTGATTAACCGTTGTACTTCAGCATGTCAAGCACGGCGAATAAGCGCCGCAGTGCCTGACGTCCCGGTTTCATCCATGCCACGCGAAGCAAACGCGCGGCGCAGCCGCGTCCTCAGCTTTCCGACACCACCTTCAGAAAACGAAAACAGGCACAATGTACCTGTTTACAATGTACTGCTCTGATGCCGAAAGGACTGGGGTGGGATCATAGGGGGAGAGAAAGAGAGAAAAGAGAAGGAAACACGCTTGAAGGCGAACGCCAGTTAAGGCGCGGAGGTAAGCACAAGCAATTTCACGGCGCGGCAAGCTGCTCGGAGCCGAGGTCCAGGAAGCACCGCGCGTGCATCGCCTGCTGTCCGTGAAGGCTGAGGAGTGACTGCTGCGAAGGGAGAGAGGCTGAAGTTGAGGACGCACGAGAGACACACAATTGCTCACTCCGGAGTAACAATTGTGAAACGCTGCCCAGTGATGGCCGCCACGTCTGCAACTGACACGCCCCTCTCTCGCTGTCTTACTCTCTCACTGGGTACATCCATGCGGACGCTCCGCTCCCTCAGTATTAAGTCGCGTGATGCGGACGTCGCCACTTTCGCTTCCTTCTCTTCAAGCTCACGGAGAGACGGATGGACAGAGAGAGAAAGCGCAGCTTCTGCTGCAGCTATGCGGCCGCTCCGTGTCATCAATGCTGAGCCGCGTGACGCGCGCGTCGCCACCTTCTCTTTCTCCACTTCAAGTTCACGAAGATAAAGAGAGAGAGAGGGAGCGGCTTCGGACAGATATCGGCGAAATCCGTGACAGTGGCTAGTAGTGCTACGCACTAAAAATTGAGCGGTCTGCGGCAATATTCCTCATTAGCCTTCCGTATTCCGTCATCTTTGTGGCATCTCTTCCAATTTTATGGAGACGCCTAGCTTTAGTGGCCTGTCCGTGAACGTACAGACCGCATGAGTGAGCGCGATTCGGGTACTTGTCTGTTGATGCCGTCGAGCTCCTCTTTCTCGCATTTGGTAAGGCGCTGGTGTGGGGCGCAGTACGGGACCTTGCTGATGACGAAGGCGTGGATAAGCCTGAGGAAGCTCGCCACTCTCATGCCCGACCCGCCGAATCAGTTTTGTCGGCTGCGCGGTCTCCTCCAACCTGTTGATCGATTCGTTGTTCCCTCTGTTGTCTTGCCGCCACATGACCAAGATGCAAATCTTGTCTGTTTGCTTCCCTTCAGTATAAAGAGCTCAGATTTTTCTGGATAGTTTTTTACGCCCTTGAGATAGTCTTCTATCTCGTGCGCAGCCTCTTGCAGCACGCCTTCAATTTGCACGTCGGTTCCTCTCGTTATACTAAGGATGAAGATTTTGTGGTTGAGATTTTCTTTTTTCTCCAAGCTTTGAGGAAGCCGTAACATGGCGATGTTGAATAGCGACGGTGATATATAGTTCTGCCCCTTGCGTTGTTCCTTTGTTGCCAAAGATGATTGGTTTGAGATCTTTCTGTCCAAAGCCGATATCCGCGGAGCGGCCTGTTAGGAAATGTCTTATGCATTCATACATTCTCGTTACAATTAGGTTTTACAGTTGTTCAGAATCGCTGTGTACATGCCTTTGTCGAATGCTTTGGTAACCTTTAGCCCTAGGATCACTTTCGCATCTTTGGTCCACGCAGAATGTCAATGAGATGGCCCGTAGGTTGTTCACATGTTTTTTTTTTTTCTGGCTTTGGAATAATCTTATCTGCGCTGCCTTCCATTCTTCGGGTATTGAGCCCGCTACCCAGCATTGCTGCAGGTATTCTGTCAGGTCAGCTGTTGATCTCTCGTCTACATTTCTGGGCTTCTTGTTGCTCACAATGTCCAATCCCATGACCGAATTTGTCTTCAGCTTCTTAATCTCTGCCCTGACTGCTGCAGGCTTTATCAGGCTATCTGAGCCTGGGTTTCCTGCCCCTGATAATGCTGGAGAAATTTCCTTTCTGCCTCACCAACGTACCGCTGTTTGAGGTCGCTCAGGAGACCTTCCTCCGAGCCGTCGTAACTGTGCGTTAGGTCCTATATATTGTTGGCTGTTGGCCAGCTTGCTTACTTCGGAATCTAGCAGAAACCCGAGCAGTCGTCAGGTCTTGGCCGCATGCAAGCTCCCTTCCATCTTACTGTACACTGTTTTACAGTTTTGTTTAAGTATTGTGCGTGTATGTGCAACCGGAAATAAGCACCTTGTACTGGCACCGTTCAGAGACTTAAAAACTTTTGACATGATTCTGAATAAACTAATGTTGGAAGGTATCTCAAAATAACGGCTTGAGGGGCAAGTTGGTGCATCATCGTATTCAGATATGTGGCGCAAATAAACACAAACGCAGGAGAAGATACACAGCACACGCGCACACTACCAACTGTAAGAAGAATCGGAAAACACTTCCTCTTCAACACTCAGGCACGTCTCAACTTCCTCTTCTTCTCATTTTCCTCTTCTTTGCCCAGGGGGAAAATGGCACTCACTTCCTCGCAGACCTTAACCTTGTCCAAACATGGCGGTGACCAATCTCTTCTTCCTCTTCTTCTATTCTTCCTCTTCTTTCCCAAGGGAATATTGACACTGTCTTCCTTTCAGATATAATGATATATTCATTATATCTGAATATAATGTTGGAAGAGTTAAAATATTTTGGTTCCAAATGACAGTTTCATTTTCGGTTTCACGGGTATTTTATGGAGAAAATGCAGTGCGTTAGCAGAGAACAAAAATACAGCGAATTTAAATTTGTAAAATTCGTTGTTCCGCAAGAAAGTACACTGACACCATTGATATTCAGTATTTAAGTCTTTTCTGTGATTTTTGAGACCTCCATCAATAATCTTCCAATATGTAGATGACACGGTGGCTACAGATATCTCAGGCTTTTACTCAGGGCGTAAAATATTCCAGCAAAATATCTTCAGGGTCATAAACTAACTGGCACGGAACTCAACATTTTTAAATAGACAGAAAACAAACCATATATGCTTCAGGAACCATCGCAAGCAAATGATCTTAATTGTGTTACTTCTCTTACACAGTTCGTATTGTAATTGCCCTCTTCAGTCAGTCTATGTGGCTAACAGCTGTTTTACCTGAAATGAAATAACATGAAAAGCTTCTCGGGTGTCAATGGGAATCAAACCAAGGCCTACGAGGACAGATCCCATTGACTGACACTGTATTACAGCACTATGTCTTAGCTACATCTCTTTCTTTTCTATTCAGACGATAAATCATTACCCCCTTCCTTTCATTATACAGTGAAAAGAGCAAAGTTTGCCTAGCAGCCTCTCACCCACATGCATAAAAACACAATCGGATATAACAAAGCTGAGCTTCGGAAATAATTTGTTGAAATGTGATTTTATGTTTCAGCTGTACATTGTTAATTCTCATCTGGCTTTCTGTTATATTTCTGCTAAACATATATTACTATATTTTTGTTCATTTCTAAATTCTGCGAGCTGTTATGTAGGATGTTCTTTTTTGTCGTGTTCTATGCGCCTATTGCACGTGTGATTAATGTTCACGGTTTCCTTACCGCTCGTATGCTATTGTATTCAAGGTGGCTAGTGCCCCATCAGGCTGTATTCTACAGCTTTTTGTCCTGAATCCTTCTTTTAATACGGGAAAGAAGGCCTGACTTGGCTTGACTTGATATAACAAAGCCGCGGCTATAAAGAAAAATCACCAAGCCGTCCATCCTTTTTTCTTTCTTATATAAAGAACTTTCATCTTATTATCTTGTTTTCAGCTGTGTGTCGTAGAAGGCATCAGTCGGGCTGTTTCGGAACCGCGCACGTTTCAAGCGGCATCGCACGACGACCGCCTAACGAGCGATGTGAACGATCCCCTTACTTGGCTCCAGTGTGTTTTCCACTGTGCAGGCGATCGCGAGCTCTTTTTATTGGCCGCACGTAGCAAACAGGTCCTGATTAACAGTCAGGCGTGCAAACGAACCGCCCCTAATTAATTGCTCGCACCGAGCATTGTCCTACTTGAGCACCCGCGCCGTGCACTGCATACAACATCGAGCACGTTATAGCGCGCAGAGTCTGCACTTTGCCGTCAAAAACTAGACGTTAGTGGATCACGCCCTATTATGGTTATGGCCTGCGATCCATTAGCTTTTATTATAAGAAATGCGCAGTCGATAGACCCGGCTGTGTCGGGATTGTATGTCCCCGGACCGTTCCCTGAGGCAGCGCAGAAAATTAAACTCTCAAACGAAGATGGATGAAAACACTCTGCTGTGCACGCGATCCCACTACTTGCGAGTAAAAGTTACGCGCTCTGTGGTCCCATACTCATTTCGTGCAAATCACAAAACGCGAGCATTAATAGCTGCGGAAGCATGGATGCCGGCTCTAGTCGCATTTAACCTATAGCTTTCCGAGTGCGCGCCGCATTTTCCCACCATTCATTGCAGAATCCAAGAAATTGCGCTGCCACGGATGCATTTCTGGACTAGAGTAACTGGATTGTGGTCCTGAGGCAGTCAGCATGCAGATTACTCGGGAAAGTGAGAAGGATATGCCTCTTTTGACGTATTTGTGGGGGGTTAGTAAAGATGCTGAATAACGTATTTACCCCCCCCCCCCTCCCCCCCATATACAGCTATATGTACATATAAACATATACATATAAAGACAGTGGTCCCGCTATAATTTCTGAAGTTGCCGAAGCTGTCCTTCGAGAATGCAAAATCGTTCACGGCGCCACCTCCACGTACCATCCGCGAACAAATGGAATGGTTCAGCGTTTCAACCGCAACATGGACGATATGTTGGCAATGTATATTGCCTCCGACCACTTCAATAGGGAACCGCGTTCTTCCATTCGTCACATTTTCTTATAATTCTGCCAGTCAAGCAACCACAGGATTCTCGCCATACTTCCTCCTGTACGGCCTGAGCCCTCTTGTACCGTGAACACCATTCTCCCATACAGACCGGATTCTTCCGAATTCAAGACTGTTTCACAAGCTGCAAACTTGTGCTGAAGAATGCCGCCAGCTTGCCCGGTCCTTCACTTCTCACGCCGAGCAGCAGTAGAAATCCACCCGAGATCAATTTGCACGTCTTCCTGCTTACCGTACAAACTCTTTGGTCTGGCTATGAATACATTCCTCCAGTCCCGGCCTTTCATCAAAACCTCTATTTTTATTTATTTACCAAATACTGCAGGCCCTAACTGGGCCCTAGCAGGAGGGGCGAAAAGTATACAATGCAGTAAAATATGTATTCATCAAAAGTAACATACCAAGCAGAAGTAACAAGAAAATTACAATGAGATATGTTCAACAATAACAAGAAAATATACACAAATATAAACCACGACTATGGTTAAAACGCCAGCAATGTATCAGTAGATTCAATGGACATTATTACATCAGAAGGCAGCTTGTTCCATTCTTCAACAGTACGAGGGAAAAAAGAATACTTAAATGCATTGATTTTGGCTTGATACGGAGTTACAGATTGTGCATGATGATGTCTTGTTGGACGTGTTGCAAGGGGCGTAAGGTACGGTTCTGGGCTCATAGAAAGTTTGCTGTTTTTTAGCAAAAATAGATATTTTAGCCTCTGAATTTTTCTTCGCATTTGCAAATGTGGGATGGAGTTTTCATTCATTCAAATGGAGGAAGAGTCAGATGTGCGGTATTTTGAAAACATGAAGCGTACGGCTTTCCGCTAGATAGTCTCCAATGCCACAATATTCTTCTTGGTGTAAGAGTTCCAGACTTTGCAAGCATACTCTAGTTTGGGTCTATAATCAGGCTGCAGTATGCTAACTGATTTACCTTGGAAGGAACATTTTTAAGTTTGTGGCGAAGAAGGCCACATTTTCTGTAGGAGGATGAGCATGTATTGGCAATATGACTGTTCCAACTTGGATTGTTAGTAATAGTAACACCAAGTTATTTATATTCTGTAACTTCTACAAGAGGATGCGATGGGAGGATGTATGGAAATGAATGTAGTAGTTTTTTGTTGGTTATTTTCATAAAAACAGATTTTGCGGCATTAAGCTGCAAATCCTAATTACTGCACCATGTGTGAATTTTCAGGAGGTCGAAGGTGAGGAGAATTTCATCTTTAGGGCTATTTATTTCGTTGAACAAAATGCAATTATCAGCAAAGAGTCTGATTTGGACTGGTTCGGATATGACAGTAACAATAGTATTTATATATATGAGAAATAACAACGGCCCTAGTACACTTCCTTGTGGAACGCCTGAAGTAACTGGTAATAATTTTAATGACAACCATAAATTTCAACAAACTGGTGAAATATGACGAAACTCACGTGACTACAAATTTAGAAAGACCAATTATAGGACATGGAAAAGTCCTAACGGAGAGACTAAAAATGAAATCGACTTCATAATGTGTTCAACCCCCGCCATTGTGCAGGATGTAGAGATAATCGGGAAAGTGCGATGCAGTGACCACAGGATGGTTAGGTCCCGAATTAGCCTAAATTTGAAGAAGGAACGCAATAGATTAGTAAGAAAGAAATCCATCAACGAATTAGCGGTGAGGGGGAGGGCAGAAGAGTTCAGGGTCTCGCTACAGAATAGGTATTCAGCTCTAACTGAGGATGGCGACATTACCCTAGAGGCAAGGAACAATAATTTCAGAGATATCATTACTGAGTGCGCGGTAGAAGTAGGCGGTAGGATAGTTAGAGAGGATACCGGCAAGCTGTCTAAGGAGATGAAAGAATTGATTAAGAAACGCCAGAGTATGAAAACTTCCAATCCAACAGACCAGATCGAATTGGCCGAGATATCAAAGCTAATAAATAAGCGCAAGGTGGCCGATAAGCCTTAAAGCGGTAAAGAAGAAATTGGGCATAGGCAAAAACCAGATGTATGCGATAAGGGACAAGGCTGGCAACATCGTCACTAATATGGACAAGATAGTGAAAGTAGCCGACGAGTTCTATACAGATCTCTACAGTAGCCAAAGTAGTCAGGACCGTAATGAGATTGGCGGTAGAGAAAAACAGTCAGACGTTCCACCAGTGACGAAGGACGAGGTCATGAAAGCACTAGAAACTATGAAAAGGGGGACATCAGCTGGAGAGGATCAGATAACTACAGATTTGCTGAAGGACGGAGGGGATATCGTGCTAGAAAAACTGGCCACCCTGTATACGCAGTGCCTGGTATCACTGACGGTACCGGAACCATAACAGAATGCAAACATTATCCTCATTCACAAGAAAGGGGACTCTAAGGACCTTAAAAATTACAGACCAATCAGCTTACTGTCTGTTACGTACAAGGTATTTACTAAGGTAATCGCTAATAGAATCAGGACAACCTTAGACTGCAATCAAGCAAAGGATCAAGCAGGGTTTCGGAAACGGTACTCTACTATCGATCATATCCATACCATCAATCAGGTGATAGAAAAATGCTCGGAATATAACAAGCCCTTATACATAGCATTCATTGATTACGAAAAAGCATTTGACTCAGTTGAAACCTCGGCGGTGATGCAGGCATTGCGAAATCAGGGGGTAGAAGACCCGTACGTGAAAGTGCTGGAATATATATATAGTGGCTGCACAGCAACCATAATTCTGCATGAAGAAAGTAACAAAATTCCCATAAAGAAAGGTGTTAGGCAAGGAGACACAATCTCCCCAGTACTATTCACAGCTTGTTTAGAGGAAGTATTCAGAGACTTGGAATGGGAGCAGTTAGGGATAAGGGTATATGGAGAATATCTCAGTAATCTGCGATTTGCTGATGACATTGCCTTGCTAAACAACTCGGGGGATGAACTGCAAATAAGGATTGATGACCTAGACAGAAAAATTAGAAAGGTAGGCTTGAAAATCAATATGCAGAAGACTAAGGTAATGTTCAACAGCCTCGGGAAGGAACAGCAGTTTACATTAGGTAGCGAAA